>NC_028648.1:59905051-59977583 GCF_001406875.1 Solanum pennellii
TCTTAGTTTAGTAATTTGATCATAGATGTTCTTGTGGTGATGACTTCCAGATTTTGGGGAAATAATAGATGTTGAATTTTAGAAGTTATTGAATTGTCTTTTATTAATGAGTTTAAGTCTTCCGCATTGCTTTATGTTGATATTAAATTGAAATGTTAAGGTTTAGATTGGTTGGTTCGCTCACATAGGAGGGTAAATGTGGGTGTCAGTCGCGGCTCGGTTTTGGGTCGTGACACCGACACCATTTCTTTTTACAGATTTAATGAAAAGGAAAAATTTCCAATGATAATTCTTTGATATTAAATCAAATGAAAAGTAAATAAAAATAAAATTGCTAATTAAAGGAAGACAATGCAAAACGTTGTTACTAAAAAAATGATATTATTTTATATGTATGTAGAATGAAGAGAATTGATTTTTTGTGGTGATTTAGAGAGTTTAAAAATTGTTAAGAGTAGTATGAACCGTACGTATTGTTGTGAAGAAATTGTTAATTTTTGATAAATTTCAACATAAAGATGAAAGTTGTAAAATTTTAAATAATTATGGAATATATTCTATTTAAGAAAAATAATTTAAAAATATAATTTAAGTTAAGAGTATAGTTTAAATATATTTTTGGCCAAAAACTTTATGTGAAACCATTAGCTTCACCTATTATTTTATTTTTATCTACATGCTTTCCATTTATTTTTTCATTAAAAGAAAAACATAATCTTAGATATTTATTCTTTGGTTGCGTAATTTTTTATTAGAAATTTTGTTCAAAAAGTTTTTTTTTTTAAAAAAAAAACAAAACATAAAATTTACAATAAGGAATAAAACCTCGATCACTTACTATTATTTCTTTTCTCTATTTCATAAATGCAATTTCAAAATCAGATTTTTAAGAAGAGTTAGTTATTGACACTTATTCATTAAATTATCGACTATTATATATAGTGGCGGAGTTAGAATTTCTTAAAGGGTGTTCAGAATTAGCGACTTATTATGTTAAGGATGTCTAAAATATATTATTTAATCATTTCGTATGTCATTTTCTTATATATATATTAATTTTTTTCCGACGAAGAATGTTCAATCCCTTAACAATATACATCACTGATTATATATTATTGTAAAAGATATGAAATATTCTTTCGTACCGAACACACTTTAAAAGTAGAAAATAATAAGAAAAATATTTGTAATTTAAGAATATTTATTTCTTTTATATAATTAAAAGTAATGAATAATATGAATGTTCATTTATCCTTTTATTTATCCATTCTTTATACATATTATACATGTGTGGCTCAAATATTTTAATGATTTTTACCTAATTTATTATTAATTCATTGGTATTCGATTTGACCCACCTAATTTTATTTGACTTACCATTTCTATTTGTTATACTTCTACATGAGTCTATATAAGCATTCCTAGTCCAAACACCAAATTTTGCGTAATTTGTTGGGCTTTGTGGAGGCTTGTGAGCCGGCCCGACCCATTACTGAAACCCTAGGTTAACCATTTGGTTTTCCTATAAATATGATCCTTGTATTTGTAATTCCAAGAGTAGCACAAGTGAAATAAAATCCTCCTGTTACAGTCGTGGAGTAGGGAAACCGAACCACGTTAAATTCTTGTGTGTCCCGTTTGTGTTCTGTTTCTCTTTTCTCTAGATTATTTGTGTGTGTTGTGTGTTTAATTCCCAACAATTGGTATCAGAGCGAGGTTTCAACAACATTGTAACACAAACTGTGAGAAATTGTCACCTAGGGTTCTTGTGTGAAGAACTGTGTGCAGGGAGGAGTAGCCGCCGTTACCGTGTGGGTAACCTCAAGCAGCAGCCGGCTAGGAGAACCGCGCAGGGTGCGAACAGCCGTCGTCCGTGTGCTGTCCGTCGCGCCGTTCCGTTGGCCGCCGCGTCGAGGAGCCTCAGATCCAGCCGCGAGCGTCCAGATCGTGAGCATCGTCCAAATCGCCGCCCGCTGTCTGTAGACGCCGTTAAGGGAATTGCCGAAGTCCTTTGAGATGGCAGAAGATGGGAAGTTCCGAATTGAGAAGTTCGATGGTACAGATTTCAGTTGGTGGAAGATGCAGATTGAAGATTTGCTGGTTCAGAAAGATTTGGACGTAGTGTTGGGTGACAAGCAAGGAAAATTGTCTGATGCAGAGTGGGCAGTTTTGGATCGGAAAGCTATGTCAGTTATCCGACTCTCGTTGACCAAGAATGTTGCGTTCAACATTCTTAAGGAGAAGACAGCGAAAGGCATCTTGGAAGCCTTGTCTAACATGTACGAGAAGCCATCTGCAGCAAACAAAATTTTTCTGATTAGAGAGTTGGTGAACACAAAGATGAAGGAAGGCAGTTCAGTTACCGAGCACATCAACTCATTGAATTCGATCTTAGCCAGACTTTTGTCAGTTGGCATTAAGTTCGATGATGAAGTTCAAGCTTTACTACTGTTATCATCATTGCCTGACAGTTGGTCCGGAACGGTTACAGCAGTTGCCAGTTCAGTGGGACCTAATGGATTCACCTTTGAGAAGATTCGTGATCTCGTTCTTGGCGAGGATGTCAGAAGAAGGAGTTCTGGAGAATCATCAGGTGATATGCTAAACGTCGTCAGAGGCAGAGGAAATAACAGAGGTAGTGGGAGCAGGAACCGAAGAAGGAGTCAGTCAAAGGCTCGGGATGGCTCAGGTGTAACATGTTGGAACTGCAAGGAGGTGGGGCATTTCAGGAATCAATGCCAGAAAGACAAACAAGTCAACATTGCAGAAGACAGCGTCAACGAGGATTTGTTTATCTGTTGCGCGGAGAGCAATGTGGATTCCTGGGTCATGGATTCTGGTGCTTCTTTTCACGCTACCCACAGCAGTGAAGCATTGCAGAATCTGGTTATTGGAGACTTTGGAAAGGTAAGGCTTGCAGACGATAGAGCTCTTGATGTTACGGGCATGGGTGACATGGTGCTGAAGACGCCAGTCGGTTTCTGGACCTTGAAGGATGTCAGAGTTGTTCCAAGCTTGACGAAAAGTTTGATTTCTGTTAGGCAGTTGGATGAACAGGGACATCATGTGAAGTTCGGAAATGGGCAGTGGAAGGTCGTGAGGGGCAATCTTGTCATGGCTCGTGGAACAAAAAGAGGATCGTTGTATATTGTCGGATTACCGTCTGAGGGAGTGACCGTCCCAGTTCAGAAGAAAAACAAAGTCCGGTTCACAGAATCTCGTGGGCAGAAGAAGGTTGTCTTTGCAAGAAAGAAACCCAGAGCCACAGGTCAGATTCAGGATGAACGAGCAAGGAAAGGTTCAGGAAGACCAGTCAGAGGCGTTTGTGGCAGTGGGAGCACCGGCCGTGCTTCAGCCAAGGCTCCTAGAAGACAGTGGGTCAAGAGAACCAGTATTCCAGCTGTTGATACGTCTCCAGAAAATTTCTTGCTGAGTATGGAGAGTGTTTGTTCTCAGGGAGTTCTAGGATCCGGCAGTTCGTGTCTCAAGTGGGAGCCGGTAGGGACCGAGGACGAGTCAAGGGCAGTTTCAGCCGTGACTGATGTGTTGAAGCTTCGGGGAGCTTCAACGGGCCTTTCAGTTGACTGATGAGAAGGCCGCTGTAGCAGGAGAGAGTTGAAAAAGATTACTAGACATGCAAGTGTTCTAAGTGGATGACAGTTGAAATTCTTCAAGCCTCCAAGTGGGAGATTGTTGGGCTTTGTGGAGGCTTGTGAGCCGGCCCGACCCATTACTGAAACCCTAGGTTAACCATTTGGTTTTCCTATAAATATGATCCTTGTATTTGTAATTCCAAGAGTAGCACAAGTGAAATAAAATCCTCCTGTTACAGTCGTGGAGTAGGGAAACCGAACCACGTTAAATTCTTGTGTGTCCCGTTTGTGTTCTGTTTCTCTTTTCTCTAGATTATTTGTGTGTGTTGTGTGTTTAATTCCCAACATAATTAACTCTAACTTATTGCAATAAATTTTATATCAATTTTTTTATTATTTATATTATTATTTTTTATTTTATTTATATTTTTTATTTTATAAAACAAATCATTTCTAAAACAATCATCATATATAATTCATATTATTTCCTTTTATAATCGTTTAATATAAAATTATTTTGTATCATAATTTTTTAAATAATATAAATTATTAGCAAATATTATACATAATAATAGATAATACAAATAAAAAAGTGAAATCATTAAAGAAATACAATTAAATAATCATTATATAATTGAAAAAATTATTTAAATTCTACATAAATATTCAACTTTCAAGATCACTACGGTGCTCCTATAAATGCTTTATTAATGCATTACGTAGTTCGGAATGAACTTCTTTATTCTTTATATTCTCTCTATCTCTATTTACTTGTTCATATTTACTTTTATATCTAACCCTATTTACTTGTCCATTTTAACAAATCAAGAAGGACAACAATTTTTTTTCTAATATATGCCCTTATTTAATTTTAGAAAATTTCTAGTACTACTAAGTTGTAATGTATGCTTTTTGTAACCAGAAAATACATTTATTATACTTGGGGAGTTGCATAATCTTTTACGTTAAGGATAAAATTGTAACTAACCTATGATAATATTGGTGCTGTCACTTCTAAAGTGGACAACTAAATAGGGACAGAGGGAGTATTTTTTATATCGAACTAGAAATTGTTGAAATCGATAATTTTCCTCTATTGTCATTTCTACAGTCGGGGTTGGACCTTCCGATGCATCTTCAATCGGTGCATTAAGATCAACGCTCATCTATCAAATTATTAAGTTATTGTTTTTTTTTAATTATTATATTTTATTGTACTTTTTAAATTAATAGGTTTGTTTCAAAATATATACGTTTGCATTTTAAATTTTTGTGAAGGTTAATTATATTGTAGTTTATATAATTTATAGTAGAATTAATATAAATTTAATTTTTTTAAAAAAGTCATATATAGAAAAATTAATTTATAAAATAACTAAATTTTATATCTAAAATTAATATTATAAAAATATTATATAAAAAATAATTAATTATACAAGAGATTTACTTAAAACATACAATTTATATAATGCTTAATTAAAAATTGGAATAGTAAAATAATAGTATGATATTCAAAAAGTTATTTAGTGTGATGAATAGCGTTCAAGGGAGGAACTACAGTGTTAAATGGGGGTTCAGAAGAACCCACTAGCTTTTACGTAGACCCTATATACGTATTAAAAATTTATGTACAAAAGTATCTAAATAACATATGCGAATCCATATCAAATAAAAGCGAGTGGCGCAGTGGTATATGACAAGGTCGCGCGCGAGCAGCGCAGGTGTATTTGGTCAGCGGTTCAATCAAATCCCCCTTGCAAATATTTAATTTTTTTAATTGAACTTTTCCGAATTTTTTTCATTTTCAATTAAAAGATGTGCTTTGTGCCTGCCTTTTACCTTCCTTTAATTCAATTTTTCCTATATAAATTTTTGGTTTTTTTTTGTCAAACTATAAAACAGAAAATTGATAATTAATATATAGATTTTTTGGTTTTCTTTTTCAAACTATAAAACAGAAAATTGATAATTAAAAATAATAAAAAATAGTGTCATACTTCAAAACAACATCTGACTATTAGTTTCAATATATATAATTATAAATAACAAAAGTATAGTGTTATACTCTAAAACAATATCTCGATGTCGATTTCTTTTGATACATTCAATAAAATGATAAATCCAAAATTTAATTATTTTGAAAAGTTAGGGTTCTATTTTCACTGCCGACTTCATCGCTACAACTTGTTGTCTAAGTGCAAACCTTTGCCCTGGTAAGTACTATTTACTCCTCAGTTCCTACTCAGCTCTCCCTTTTCTCTTTTTTTTTTATTTGTCTTTACATTATATAAAAATCCTTTCAAAGATTTTATTTTTAATTTTTGATTTTAGGATTGTTCTACGTATTAAATAATTTATTATATTTATTAAGTTATTGTTTGCTTCTCGAAAATTCAACTTTCAAGTAAGAGTGGCTCAATGGTGAAACAAGTAAAACCTTTTATTTAGGTCCAAAAATATTAATGGTGAACTTAATAATTTTAATTTTACTTAAAATAATATTTGAGATTATAGAAAAAAATGTTCAAAATTTTTACTAAAATATAACACTTATCTACCTTTTACCAAATAATATTTTAGAACTTTGAAATAAATAACTCAAATCTTCATATTAATAAATGAAATATTTGAAAGTGTACCAAATGATGCATCATTTATGTTTTCAAAGCGGAAAAGGGCCTAAAATACCCTTAAAGTATTGAAAATGGTACAAAATTACCCTCCATCCACTTATTGGCTCCAAAATGCCCTTCTCATCTACCTATTGACTCCAAAATACCCTTGTCATCCACCTTTAGGTTCAAAATTGACCACTTATTTAATTTTTTTAAAATTAAACTCTTTAAATATTTTTTAAAATACTTGGCGTTCAACTATTGGTTATAATTTAATTTATTAATATAATTTATAAACCAACCCACTACTCACGCATTACTAATTAAATCCCACCCAATTAATAATCTAATTATAATATCAAAATCGTCATAAACACTACTAAGACACGATGTAATTATAGATTCCTGAAAATGACATCCAAAATTATTCGAGTCCGAACCGAAGACCCAATTAAATTTAAGTTGAGCCGCTTATTTAGGAGGACACTTTCAATAGGATTCTCTTTCAAGATTGAATTAGAAATTTATGATTAAAGGTAAAGAAGTAATACATCCCGCATTAATTCAGCACTTTTTTTAAAAATATGATTTTATAAATATTTATGATTTGTTTTAAAACCTTTAATATATTATTTTTAAAAAAATTTACCTATGAAGTAACATCACATAATTGAGACGTAACAATAATTAAGATGAACATAGTCAGACTTTTAAGTTTATCCGTAATTTTTATTTAGAAACTTAAATGTATGATAATTTACTTCTATAGATATTTTCAACTCAAATTTTTAAGACACTCAATTGACAGTAGCTTTTTTGTTGTTGCATTAATAATGTGACGGATTTATTAATTTGGAGGGTTTTAATTAATAATGGGTGGGTAGTGGATTGATTTATAAATTATACTAATAATTTAAATTATAACAAATAGTTTAGCGCCACGTATTTAAAAAATATTTAAGTAGTTTAAATTTAAAACCGTTAGATAAGTGATCAATTTTGAACCAAAAGGTGGATGACAAGGGTATTTTGGAGCCAATAGGTGGGTGGAAAGGATATTTTGAAGCCAATAGGTGGATGGAGGGTAATTTTGTACTATTTTCAATACTTTGAGGGTATTTTAGGCCCTTTTCCGATTTTCAAAGCATAACAACTTGTCGAGTGCAATTGTAATGATATGTTTATATGTTTGTGGTATATATATATATTTGTAATTTAAGAATTGTTATATCAGACTAAAATTTAGAACCCACAAACATCAAATTCTGGTCCGCCTCTGATAGTGTTACACCAAATTGGTGTGAAACATGGTGTGGATTAGAGTGTAAAACACCAAATATAGAATTTTGTGTAAAAAATGATGTTGGGTTGAAAGTTGCTCTAAACCTCAAATTCTAGCTCCACCTTTGCTAGAAATCCTTCTTTGCAAGATTTTTTTTTGTTTTCCATCCGATGTTCGGTATCTATATTGAAGTCCGACTAATCCGAATTCGCGGCGGAAAGTTCTACATTGAGGATAAAGCGCTCCCTAACAAAAGCAACTTCGTACTCAAGGGGCTTGGACATTAGACCTCTTGATTAAGGATGACGAAATACTTACCATTATGCTACAATCCTTGTTGATTCTTTGCAAGAATTATTAAACAAATAAAATATGACTTTTAGTATGAAGAAGTACAAAAAATAGAGAGACAGAAAGAGTACAACTTCAAGCACTTTATGGTAAATTCAAGGTCCTATTATACAAATTAACTTACAAATAAAATATACATAATCTTTAGATTATTGTACGTCCAAATACGATTATAGTTAACCATAAAAAAAATAAAAATATTATAGACGCATTTTTGAGAGAGTCAAAATCAATTCACGTACCAATCAATTATTTATTAGTTACTATGAAGACATTGTTACTCACGTTTATTCATTTGAGAAAAAAAAAACACATATATTTATTTATTTTTTAATAAATGAATTTTTTATGTAGTAGCTTAAAAGGCCCACAGTAAATTTACATTTTTAAAATCAAAGCCAAACAAGCCTTACACCTTAGTACTTTGTAATTAATAAATTAAGCTATTTGCGCCGATTTAATTAAAAAAATCTTATACTTCATAAAGGCAGTGTGAAAATTAGTTTATTGAAATGGAAATATGGAAAAGTGGGTCCCAATATTATATTAAAAAATGAATGCAGAAAGGGCCCCAACCTAGGTGCTTTTAACAAAGTCCAAAAGCTCTCACATAATTATTCTCTAACTAATTATTCCATTTTTGTTATGCTATCTTATTTTAATTTGATATAAAATTAAAAAAACTTTTGAATATATGATCTTCAATACATATTTAAAGATTATATTCATAAAACTTATAATCAAAAAATAAATGAATAAAAATTGATTTTTCCCACTTTTGTTGAAGAAAAAAGATATATATGAATCATTTGTATACTGATAAAAATATATGCGAGTCATTTGTATAATATAAGTATATTAATTCTACGTATCAAAATTGAAAGATGCATCAAACCCTCCCCTAAAAAGAGCATGCTATTAAATTATATGATACTCTATTCGTCCAGTTAATTGTCATGATTTTTTTTATAGAGACAAACTATAAGAATTTTGATAAATATTTTACGATTTATATTTTTATCATATTCATATGTAAAAAATTACAATTTATAGTATTTTTCGTATAATTTAGAATATTTATTTATTTTTTTAAAAAATATCAAATTAACATAATCTAATTTAACTTTAAAAATTAATCAAATTAACTTTTAAAAAGTGTAACATTGCAAACAAAGTAGACAGAAGGAGTATCAAAATAAAATAAAATTATTTAAGTTTTAAAGGCTCCTTTTCTTAATTCACGTGTCCAAACTTAAACTATCAATAATTTGGAATTAAAAAATAACTAAGTGACATGATTATGAAGAAATAACGATAGTTTATACAAATAGTGGGTAAAAATCTAAAAGTCGCATGAAATTTATCTTTTATATTTAAAAAAAAACTAAAGGGGTTGTTTGTTTTTGAGAAAATTATAGTATGACAAATATAATGCAAGATGAAATTATTTAGTGAATAATGAAATATAATGGAGAAGTATTATTATTATTTTATTATTTTATCACGTGAGTAATGGTATCAAACTAGTATTTTGCTGAGTGTGCTATAAAATTAATATTACGATTACAAATATGATACAAATAAATAATCCATAAATTATTTATATGAAAATTAAGATTCAATCAAATATAACATAAAATAATCAACATTTTTTAGGATTACTTCCCTAAATGAGTTTTAAATACTTCCAAGTTATAATAAACACCGGATTCAATGTATTTAACAATAAAATTCAATATTAATTATGAAAAGTTATTTGTGGACATTTGATGATAAATATTTCTTTTAATAATTTTTAAAAAAAAAAATTTATGTTTGTCAATAAAACTTTGAAATTTAGGTTAGAAGTTAATTTCAAAAATTGGAAATAGCAAAATTATTGCATTTTTCAATCCAAATCACTCATAAAAATTTAAAAAACAAGTCTAATTTATAGTATTTATGGTCCAACACATTTTTAATTTTCAAATAAGTACAAATAATTTTTCACTTTATAGAAAGTTAGCAGATAGTATAGTGTTATTTTGCTAACGGTGGTTAATGTTTGTCCTTATACTAGTTGTATTAATGTCTTTCAAAAGAATATCCATCATTATTTGTTATTATTTTCAATATTCTATTATGGTATGTTGTGCATTATGATTCGATTATCACACTACTGTGTTGTAGTGTTGCTTCCTTTTGATATACTGCACACTGTTTTCTTGTGACTCACCTACAGTTTTATTTTTGTATCTGAAATTGTTACATTTGCGCCGAAGATTTTTTAGAAACAATCTCTTTATCTTCATGAAACAGTGATAAAATCTGTATACATTTTAGGGAAAAGGGTCTGATATACCCTTCAACTTTGTCATTTGGAGCTGATATACCCCTTGTTATAAAAGTGGCTCATATATGCCCTTACCGTTATACAAACGGCTCACATATACCCCTGCCGTTACAAAATGGCTCACATATACCCTTCATTTAACAGAAGTTAAAAAATTAGTTTTAAATTTATATTTATTACTTCTAAATTTTTTTAGAAAATTATTTAAGGGTATATATGATTCTTCTATCGAAGTTCAAGGTATATTTTAATTTTTTTCATATATAAATTATTTTTTGACTTCTTTTATTATAATTATTTGAATTTCTTATTCTTATTTTGTTTATCTTTCATTCCTTAGTTTAAAGAATAAAATATTTAACTATTTTTTTTGTGTGTATTGTAATGTAATTTCGTATTCAAAGAAAAAAATTGATCATCTACAATAAGTACAAGAATATTAGTGAAACATAAATAAATTTGATTATCAAAATAATAATTATAAATTAGTCATTGAAACAAAAAAAAGTCAAAACAAATATGTTTGACGAGGATTAAATTTACTCATATAGGATTATATTTTTTGAGAATAAAATAAGAAAAATTTAGATTAAAATTATTATTTTTTTCATTTCCGTTAGAGGAAAAGGGTATATGTGAGCCATTTTTTTACAAGTAGGGGTATATATGAGCCACTTTCATAACCAGGGGTATATCAGCTCTAAATAACAAAGTTGAGGGGTATATCAGACCATTTTCCCTACATTTTATCCATCCATGAGACTTGACAGATTTCACGAGGAGTGTTATTGTTATCATTATTATTCTTTTGATTATTTCAAAATCAATCTCCTAAAAAAACACTATAAAGTACTTCGTTAAGAATCTTACTAAGTACAGGGTAAATAAGAAAAAAAATCTCAATTTTTTTTTAAATATTAACAAAAATGCTTATTTTAAACTATAAAAAACGTATTAACAATTCACTTAATATGTTATAGAAGGATAAAGATTTTTCCTGATTACTTTTGTCTTAAACTATAGCTTTATAGAAAAAATTAAAATTAAAGAATTGGAAGAAAATAAAAAAGAAAATAAACATTCCTTTAATTTTATAAATAAAAATTGGAAAAAAAAGAAGTAAATATTCATAATTTTGTTGCCAAACAGACCCTTAATATAATTGAATAAATTGATCTACTTGGAACTTGTAGTACTACTCTAGGCAGCAAGTTTCTCTTTTTCTTTGTTCTTTTGCTCAGCACTAGAGCCTTGAAGAAGGGAAAAAAGAAGTATGGACTAATGGAATAAACATAAAAAAGAGAAAAAAAAGAAGAAGAAAATTCTTCAGACAACAAAAACAGCTGTTTTCCCTTCACTACTTTTTTTTCCCCTATCTCTATATAATTGCAAGAATAGAATAAAGTTTGCAACTTGATTAAAAAATAGGAATAATAAGGTGTGGGGGTAGGGAGGAAGTTAGTTCATTAGTTCAGTGCCTTGTAAAGGCACAATCTTGATTTGTTGACAAATATGGGTTCTTGGATGGCAATGTTGCTGATGTTGTTATTGTGTTTATGGGTTTCTTGTGGAATTGCTTCTATTTCATATGACCATAAAGCTATCATTGTAAATGGACAAAGAAAAATTCTCATTTCTGGATCCATTCACTACCCTAGAAGCACCCCTGAGGTATACTCATGTTAAAAAAAAATATGTTTACTTCATATGTTGGTTTTGATGTTCCATGTTTTTGTTCAAGATTGTTTTTTTGGCAAATGGGTGTCAAAAAGTTTAAATTTTTTCCTTGTTTTGGGGTTACACAGATGTGGCCAGATCTTATTCAGAAGGCAAAAGAAGGGGGAGTTGATGTTATACAGACTTATGTTTTCTGGAATGGGCATGAGCCTGAAGAAGGGAAAGTGAGTAAAGTAGAATAATTTTTTTTTTAATTTTTTCATGTTTTTCATCATTTGCTTTTAGTATTTAACATTCTTTTCCTTTCCAGTATTATTTTGAAGAGAGGTATGATTTAGTGAAGTTCATTAAAGTGGTGCAAGAAGCAGGACTTTATGTGCATCTTAGGATTGGACCTTATGCATGTGCTGAATGGAATTTTGGGTATGGCTTAAAATTATGACACCCATATAGGCATAAAGTTAAGTTCTTGCTCATATTACTTGTTTTTATTTCAGGGGTTTTCCTGTTTGGCTGAAGTATGTTCCAGGCATTAGTTTCAGAACAAACAATGAGCCATTCAAGGTTAGATCAAGTTGTTATATGAAAAATACTTCATTTCAATGTGTCTGGTTTCTAATTTGGGTGTTATGTTCTTTTGTGTAAATGCTGTAATGTAGGCTGCAATGCAAAAGTTCACTACTAAGATTGTTGATATGATGAAAGCAGAAAAGCTCTATGAAACTCAGGGTGGTCCAATTATTCTATCTCAGGTTGTTAAAGAAATTTCAGTATCTTATGTTATCATTTTCTCCACTAATCTTGCAAATTTGTTTGATGAAGATATTTGTCTCTGAATTGTCTTGACAGATAGAAAATGAATATGGACCTATGGAGTGGGAACTAGGTGAACCTGGTAAACTTTACTCAGAATGGGCAGCCAAAATGGCTGTGGATCTTGGCACTGGTGTCCCATGGATCATGTGCAAGCAAGATGATGTCCCTGATCCTATTGTAAGTAGATTCTATATAATTTCATTAATTTTCTATGCAAAAATTATTGTCAGTTGTCAATAACCTAGATGTTGATGAATTAATTAAATAAAATAGTTTTAGTCCCTGCACATGGGGGTGGCTTTTGTTCCTACTCCTATCTGTTTTCTTGTCTCTTAAAAAAATATTCAGTGACCTTTGACTCTTGTAATCACACACTTGTGAATATGTTTGTTTCTTAGGGGTCATTTGCTAGGATGCATTAGAAAAAATAATGCATTCATTAATTTTGTGTAGTACTAATACCTTGTTTGGTAAAATTTTTCAACCTATTTATAAGTAATGTATACACTCTATTTGGTATTATGCAATGTATAATTAATACATGGCAAACCATGTATTAGCAATGCAAGGGTTTTAATTGTATGTATTAGCATGGTTAAAGATTCAATTGCCCTCAAAACCATTTTCACATCCTTTCCACTGTATTTGTGGAGGGTAATTGATAACAAATATTTTTTTTTGGAAATTATACCATGCATGTTATTATTAATACAACAAACTAGACAATGTATAAGAAATAATCTTGGCATAGCTATTACTAGTAATGCTGGCGTTGCTAATACATCCTCTTCAACACTATTCTTATACACCCTGCTAAACGACCCCTTAGTGTTTTGCAAAAGAACATTCTTTACCTGTCTAAATCAAACCACAATCAAAGAGATGCTGTACTTTCCCGTTTGAATAGCTACTTTTACTAATATTTTAGAACATCCTGGAAAAATAACTAGTATTAGCATGTCTTCTGTTCCTATTTCCTAAAACAAATTTTCTCGGGTATATAGGATATTTTACCTTAATGTATCTCTTTTCCCTGCTCAGATTAATACTTGCAATGGTTTCTACTGTGACTACTTCACACCAAATAAGGCTAATAAACCCAAGATGTGGACTGAAGCCTGGACAGCCTGGTAAACTGCATATTCATCTCTCATAAGCAATAGCTGAATAATATTTTATTTACATCTTTGCTAGAGTTCATGACGGGATGATTTTCTGTTTTGATCATGCTGGCAGGTTTACCGAATTTGGAGGTCCAGTTCCTTACCGTCCTGCAGAGGATATGGCATTTGCTGTCGCAAGATTTATACAAACGGGAGGCTCCTTCATCAATTACTATATGGTAATTCATTGGACTTTGACATTTAGAAGTATGTTTCTTCTGAATCCAAGAAATATTCATTTTCCTACAATTCTTGTTTGTTCCTTTTTTTTTTGGACAGTATCATGGAGGAACAAACTTTGGAAGGACTTCTGGTGGCCCATTTATTGCTACTAGTTATGATTATGATGCACCCCTAGATGAATTTGGTACGTTCTTTCTTTAAATCTATGTTTGAATTGTAACATCTTAATGTAATGTGATGGTTATGGATCAAAATTCTATTTCCTGTTTTGTTCGTTACCATTTGTTTAAGGAAAAGAGATTTTTTTTTCCTGTGAACTCTTTTTTCTTTTCCTGTTATTCCTATTTATATTAGTACACTGCTTTCCATAAGTTTTGTCACTCATGCGTGAGGGTCAGCGCTTCCATTTCTGACTCCTTGACCAAATTATCTGTGCTTCTGTTTGGATGGAATATTAGTTTTCCATGTTGTACACCTTTACTTGCTCGAAAACAATCATTGCTGTATATTGGACTGAATGCTTTGATCACTAATTCAAGTCATTCTAGTTCAGAAGGCCATGTACCTGTTGTAGTAGGCTTGCAATCTGCATTTAAAGCAATGTCTTCTGCTTCTCCTAAAACTTGATGAATTCCAAGTTTGATAGAATAAGTTCAACCACTTTTGGTAGCTTTACTGATGCTAGCAGTTCCATTAAATTAATTACTTGGAAGTCCTGTTCTTCATCATAAATGAAATTATGTTTCTCAGTCAATCTATTGTTGTTGATAAAAAGTTACGTCATACTATGTTGTTGTTCAGTTAGTCTACTGCTATTGAGAAAAACTTTTGAGGTTTCTTTACAATCAAGTCCATGATTAGAACTAGGAAGAAGATGTAAAAGATGAAAAAGAAGAGTAACTGAAGTGGAAATAATCGTTTCGCCTAAGTGAACTTTTTTCCCTTTGATCTTCAGGGTCATTACGGCAGCCTAAATGGGGTCATCTGAAAGATCTACATAGAGCAATAAAGCTCTGTGAGCCAGCTTTAGTATCTGCAGATCCAACTGTGACATCCTTAGGAAACTATCAAGAGGTGACATTTATTTGGGTTCCTCTGAAACGTTTATATCATCATTACCAGAATTGAGGGGAAAACAAACTTTCATTTTCTCTTACAGGCACGTGTTTTTAAGTCGGAGTCTGGGGCCTGTGCTGCCTTCCTAGCAAATTACAACCAGCACTCTTTTGCTAAAGTGGCATTTGGGAACATGCATTATAACTTGCCACCCTGGTCTATCAGCATTCTTCCCGACTGCAAGAACACTGTCTATAATACTGCAAGGGTGAGAAAACTCTTCTCCTTGAAGTACTTGTGTTACTAGTGGATAACCATGAATATCTCACATTTTTCTTATATTTTACTTTCTTGAGAGAATGCCTTATACGTAACTGCACAGCCAGAAAACTGACAGCGCACTCTTAATTCAATGTAAAGGTTGGTGCTCAAAGTGCTCAGATGAAGATGACTCCAGTCAGTAGAGGATTCTCATGGGAGTCATTCAATGAAGACGCAGCATCGCATGAAGACGATACTTTCACAGTTGTTGGGTTATTGGAGCAGATAAATATCACAAGAGATGTATCTGATTACTTGTGGTATATGACTGAGTAAGTGCTTCAGTAGCTTCTTGGTAATCACTTTCACAAACAAAATAAGGAAGTTAATTACACTTGAACTACTTTAGATTGCTCACATATTTATAATTATAATGTTTACCCGCAGCATTGAGATTGATCCAACAGAAGGATTTTTGAATAGTGGAAATTGGCCTTGGCTTACTGTCTTCTCTGCTGGCCATGCATTGCATGTATTCGTGAATGGTCAATTAGCAGGTCTGATGTCTTTTGTTACATACAACTGTGGTTTGAGTCTCTTTTTGTTTTGGTGTTTTATATTGGAGGTTTAGGCTTTTGATTGGTTGCAATTATGTCCCAATTAGCGAGGAAATAATTTGGTGCAAGACGAAAAACTGATGTCCCAGTCAAGCAGCATGTTGTTATTTAACGTTTCCGTTCATCCAAACTTTTTGCAGGAACTGTGTACGGAAGTTTAGAGAACCCAAAACTAACTTTCAGCAACGGTATAAATCTGAGAGCTGGTGTGAACAAGATTTCTCTGCTAAGCATTGCTGTTGGTCTTCCGGTATGCCCCTCTCTCCCCACCCTCTCTTTCTCTATTGCACGTGCATATGATCATACATATGCCTGGTTATCGCCTCATGGCAGTTGCTTCGTTCTATGCGTTGCACTAAAGTGAAACTGATTTTGAGAGTTATACTTCAGCATTTCCAAAATATGCTCATCACGTGTCTTGCTTTTACATGTGCTTGAATGTAGAACGTTGGCCCTCATTTTGAGACATGGAATGCTGGTGTTCTTGGACCAGTTTCACTTAATGGACTTAATGAGGGAACAAGAGATTTAACATGGCAGAAATGGTTCTACAAGGTTTGTCTTTTTAGATGTTCAAACAAAATTGTTTGCTTATAATGCCTGTCTACCTGATTTTTTATTTGTTTCACCAGGTTGGTCTAAAAGGAGAAGCCCTGAGTCTTCATTCACTCAGTGGTAGCCCATCCGTGGAGTGGGTGGAAGGCTCTTTAGTGGCTCAGAAGCAGCCACTCAGTTGGTATAAGGTGCATAACTCATGTCTTCTCTACCATTATAGTTATTAAAAGTAAAAGTTATCCTTCAATAAGAAAGTAATATTACTTAAAAGGATTACGCTTTACGGAGCCATTTACAGCAACATGGATCATATCAAGAATTCAAATTTCTTTGCCTTCAGAAGACCCGAGGAGAAGCCTACTTAATCCCTTTGCTGTGTTTACAGACTACATTCAATGCTCCAGATGGAAATGAACCTTTGGCTTTAGATATGAATACCATGGGCAAAGGTCAAGTATGGATAAATGGTCAGAGCCTCGGACGCCACTGGCCTGCATATAAATCATCTGGAAGTTGTAGTGTCTGTAACTATACTGGCTGGTTTGATGAGAAAAAGTGCCTAACTAACTGTGGTGAGGGCTCACAAAGATGGTAAGTAATGACAAACCTTACTGAATTTTACTCTGATGTAACAGTAACACGAAGCTCCAACTTAACTGAGACTCATAAATTCAGGTACCACGTACCCCGGTCTTGGCTGTATCCTACTGGAAATTTGTTAGTTGTATTCGAGGAATGGGGAGGAGATCCTTATGGAATCACTTTAGTCAAAAGAGAAATAGGGAGTGTTTGTGCTGATATATATGAGTGGCAACCACAGTTATTGAATTGGCAGAGGCTAGTATCTGGTAAGTTTGACAGACCTCTCAGACCTAAAGCCCATCTTAAGTGTGCACCTGGTCAGAAGATTTCTTCAATCAAATTTGCAAGCTTTGGAACACCAGAGGGAGTTTGTGGGAACTTCCAGCAGGGAAGCTGCCATGCTCCGCGCTCATATGATGCTTTCAAAAAGGTATTTATGAATCATAATTTGATGAGTTGACATGAGAAACTGATTGGTATTGATCCGCGTCTTTTCCTAACAATCTCTGAACTAGACTAGACTGATTTATTTGCATCTTAAATTGGTTATTATTACTATACTTGCAGAATTGTGTTGGGAAAGAGTCTTGCTCAGTACAGGTAACACCAGAGAATTTTGGAGGTGATCCATGTCGAAACGTTCTAAAGAAACTCTCAGTGGAAGCCATTTGTAGTTGATGATCCTGAGTATACAAGTGAAAAAATACTTAAACCACTCATATAAACATTTTTCGAACAAGCTACTAGACATCCATTAACCCACACTACCATTTTTTGGCTTTGCTGGGGTTGAAGTTGTACAGTTAAGCAACACACCTCTTTGATCAAAGCTCACCTGATTATGAAGATGATTGACGAAAGATTCTGTACATGTGAGGTTTCGTCTAATTACACATCCAGATATGATTCTTGATGAATCGATGTGCAAATTTTGTTTGTGTTAGGGTGAGAGAGACTTGAAAAGCATTTTGCTTTCATGATGTTCAACATTATACAATCATAATGTATGTAAGTAAGCAATAATTCATTGCTTTGCACATTGAGAAATGCTTTTTACTATGTTGCAGTACCATCAAGCTCTTTCAATTACTATGTTTTCACTTTTTGTTCCTTAGCATGTGTTGTCTGTCAAGATATTGATGTTTCATCATATGTCTGTCAAAAGTTTTGTTTCTTGACAGCTATGTAAGTGGACAAACTAAATATGAAAATGCTGTGTAAAGCACATTCAGAAAGAAATATAGCATAAATATTAAGGACGTTCAAAATTAAATATACATTCAATATCTGTACTAACGAAGGTGTGCACTAGCTCACACCCTTCGACTAAGGTGGCTCCGCCCAGCCCATTCAAGTTGTCCAAAGTATGCCTATAAGACACACCTTGGTGACATGTCTGGTACTGTGTCCCCCACAATGAGAGTGTTTTGTCTGAAAATGGTATTTCATGTCATTTTTCAACACCTCCTCTGGGTTCATCAAACTTTGGCAACTCATTTAAACATAATTATATGATGAACGTAGCTTTTTTCAATTTAAATAGAAGAAAAATATTCATGTCAAATAAAAAGGTATAAAACTTAATATAAATTCGTAAAGATTGTCAAGATTAATTCACCTTTTTGATCTTTTAACCATATGTTGCAGTGGTAGGATTGCTTCACCCATAACCAGAGGTCTGAAATTCCAAACATATGGGTTCAGAACCAATTATAGCCTTGTGCTCCAAGCTTGCTGTAGACAAAATTTCTGGTAACATTCTACCAGATGTATTGCTAAAAGCTACAAATAATGTGTCAACAATGTAACCAACAAAATAAACTGGAGTGATAAAGAAACAAATCAAGCCTACAAGGCTGGAAATTTCAGCCTTTGTTTGTATGTCCTATGAAGTAAACGAAAACAAAAAACTTTGCAACTCTTTCTACATATAGAAGTCGTCAAAAGTAAGACCATTTTCACTATACCACTACATACTATGAGATATGGTCAGAGTACTCAATCTTCACCAAGGAGTATATTTTTTTGGACAAAGCACAAGCAAGTATAACACCAAAGAGGCATATGATGCAATCAACATGATCCCTCCGTAAATTTCAAAATCTCTTGATCAGTCAATCTTCACAGAGGAGTAGATCCTCCGAACAAACCAGAAGCAAGCATAGAAACCAATTGTTCCCGTTAGCACAAAGAAGGCATAGGATGCAATCAACATGTAACCGAAATACAAGATTCCTGAAACCAGCTTTGTGATTTCCAACTTGCTGAAGAAATAGAAAACAGAATAGAGAAAGAAGTACAATGCAGAGGATCCAGCAGTCAGATAAGATCTCCACCACCAATAATAATCTTCACTGCACAACTGGAAGTAGCAGAGAACTATTGTTATCTCCGCACACGTGATTATCAAGATCAGAAAGACTATAAAAAGGAAGCCAAATATGTAGTAGAACTGGTTCAACCATATGGAAGTCAAAATGAAGAACAACTCAATGAAAACAGCTCCAAATGGAAGAATACCACCGATGAGAATTGAAAACGCAGGTGTTATGTACCATGGTTGCTCCGGTATTTGTCTAGGTATTTTGTTTGTCTTAACCGGCTCTTCAGTGACCACTTTTTTATTGCCCATGTATCCGCCAACAAACACTAAAGGCACTGAGATACCAAACCATAAGCACACAAGAGCAAACATAGTCCCAAAAGGCACTGCTCCGGAAGATTTCTCTCCCCAGATGAGAGCATTCAGTACAAAGAAGACAGCAAAAAGTATACCAGGGAACATAAAAGCAGTTTTCAAGGTAATCCTCTTCCACTGTGTTCCCCTGAATGTTCGATGAAGACGTGCAGAAGAATAGCCAGCAAACAACCCCATGAAGACCCAGAGCAGAACCATGGCAGTCATAAGTCCACCACGGTTAGAAGGCGACAAGAAACCCAGCACAGCAAACATCATTGTCACTAGTGTCATCGCATATATCTGGACACCAGTCCCAACATAAACACACAATAATCCACAATTAATAGGAGGGCGGAAAACATCTCCATGAACAAGTTTCCATCCTGTTTCTTCCTGAGCTTCATCTTGTGTTTCTAGTTGATTATAGTTAGCAATATCTCGGTACAGAGTTCTCATCATGATCATCGCAACCATACCAGAAAGGAAGAGGACAATCATAAGAGAGTTTACGATGGAAAACCAGTGAATCTGATCATCATTCATGAGAAGGTATGTATCCCAACGAGAAGCCCACCTTATCTCACTCTCCTGCAGAAAATAGATAAAAGATCAGCAAATGATAAATAATGGTTTTGTGCCTGAAGTAGGAGACATATAACAGTTCAATATGAAGATACCTTGAAGGAAACATCATAGGAAAATACAATTTCCTTATCTGTATCTACTTCTTGGGGTATAACACCACCTAGAATTAAATTTCTTGTATTCTGGTTGCATGTCGTCACTTGAGGGTTCTTGTCATTCCACTCCTTGTACTCATGCTTAATGCTGTCAAGAAAAATCAAGTGAGAAAAGAAAATCCAGGAATAATTATACCTTCCCAAGAATACAAAATTTGAATACAAACAGAAAGGAACAGGTTTGCATCTAAACCTATTTGGAGTGACTTCAAACCCAACAATACGAGCTGTATCAGTATCAAGATCCTTATGATACATGACTCGAAAGCTTAAGTGGTTGTTGATAAAATACTTTCCCTCTTTACTCTGGCAGAAGCAAGTGAATGCATCAACAGTTAGATTAGTTAGCAAGTATTATGTCATCATTCTATATTAGTCCAGTGATTGCACTAACCCCAGCATAATTTCCCTTGAACCCAACACGGAAACCATGCTCGTAAGTAGTTGACTGACTCCCATCTCGCCTTTGTCTAAGAACAGCAACAGGAAGGTTATCCAGAATCCTGCATAATTTATTTGAATGATCAAAGTTAATTTTTTTATGGTGGTGCAAAAACATGAGCATGGTGGGACTGAACTGGAAAAGAAAAATTAAACTACATTTATCGTACATATTGACTCTGTATTCATCATCAATCTTTTCCTTGAAGTTCTTTGCATATTCAGCAACAAGTTTTTGTCGACAGACCACTTGACATGGCTGTTCTTGTCTCATTTGAAACTGTGAATCAATTTACAACATATACAACTCAGCCAATTCACTAGTAAGTACATGAACAAACATTTTTAGTGTCATTTTCAAACTAGAAGGAAACAGCATATCCTTACAGTATAAACCGAATTCTCTATTCGGTCCCCTCGAAGAACCTCCCCCAAATTCTCCGCACTATTCAAAATTTCAGTAGGTTTGCAGTACTTCAAGAAGTAATAGTCATATGGTAGTTGTGTCTTTGTAGATGACAGCTTGTTTACTTTGATATTAAGTGGATCACCCTGTAAGAACATAGATAAGAACAGCTTCTTTACACAATTATACATAGCAGAGAAAGCAGCAAAGAGTTGTCCCTTTACATACCGTTTGTTCTTTTCCGCTAGAAGTGGGAAGAATCAAACAGAAATCATAAACACACACAACTAGTATAAAATCACTGCAATGACAAATATTTCTTGAATAGGATTTTCAATAGACAAACTTATAAAACAGAAACTGATTCAATAAAAAGAAACGGTCAAAAGGGTCTCTTTGGGAAGGATATCTCAGAGCTTTAGAATATACCACATTTCTCCATTGAGTTCACACTGAACTAATCACCTTTTTTTTTAATCCTATCACACATTTGCCATGACACAGTCATTCAAGCAGGCCATTTAGTAGGGGCACACACATTAACCATCTCTACGCGGTCTATATATAGAGGATACAAATATATATATATGTATAGCAGGTAAAAACTGCCTTCGTTCACTGTAACAAAGAGTTGTGATAATATCATATAAGCATATCCAGAGGAACTTGAGTTCAACTTCAGCAAAATTAATCAAAAGTGACTTATTTTCTTAGGATTGGTCTATCAACATAGGATATAAAATATCACATCCTTTACTACAACCAACCACTCAATTAAGCCACCATATGAATTCACGTCCATTACTAAAATCACATCCACTTGCAATCACATATTCAACAGTTGGTAAAAATCAAATTATTCAAGAAATGGTTATGGAAGGACATTAGTGGACACCCCAAATCGAAAAATCTCTGATTTTTTTTTCTTTCAAGAAATGATTATCATTACTTGACACCCAAAACTGAAAAATGCCCTCAAAAAATCATTCAAAAAATTGATCATGGGTATAAATTACTTGACACCGAAACTTCCAAAAATGTCTCAATCACTCAAAAAAATGATTATGGATACAAATCAATAGACACCCAAAACTACAAAAAATGTCTCAATCATGATTCTGGATACCCAAAATTACTAGCTGATCCCAAAACCATTTCTTTTGGTTAAAAAAAAATAACAAATCAAGAAGGGAAAAAGGGTGGTGTACAGTTTGAAAATCTCGAGGAGCAACACCAGGAAGATAAAAGGACTGCGTAAAGGAGATGATGAAGAAGAAGAAGAAGGAGATGAAGCATAATTTTCGTCGATCTATATGTAATTCCATGCTTCTCTGCACACACAGCTGAAAATCACAAAAGAGTTCAATGAAGAGAAAACTTTATACAAAATTCCATGCTTCACCGTTTTTCATATTAATCTCATTTTTGTCCTGTTTTTCATTCTTTTACCATATAGTTTTATATAAGAATTGAGACATCAAATATATTATTAAAAAAATTATATGCTTCATATATGCCTATATTATCCGTCATATTTTAGGGAAATTGGTGTCCCATGCGATTCAAAAACTAGAATATATATATGTTCTTCGCTCCATATAATCTAGTTTTTGGACGGTAAGACCATCAATATTCCTAAAGTATGACGAGTGATATTTGTATACCATTTACAATAGTTTGTTTATTTATTTTTAAACTTTTAATATACTAACATCATTATCATGTTGTATTACGATATTTGTTTGAAAATAGACGTACGTCAAATAATACTTTGAATTTGCATATTATATAATCAATTTTTTTGAAATATTATGAAAAGCAAGTAGTATAAATTTAAAAATTATACTAATTTTAAGCTTATTGTATGAGGTGTGACATTCGATACGACGACGTGGGTGCGGGATCCATGCATGAGTACGACCTTTTCAAAAGTTTGCACAGAAAAAAGCGCTATTTTTCTGTGTAGCTTAAACGTTGAATCAATTGTTTTTTTTTTGGTTCACAGTTACACTTGCTTTCGATCAAATTATTACATTATTGTAAATAAATTTGTAATCGACAAGCATTGAATCTGATTGTTTTTTCACACATGGGTATGCCCCTTCGATTCATGCTCTGTTACATATATGAAATCTGAAGTTTAAAGATTGGATTTTTATGTCTTGATTTTTGTATTTTGGATCATATATTTATGTTTTAATGGATCTTTACTTGGTGGGTTTTCTTCAGCTATTGAATATATTGGCTGTATGAAATTGTGAAATTACCCTTTGATTTGAAGATTTACTTTTATGTAAATGTGTTGCATCTCGTTCTCATGGGAATGTAGTGATTAATGCTGTAGATAAGTTAATACGTGTGTAATTCTTGGAAATGTTTTTCTTTTTTTCGTGATTTTGGTTATGCTTTACTTGAGCTAACGATTACGAGGTAATAGGTAAGGCTATGTGTATACACCACACCCTCCCATACTTCACTTGTGGAGTTATACTGGGATATGTTATTGTTTTTTATTTTTGATAGATATGGGAAGGTATGCTTTGGTTTGCGAATTAGTTACCTTGGGGTGATAATAGATGGATTGTTATGTGAGGAGTGAGGACTTCGATACCAAAAGATTTAGTTCTAGTAATTGGTATACATATGTACATGTTTTAGTTTATAAAATTTTGGACTAATAGAGAAAAGTACAATTTTTGTAATCCTATTTATAGGGTTGATACGATGTACCTTCAGTTTTTGGATGAAATTGTGAACTCTTTCTCTTTTCTATGTTACTAGTATATAGAGTTATGGTACATTGTGGATTTTATTTGTTTCCATGCACTATTGGATGCTGGTTCAATTTAAGGCCTCTTTAAAAGTTGGGTTCTTGCTGACTTTATAACATATGGTTTCAGATAAAACCGATGAATGTTGTTCCACCCACCTCATTGATGGGGATGGAGTCTTCAATGTTACTGGAGTTGAGAGTTTCATAAAGGAAGTTAAATTTGCAGAATGTGGTCTTTCATATGCTATAGTATCCATTATGGGTCCACAAAGTAGCGGTATGTGGTCTTTCTAGATGAACTCAATTGCTAACTTCCATTTTCCGGTTTGTAATCTACTAATGTAAATTTATCTTGTTAGTATATTCTTAATTGACTCGATTATGATTCCCCTCTCTTAACTTCGAATGAGATCATTCCAGGGAAAAGTACACTGTTAAATCATCTATTTGGTACTAACTTTAGAGAGATGGATGCTTATAAAGGAAGGTATGGGCTAGTCATTTAGCTTATCATAGTAATTCTGTGTATCCTATAAAAGTGAGCATTATCAATATTCTTTTCAGGTCACAAACCACAAAAGGTATCTGGATGGGTCGATGTGTTGGGATTGAGCCGTGCACCCTTGTTATGGATTTAGAGGGCACTGATGGGAGAGAGCGTGGAGAGGTTCGTTTAACTGACTTTCTCGATGATGATTTACTTTCCCACATTCTTTTTTGCCCATGCTTGGCTTTCAATGTAGCTCCTATGACTGTTTATATATAAAACATCATATGTATTTCTCCCAAAGTGTTGTACCCTATAGTTATTGCATCCTAATATGGACACTGTTTGTCCTTATGCTGCCTTGTCCTACTACTTTTCCAGTATGAAGTGATTTATTCCAATTTGGTATCCACAATCTTCACATCTTCCTTTTTACTGCATTCAACAGTGCTTTACTGAGATAATTGAGAACTTCTTCAACACGATGTTATTGTTGGAACAATTACCATTGATTTGCTGGTTTATGAGATCTTTTAAATTCAACTTCCCTCATCTCTTTGTCGATGTACTCATTTCTGTGTTAAAACAGTCTATGCATCCACTGTTAGCTACTCCATATTATATTGGAAATTTTCAAATTTCTGTGGTTGACTTGTAGCCACCAAGTTTCCTGCTATCAATGCTCATTGAATGCTCTCTCTATATCTCATCCAGACTTTATGTTCTGTATAGGATGACACTACATTTGAGAAGCAAAGTGCCCTCTTTGCGCTAGCTGTTTCTGATATTGTGCTAATCAATATGTAAGTTTTCTTTTAGTGTGTGAATTACATGCACTAGCGATAAATTAAAACCTGAAAAAAGAATATCCAAATAGACAAGTTGTTTATAAGTTTCAAATTCAGGTGGTGTCATGATATTGGCCGTGAACAAGCTGCAAATAAGCCTCTTTTGAAGACTGTTTTTCAGGTATATACAAGGTGGTACCTTGTCTGAAAATTTTGATTCACTGTTTTACCAATTAACCTTAACAGGTTATGATGCGGTTATTTAGTCCTCGGAAAACGACTCTGCTGTTTGTTATACGTGATAAAACAAGGGTAGGTTCCTTCTTCTCCCATGTATGATTTTTCAGTTGAAGATATTCCTACATTGATTGTATCTGTTGATTGTTGAAAAGATTGTATATCCAGTTGATTTTCCCATTGTATTTGTAGACTCCCCTTGAAAATTTGGAGCCCGTATTAAGGGAAGATATTCAGAAGGTATCATATCCATGTTTCATAATATACATATTATTGTTGACTCAGGTGTTGATTCTTATTTCAAACTATTTGATGTAGATATGGGATTCTGTCCCAAAACCGCAAGCTCACGAGGAAACACCTTTAAGTGAATTTTTTAACGTGAGTCTCTTCAGTTAAGATCTCTCATAAATTTCTTGTTGCGTGATTTTCTCTTATGCATATGCATGTAATGAAATTGATTGAATGTCCAGGTTGAGGTTGTTGCTCTTTCTAGTTATGAAGAGAAGGAAGAGCAATTTACAGAGCAGGTAGACACAAATCAATTACTGGAAATTAGTTAATTCCTCTATTTTGAATCTGTTTGGTTGGGCATATAGTGTTTGCCGACATACTCAGATTACCAATTCTTTTGTTTGAGCTTTTGGGTTATTAGATTATGTTTATCCTTGTTATCCTTGTAAAGGTGGCTAGTCTAAGACAGCGATTCTTTCATTCTATTGCACCTGGAGGTCTTGCTGGAGATAGACGGGGAGTTGTTCCTGCTTCAGGCTTTTCATTTAGTGCACAGCATATGTGGGAGGTTATAAAAGAGAATAGGGACCTTGACCTCCCTGCCCATAAGGTTATGTACCCTGAATCTGCTCAATTGAAGTTTCAGCTGATCATTATATCCTTGTTGATGTGCTTGATTTAAACTAAATACAGGTTATGGTAGCTACAGTGCGATGTGATGAAATTTCCAATGAAAAATATGACTCCTTCATGAAAAATGAGGTACTTGAATTGTATTAAGTATTTAGCGAATTGCACATTGTACTTTTTCATATAATCAATTGGAACATTGGTACTCACATGTAATGATTTATCTTTTGTTTTAGGAGTGGTGTCAATTAAAAGAGGCCGTGCAATCTCATCCTGTGGGGGGCTTTGGAAAGAAGCTTAGCTCAATTTTGAAGACTTGTTTATCTGAGTAAGAACAGTATCTCATTTTGCGTTCTTTATAACTCTATGCATGTATATTTTCATACGTCGAAATGAGTTTCTTGCCTTTCTCATTCTTTCTCATACACACCAAAGTAGTTGTACAACGTTTCAGATACCAAATGACGATCGGAAGGAGTATATTTATGTCTGAGGGAAGCATATCTATATGGTGATGTTTCTTAATGTTCTCTTTCTTTCCCTTGAGAAGGATGCACTCGAGCAGTCTTGCAGTGGGAGCGAACCACAAAATTATGTTTGATCACTGAACTGTTACTAAGGCTATGGTATTGTGTTATTGATACATCTTAGTTTTGGGTTTGCCTGGTATAGTTCTATGTAAAGAGCCTGGATGCATACCTGCTAATACTTTAAAACACATGAAGGAAGTTGTAAGGTGAAAGAGAGTGTAGGACAAAGGAAAGACTGACAATTTAAAGCTACAAGCAAAGTTGAACCGGTGCATCATTCTGGAATTGTGCAGAATCATGTTTCGTATATGCATAATTCTATACTTAATCTTCCTTGATATACATGTTACGAACTTGTATGCATATTGACAATAATAAGCATGTAGCAGAGTATAAGATCTTTTTCCTTCTCAGATATGATGCAGAGGCGACATTCTTTGACGAAGGAGTTAGATCTTCAAAGAGAAAGCAGTTGGAAGAGAAATTGCTTCAGGTAGCGACACTAGACAGTTCTCTCCCCTAAATTTGTTTCACTGTTTAAAACTTGGTGAATTTCTTTTGTTTGATGAAAGTTACTAGGACTAAATATACCTAATGACTTTCATTTCTAATGTAACAGTTACTTCATGAACTGCTGATGGCATTGCATTTTCCATCCCTACTAGAAAAAAATATACTCCCTTCATTTCGTCTATATGATGGAGTTTGACTAGGCAAGTTTAAGATAGTCAGTTTGACTTGTGTGTTCTATAAGTGGAAGTGGAAAACTTATTTAAACAATGGATGAAAGTTAGTTTGACAGAGAAAATTTCACATTGAAGTTTAGAAACTCTTCCATGAGTTTCATCTACATTCCAAACAATTTTCCATCATTCCTACATTCAAATGTCACTATGTGTGGATATGAAAGTTTGAAACGGAAATATCCTTTTGCTTATTAAAATAATTCAAATCGTCACTTGGTATGATGCAAGCAATCCTTTTGCTAACAAGGTAGCTCCAGTTTGTTCCTTGGAGTGATGTATCAACTAATCTTCATTATACCTATACGATAAAAATTCTCATGCAACTATGCTGATGATTGCAGAAATATGCAACTTGATGCAGGGAATGCAGCATACATAATGCTCTCTCTCAGATGTGCATCTTCTCTAATCAAGAAAAAAAAAATTCTTTAACAAAACCTCATGATTCATCCTTTTTCTGTTTGTAGCTCATCCAACCAGCTTACCAATCTATGCTGGGACGTATACGATCTGATACTTTGCAAAGATTCAAAGAAGCATTTGATAAGGAATTGAAGGGAGGTATAGGGTTCGCAATGGCTGCTCGTGAGTGCACTGGGACTTGTATGTCCCAGTTTGATGAAGAATGTGCAGGTACAGGAATAACCTGTCATTGCTGTAACCCCACTCTATTTAATCTGTTCCGAAGACACAGTCATCTTATCTGTCAGTATTGATCACTCATTAGCGAACACCTAGCTGAGCTTGTAGTTATCAAAGTGACTTAAGACAAGCATTGGTGGCTGATATATTTGCCTAGAGTAATATGTTGAGCTTAGTCCTAGCAGATTGCTTTATGAAATAAGTCTACTGATACAATATTTTGCAGATGCTGTTATTGACCAAGCGAAATGGGACTCGTCCAGAGTTAGGGATAAGCTCAAACGTGATATAGATGCTCATATCGCTGAAGCTCGTACTGCCAAGCTGGCTGAAGTTACTACTCTCTTTGAGGTATGAAGTTTAATAACCTTTATATTTTAGTCCTTGTGCTAAATCTCAAAACTTACTCTGGGATTTTTAGATCCAAGTAATTTGATATTTTCCTTGAAAAAGAAATTTAATATGACAATACATTTCTATCTGATATCTGAATGGCTCTTACAACATTACTACTTTGTTGCAACTGGATCTTACATGATACTCCCTCCGACCACTTTTACTTGTCGGCTTGTCCACTTTGGACTTAACACGTCCCTTAAGAAACAATGATTAATATTTTACCACATTACTCATATTAAATGATGAGTAGTCTTAGATTTTGGGAAATAAGTAATTGATGTTGAGGTTAAAATTGGAAAAAAATAATTGTCTTTTCTTGATATGCTAAAAGTGACAAGTAAAAGTGAAAATCTATTTTTGAAATAGTGGACAAGTAAAAGTGAACAGAGGGAGTACAATAGTAACTGAGGGAAGCCTTTTGAGATTTAGATGTAGTTATGCTGTCACTGAATGAGAGTTTTTGTCTAGACAAAACTAAATGATGCATTAGCTGGACCTGTTGAGGGTCTTTTAGATGGAGCTGGTGACGATACATGGCCAGCAATGAGAAAACTGCTTCAACGTGAGACTGACACAGCACTCACTGGTTTTTCGACTGCACTTTCTGGTTTTGAAATGGATGAACAAACAAAGGATAGTACGGTTTTGAGATTGAAGGATTATGCACGCGGAGTAGTTGAAGCAAAGACAAAGGAAGAAGCTGGAAGGGTTTTGATTCGTATGAAGGATAGGTACTGATATTTGATCGTCTTGTTCTGGAGTTCTGACATTGAATACTTTCATATATGCTACTGACTTGAAAATTATGACAGGTTTTCAATGTTATTTAGCTATGATTCTGATTCAATGCCACGTATTTGGACTGGAAAGGAAAATATTCGAGCTATTACCAAAACTGCCAGATCAGCTGTATGACTGACTGAATTTATCTTTCTTTTCTCTGGTGTCGTTTAAGGTTTGAATATCACATAAATCTCTGTTCTTTTAATTCTATCCTCAGTCTTTGAAGCTCATGTCAGTTATGGCTGCAATTCGTCTGGAAGATGAACGTGATAGCATAGAGAATACTTTGACTGTTGCACTTGGGGATGGAAAGCCAACCAAAAAAGGCACTGAATCACTTGATCCTCTGGCCTCTAGCACTTGGAATGAGGTATATTGCTTAGTGGATAATTTGGGTTTTCCTTAGAAGTTATTTACAAGAAGAGAGCAAGATTATTCAAATTATGGTCAAAGTGACTTCATAGAGTTAATACAATTTGAATATTTTCTTTGGAACATAACTAAATTGTCAATTTTTATCAGTGCAGTAATTTTTTTTTGGGACGTAACAGTGCAGTACTTTATATACCCTTCTATGCAAACCTTGTCGCTTGGTCCGACATTTGTATTTGTTTACCTTTCTCATTTTGGTACTTAGACCTGCAAGATCAGAAAGATGCATGCAAATGTTTCTCTCTTGAAATTACACTTCTATTGAGTAATCTTTCTTTTCTTCCATATTCGACTTTATAATACATCATCTTTTGGTTTAACTTTTCATTTCAGGTCTCTGCATCAAAAACTTTGATCACACCTATCCAATGCAAATCATTGTGGAAGCAATTTAACACTGAGACTGAATATACTGTTACACAAGCCATTGCTGCTCAGGCACGTTATCCTACATCTTGTACAAATCCATGTCCTTTTAGGACTTCGCTCTTTGTATACTTAATCTGTTTGTCATTATGACAGATTCTAAAACTCCAAATAACTTGAATGTATTTGATGGTGGCTGGAAACATGCTACAAAATGTTATTAGGAATAAGTTTGATGCAGTTTTGTACATTAAACTTCAGAATTTGATAATTATGTACCACAGAATTTGAAGGGGTGAGTGCCTTTTTGTAATTGGTGGTTGATTACCTGTTGTGCTAGGAGTAAAAGTGTGAGTTTTGAGTGGTGATAAGCTGGAATAAACCTACCTGAAAATCCCACATTGGCCCTTTATGGGATGAGTGGTCTCTCTAATATGACTTGGGCAATCCTCCCTCATAAGCTACCTTTCGGTTGAGTTACGCCCAAATGTCATATCTTACAATTGTATCAGCGCAGGACGCATCCCAATTCTTATTTCCGATGTTGGATCCAACAATAAATTGTCCACGCTCTAGATGTCCAACCCTGGGCATGAGGGTTTGTGTGTGTGAAGAGTACCACATTCTCTTTAAGGGCTGAGTGGTCTCTTTAATAGACTTGACAATGTTCCCTCATGAGTTAGCTTTTGGGGTTGAGTTATGCCCAAGTTGCAGCTTAACACTACCTTAAGTTGATTTTCAGTTCAGGGGAAGTGACCTCTAGGCATGCCTAAGCTCTGAAATGAGGCATAGCACAGTCATAGCACTTTACAAAGATAGGTGCCTCCCGCGGGAGGCACCAAGGCATGCACCTTAACAATGACAAACCAACTAATGGTTCTTTATTAATTTAGGTTAATAAGTGTTCTGTCTTGACTATTGTAACACTGAATCACATACAATGTCCACCAAAATGATATATTTTTAGGAAATTAATCAAATAAAAAGGGTTTGGAGAACTATACCAGTGATTAAGAACAATAATTTAGAAAAAATAAAGTAACTAGGTACTTAATCTATATTAGAAATTTTTAATTTGCATCAGAAATATAGGATGGTTTCCCAAATTTGATGTTTTCATATCACATGGAGTATTTCAGTATTTCACTCAAGTGAAAATCTTGAAGTTGCTCTACTCAAATAGTTGTTTGATTCTACTTATTTTTTGCATCAGTTAAACATATGAATGTGCATATATACACACATACATCTAATATCTTATATTAATAGACTCCTTTGTCGTTAGCTTCTGATTGTCTATTTTTAAACTTTCAGGAGGCCAGCAAGAGGAACAACAATTGGTTACCACCTCCATGGGCAGTTGCCGCATTGCTTATTCTGGGGTTCAATGAATTCATGACACTGTTGAGGTACCATTTCCTACTTGTGGATCATGAGTATGAAGTACGGTTGAATTTGCTTGAGTACACATTAGTTTGTTCACATATTTATTCGATAGCAGGTCATAACCCAACCTGCCCAACTTTAGACCACCTTTAAATCTAATGTTAGAATAAGGTAGAAGTTTCTCTATTCATTCTTCCTTCTCTATCTAGAGAATTGAGTAATTTATTCAGTACTTTTAGTTTAGGCCTTGAAATGCAGGGTGAGATTAACTTGTTAGGATGTACTCTTTTAGTTCATATCAAATTCAAAAACAAATCTATCTTAACCTGTGAATGTGGGTGGGTTAAGAAATTTGGACTAATATTAACACTCTTAGTCATGATACCACTTAGTTTGACGAGTAGAGACTTTTATATCCTCTCGATTATGGGGTGTACCCACTGTGATCCCATAGCTCATGTTGGTTTTTACTCTTTCCAGGAATCCTTTGTATTTAGGAGTCATATTTGTCGCCTTTCTACTAGTGAAAGCCCTCTGGGTGCAACTGGACATCTCTGGTGAATTTCGCAATGGGGCTGTAAGTATTAAATCTGATTCGTTAAGAAGTTCAGTTTTCTTGTATTAGAAGCAATTTGACCAAATAGCTGCTACGAGCTCTCTGTCTTTGCTGATCACATTGAGTATTATCATTGTAAACTTCCTCCATTGTCATAAAGTATGATACTTATATCATTTACAGTTACATCTGACTTTCTAGACTTCTGTTTTCATGCAAAACTACAATCGCCAATACAAATTACTTGTAATCTTACATAGCGAGACACATTTGTAACTTCCTTCCTATTCTGCAACATTATTAGAGTTGAATCGTTTAGATTTGGACAAAGGGACTTGATACAAAACCGTGATTGGTTCTTATATCATAATGTGGAAAGCTTTTAAAGTTAAAATCTTTTCGTTACCTAATCTTGTATAACATATGTTGACAGCTTCCTGGATTTCTCTCTTTAGCAACAAAGTTCATTCCTACAGTCACCAACCTTCTTAGACGACTGGCAGAGGCAGGACAAAGGAAAACGAACGCTGCACCTCAACATAATCTTACTCCTGCATCAAAGGGGAATGATAACGACGATGACAAGATGATGTAAAGAGTGATGGATCAACAATGGGTTCTATTGTTTGACACAATCCAATGATTTGGGGTCGAACTCTACATATGCGCGGAAATCAAATACTGATAGAAATACATATACATTTCAAAATCTAAATTTTGGATCTACATTGGGAAGCAAGTCATGTTTATAGAGCAGTCTCTAATATTCTGTGGCAGCAAGTTTTTATGTTTATAGGATGTTTTGTGATGCCCAAGTAACTTAGTTGTGGGATAAACTAAGGGGGTCCTCCAATGTTTTTCTTGTTTGCCACCAATTTTGTCTTTAAAAAACTAAGGTACTGATGAATGTATTAATGAGATGTGATAATTTTTGTGGTTTTGTAATTTATATGGAAGAACTTAAAATTTCATTTTTGAGTTCCTTTTAATAAAATTTCAGAGATACATATTAGCTAAATTAAGATTCTATTACCTCTTCGAGTCCATTTTTTTTTTATAATTTTGTACACATTTTCGGCTACGTGACATTCATACACCTCTTATGCGTTGGAGTGCGCGATTAATCAGTTTTGGTCCTTAACGGTTCGATTCTCGATTTAATCAATAAGAAAATGTTTATCAAATAAATAGATGACTTTTCTAATAAATTTTTCGTGAGAAGAGAATAATATAACTTACAAATGATTATAAAATGGAAACAATTATAACAAACATGAAAAGAATTATACATGTGTAACACAAAGAGAAATTAAGAGCAATGAGGTTTTTACTTTAAATTTTGAGTTCTGATGGTTTGTATAATGTGGATTGTGTATTGAAAGCTAAATGTCACAGACATAACTAGTAAGAAGTTGAGATTAATATTTGATATTTATGTAGAGAAAATAGTCTAAAGTCCCCCAAATTATACCTGAAATTCCAATTACACACCCCAATTTCACGGGTGTCCTATTACCCTCCTGAACTGTTTAAAACTGATATAGTTTACTCTCTAAACGCTTATGTGGCACAGTGAGTGTATCTCACTCTTTTAAAGAGAGTGAGGATCAAAACTAATAATAAATTTTATTTTTAAAATTTTCTTTTCATAAATATGTGTATTTTTAATTATTCTTTTTTTCTTATTTATTTCCTTTCGTCTTCACAACAACATAAAATCAAATCTCTCCATCATTCACCTTCTCTAAGTTTGGATTCAACATGGAATTTCATTATTCTTCTTGATTCTAGAATTTTGTTTATTCAATTTGTGCACGTAATTAGAAAATTTTGAAAATCAGCTCCTTATTAATATTATTAAAATTGATAATCATCATGTCTAACCACATGGCCAAATGGATTAGCAAATTTTTATCTTGATTTTTTGGTGCCCTAGTTTAATAATTTAAATTCAAGTTCAGAAAGAATTTTGGGTTGTCAATGAAACTCATATGTGATTTTGAAAATAGAAATGAAAAGATCCATTGTTATGTATTCATTACCTCAATTTGAAGAATTCAACAAATTCATCCATGAAAATAACTTGAGTATCAATCAAATAGTAGATGAAACGGTTAGAACTAAAATTCTTACTAAATTTTACCTTTCCAATTGATAAACTTTTGATGTTTGCAAGAAGATGAAAATGGTGGAAAAAGATTATACAAATGTAAAAAATGAAAGATTGTCAAAGATTTATAACTTTACTTTTTAATAATAAAACTTGAAATTTCAGAACTGTACATTCCATAAATGTAAGTATAAAACTAGCATAAATAAAAAACTTAGAAATTTTCTCTTCAATGGAAAAAAAAGGAAAAAGAAAGGAAGAAAGAAAAAGAAAAGAAGAAAATGGCTAGAAAGAGAAAGAAAAAAATAAAAAAGAAAAATAAAACAAAGAAAGATATCATAAATTTTTTATTAAAAATTAATATATATGATGTGGCAGGCGAGTGTGTTCACTCTCTAACAAAAATCTGGGTGTGACCTTTTAGGGGCCTATATATTTCATTTTTAAAATGTATAGAGGGGTATTAGGACCCCCGCAAAGTATGATGTAAAAAATGAAAGATTGTCAAAGATTTATAACTTTACTTTTTAATAATAAAACTTGAAATTTCAGAACTGTACATTCCATAAATGTAAGTATAAAACTAGCATAAATAAAAAACTTAGAAATTTTCTCTTCAATGGAAAAAAAAGGAAAAAGAAAGGAAGAAAGAAAAAGAAAAGAAGAAAATGGCTAGAAAGAGAAAGAAAAAAATAAAAAAGAAAAATAAAACAAAGAAAGATATCATAAATTTTTTATTAAAAATTAATATATATGATGTGGCAGGCGAGTGTGTTCACTCTCTAACAAAAATCTGGGTGTGACCTTTTAGGGGCCTATATATTTCATTTTTAAAATGTATAGAGGGGTATTAGGACCCCCGCAAAGTATGAGTGTGTAGTTGAAAATCCGGTAATAGATTAAGGGGGCATTTGACTATTTTCTCATTTATGTAATATGTAAAAGTAGGAAATTACTATAATCTTAATGAGTTATCGATTTACTCAATAACCCAATATTAAAGATCAATATTGAACTATGTGGAGACATAGAGTGCCACATAAGCCAAAAGATGTATTAATACGTGGTTTTTTGCTCTGAATTCTAACAATTTTCAAGTATAGGGTTCAGGAGTTGGAATGAAATGAAATGATTAGATATGCATAGTTGTAAGTTAAGCAGTGTTCACAATCATGAAAAAAGAAGTATGAAGATTTAATACGACAAGAGCAATCAAGAGCAATCAATTCAAGCTGCCTTTGTTAAGCTGTCCAATCAAATCAAGCTTGAGCACAAAATTTGTTAATAGGCTTCAGTTAAAGTGGTGAGACTTCTCCTGCATCAAAGATTGACATTCTGTGGACATCGTGAAGATGAATCATCACTAAACAAATGTAACTTTTTTTAAATTCTTTCGTGGTATGTGAAGCGATGTGATGAAATTAATGAACTTGTGTTGATAAAGCTCAAAAACTGACCAGTCGACTTCTCGTTAAATTAAAAAATCTATTGTCACTACATACAAGCTTGAAATAATTAAAGTTATTATGAAGGATCTAAATAGTGATTATTTCTCGTTACTAGTTAATAAATCTTGTGATGTGTCACGTAAGAAGTAAATGATGATAATTATTTTGCGTTATGTTGAGAAAGAGAGGTTTGTGGTGGAACAGTTCATAGGAATTATTCGTCTTTGTGATACTAGTGCTTTATGTTTGAAAGAAGCAATTGTTAACTATCTTGATCAATATTCTTTGAGTTTATCTTATATATGCGAGGGTGTTTAAATTATCTTAAAATTTTGATTTAACAATAAAATAGATCTTCAATTCACTGTTTTGCTCATTTACTTCTGTTGACTCTCGTTGAAATATCCACAAAATGTCTTTCAGTTGGAGAACTTGTGTTGACTTTTAATGTCTTAAATGTAGCGGGAGTTTTTTTCAAGTACATAAATGAACTTCGAGAATCTCGTGTAGAAAAAGTTCAAGAGGCACTTGATATGGGTGAGATTGAAAGTGATAAGGAATTGAATTAATAAATTGGTGTTGCTAGACCTATCAATATTCGATGGGGTTCACATTATAAATATTGTAAGAACTTCATTAGTAAATTTGACTCTATTACTGATTTTCTTGATAATTCTGAATTTGTTGAAGAGAAAGCTAAGACAATAAAGTATCTCAAAGTCTGTCAAACATTTGAGATTGCTTTCCTATTGCATTTAATGGGAGATATTTTTTACGGTCACAAACGAGCTTAATGAATCATTACAAATAAAAGAACAAGATATTGCAAATGTTATTCAACTTATAGAAGTGATGAATAAACGATTGCAAGATTTAAGGGATGAATGTTGTGATCCACTTATCGAGAATATGTTTGCATTTTGTGTTAACTAAAATATTTTGATACCTAATTTTGATGAGTTCTATTTTAATTTTGAAAGATCTCGACGTAAAGTTGCTGACTATACTATCTCATATCACTATCGTGTGAAAGTAATTTTTTTAAGGTTATCAATTGGCGGTTTCAAGAATTCAATGATCGTTTTAATAAGAATAAAAAAGATCTGCTTACTGAGTTGCTTGTTTGAGTCCAGTTAACTCATCTTCTAATTTTGACATCAAGAAAGTATAGAGAATGATTGAATTACATTATGATGATTTTGGTGAAATATAATGGTTACTCTAAGGAAGTACAATTAGAAACATGTTGTTGATGTCCGTGATATTGATGAAAGGTTCTCCAATACGAAATTGATGATCTTTCTAAAAAGCTAGATAAGACAAAAAAGTATTTAATTTGTACTTTTATATTCCTCCTTATAAAATTTGTGTTGCTCATGTTGACTTTTACTGCTATAGTTGAAAGAGCTTTCTCGGTAATGAAGTCGATCAAGAGTGAATTGTAAATGGATAATAATTTCATGAGTTGTTGTATGATGCCTTATGTGGAGAAAAAAATATACTATTTCTTATGAATAGTGTTATGAATAGATTTCATGAAATAAAAACTCGTAGAATAGAATTGTAATAGTATATGTTAACTAATCAAACTTTGTTTTGCTTACTTCTTCGATATTTATTGTTTATACCTTAAATTCATATAGTGAAAATTATGGGATGGAATTGAATCACAAATCCACGATAATGTTGTTGAAAGTCACGAAAAATTTTATGATGCATAAGGTACGCCAACTCATACTTGTATGAAGCATCATTTGATTGACAAGTGGACATGATTGGGACCCATCTGCCAGCATCTTTAAGTCCCCTTCACATTTTTTTTTGGCTTTATGCCTCGTCCCATGTATTCTTTTGTTCTACTTTTTTTTTGTAATAAATGTTTTTTCGTTCTTATTGTATATTGTTTCTTAATAACTTTTTTGATCATTCTATAACTTTTAGTTTATTCTGTTTATTATTTTTTTTCTATTAGTTGTTTCATTTTACGTAGTAAATAATTTTGTATGATATATATATTTTTAGTTTATTCTGTTAATATTTTTTCTTCTATTCATTGTTATTTATTTATATTATAGTAAATAGTTGTTTGTATTTTATTTTCAATTATAAGATTAAGATAGATGTAAGTGATTACTTAATCCTAACAATTGATTTTTTAAAAAGGTATAAACAAAATTTGTAAAGTCAAAATTATACTTTCTGTTTCTAATTTCTTAAGAAACGTGAGGAAAGTAGATAAAAAAAATATTTATGAAATTTCACCTAACTTGAATTTTAAGAATAAAAAATATAGTAGAATATGTATTTATGTAGGTATTTATGAATTTTTTCATTTTTGAATTTCAAGAAAATAGTATCAAAACTTATGTAATTGTTTCAAGAGCATTCGATGGTAATCATTGAGAGAAGAACAAAAGAACAAATTAATTTTATACCTTTACTTTTTTATTTTACAAAATTTTCAAAAGATCATAAATAAAATATTAGTTTTACTAATTTGCACCTTTTTTTTAACATTATAAATTTTATTTAAACTTTCAAAAAGAATTAATTATTATGATAAAATAGAAAAATTATATAATTATATCTTAATTCGTAAATTAACAAAGAATATTATACAACTACTTTTAGCAATTTAATTAATTGATATCAAAATGGAAAAATAATATCAAAATGTAGAAGCCGAATGAATCAAGCAAGAATTTTTGAATTTCTTTTCCATAAATAAAATTATTAAAGAAGGAAAGCTCAAAATTTAAAATAATGGTTGAAATGAAACCAAAGAAAAAAAGTGAAAAGTGAGAGAGGGAAAAAACTTTATAAGAGAGAGAGGATAGTTTGACCATTTTACGGGACTTAATTATTCACTTGGCAAAATATAAGTAGAGCCTCATACAAGTTTTGTCTGCCACGTTATATATATGCCTAGTATATAATAAAGTTTCTCTAAAAGTCACACACTCTACTACTAAGCAGTAAGCTCAAACAATTTTATTGAAGTTCGAGACATACAAAATCTAAAAAGTGGATATTTCTAGAAAATCATTTTTCTTTCGTACCGAACACACCAAGACTAAGGCGAGATCGAATGAAAGCAAAAGAAAAAAAGAAAAAGTTGAAATCGCTAGAAGGAGGGCTTGAACCTCCGACCTTGTGGTTAACAGCCACACGCTCTAACCAACTGAGCTATTCCAGCTTCATGCCTTAAGAATTCTGGTTTAAAATTTTATCATTCTTAAGTCGTTCCTAGTTGCACTATGCAAACTTTTCGCGCGCGATATTTACATCAAATTATACTAATTTAAGTCATAAATTAAAATGAGAATGTTTATTTTCCAATTTATATGGTGTAATTCAAGTCTTGAAAGTCAAATTTGAATTCAAATATGAAATCTTTATTCTTTTTAAACAAAAATAGAATAAGTCACGATATACAATTGAAGATATTTAAAATGCATATGAAAAATTTGCGTGATTTCTTTTGTTATTTGACTCGAATGCTATTAAAGTTTGTTAGAAAAGAAGGAACATAACATGGAAAACAGAATGTACGCTACTTACTAGTTACTAGAGTCGGAGTTAGGAATTTTTTTTAATTTATGCAATTTACTGTATACTTGATAAGATATTCATACAATATTAAGTGAATTTAACCAAAACTATAAAGTTTGACTGAATAATCTTTTGAAATTCGAGGAACTTTGACATTATCCACATCTTTTTTCTTCAATATGATCTAAATTATATAAAAAATGAAAAAGCAAACGATCAGTCATGGTTGATCATTGGTCCGATGGTTCAGATGGACCAATACCTCAGGCCTCAGGGTGTGACGGGTGGTGTGCACAAGGCCCGAGTACATATATACTGAGCCAAATATCACTCAGTGGCTCATGAGCCTGTTTCTGCTATAACAAGAGTGTGATGAGTTCACAGAATACAGATTACATCAACATTTAACTAGGAACTTTCTTGTCATCTAACTTCTGGATTCATCGTAACCTGCTCGTGTTACACAAGACGATTCATCTGCTTGCGTTAGATAGCAAGTTCTATCACAAGAACAAAGACGCGGAAAAGAAATCCCCAGTAGTACAGTAACAAGCACAGAAATGTATTGAATTGTCAAAACCTCTATAACAAAGTCAATGTGTAATATACTGGTAAAATCCAATGTTTGGAGTATAAAGGATTAAAATTAACAGAAAGAGGACATTCTATGAATTTATAACGCGAATAAACTTGATCAACGATGGACAACATTTCCATCCTGAAGGAAAAAACATCTAAAATGATTTGGGGACGATACTTCTAAAGAATGAAGCTCGATTCATCTCTTTTCACAAGCATTGAGATGCTTCATCTGAGAAGTGATCGTGTCAAATGTTCACGAGCTGTTGCCAAAGCTTGACTGATTGTCTGAAAATTTATTTAACACACCAAAATGCAGGTCAATAGATACAAAGTTACCAATTCAAAATAAAGAAAGCTTTGCACTGGAATTCGTTTAATCAAGTTAGATAACTCTCCCTATAAAGATTAGATGACAAAATACAATCTAAGTTCCGGACTAAGACATATTTGATTGATTGAATGAATATAACCTAAAGAACTATCTCACTTTTCTTTATTCTTCTAGTGCTTAGAGTTATGAATACGACTCATAAAGTTGGCATGATTTCAGAAAGTTCTAAAATAACCCTTTCGAAAATGTTGGCCCCCCAAGACGTTCTAGCTAAGCACAGTGAGTCAGATGTTTTGAGCCATTGCCCAACTAGCAAGAAACCTTCATCCTTCCTAAAGGTTGAATACCGTCTAAAATATGATTCAGAAAATATTGAGGAAGTGTTGCTTACCTGCTCGGAAATGGGCGACCCGTCATCCATATTATGACTGGCAACTTTGCCGGCAATGACACTACCATCTGTTTCAAGAATCATCCTGCCAATTATTCAAAAACACCAAAAATTTCAAGGTAAAAGTTTACCGCAAGCAAAGAGTCTTTCGGTGAAAAAGACGTAGTAGCTTTATAGAATTCATAGAATATGCACTTTTTAGAAAAACAAATGTTAATTGTTCACATATACAAGCTTTATCTAACAAGAGAACTGCACCTCTATCAAAAATACTACAGGAAAACTTCTCATCAGGCAGAGGATCATTGACGGCCCTAAATGCTTTAACTATAATTCTGACATGTACTTTTAGTTTCACCGAAGCACAGGATATTGCGAGAACACTGTTTTCCACTGACTTATATACATATTTTGAACCCTTAACCATCATTTGGTATCCAACAGAAGTCCGTCTCGGGGATCAGCATTCCAACAGAGCCATGGAAGCAGGGGTGTTGAACAAGAGTATGGTAGGTAGCCTCAATAGTTAAAAAGTAACCTCACGGAACAAATTACTGCTGAAGTAGGGAATCATTTCCGCACAAATTCTAAACTATGGAAGCTAGTTATCACTAGTCTATTGTTCTGGTTGCTCAACCCAATCCTGGATACAGCAACACAACTTTTGAAGCAATGACTTATTCCCAGAGGATGCAATGCTGAAGCAACGCGAGATGACAAGAAAATTGCTCAAGTGAATTGCTAAAGGATGATATGTAAGAGTTTCTACAGCAGGATGACAGTACTTGCGAAAAATAGCAAAAATTGGAAAAACGAAACACTGTTGAAAGAAAAAAACTTTACGTGCTGTTACTACACCATTAGAGAAATACGTAGCTTACCCTCCATCCACAATCTCATCCAAGCACAGAAGAATCAAATCCAAGTTCTCAAGAGCCTCCCTCTGTTCAACATTACTCCTGCAACAATGCATAATCGGTTAGACAGCATGTACACAATATATGAAGAGATCAAAATACATGAACAAAGATTTGGCTTATAGGTACCTGAGTAAAAGGGTAACTGCATCATAGAAGCCCTGGAGAACAGTGGCTAGAATTAGTTCATTTTCATCATCACCTCCCGTCACAAAAAAGTGAAGGTCTTGCACAAACTTATAGACAACAATGTTACTGTCAAACATTGCTATCTCAGCTGCAGATCAATTAAAAGTAAGGAAAAAGGATAAGAAGTAGGGAATCCTATAAAAATGAGATCCACTGTACACAAATAAATATGAAGAACAGTTTTATTCCTTATTTACAATGCAACTCAAAACACCGCGAAAAAAATATCCAGTTAACTTAAAACCTCATCCATGATTAAAGAAAGTTTAGGTAAATACAATTCGAGCACCAGATCACTTGATAATAGAACAAAAGCAATGACTTTCCAGAAGCATATAAAACACACAGCCACAAAAATATAAAACGGTGAGCAATACCTTCAGTTCGAGCATTTGTCTTCTGAGTCTTGGTAAAAATTGACTTCTCAAATGCAAGCTTGGCACTGTATGTTGGCCAGTCATCACAGTAGTATTTTACCGCTACACGTTTTCCTTCAGAATCCAAAAGAAGTATATTCTTTACCACAGGGCAAGAACCCTACACACAATCATATGATCATTCTACCATGAGTAATAAATCATTCACACATTCCAGCTTCGTCCATTTACAATCTTTTTATCACACATTTCTAGTAAACAAAATTACAGTGACAGATCCAAGTTTACACAGGGCAGCAGCACCCCCTACTTCTGTACTTGAACATACTCAGTCTATATCAATGTGTTCGTCTGGTTTTGACTTAACACGGAGCTCAAGAAATCAAATAACTACCAAAATATCATTTAATCTCATACTCTTAACATGTCACGTGTAAAGTTGAAATTAAAAAGCTATCAAAAAATGAAAGATGCATTCTTTTTCGAATATCCACGAAAAAATGAAAGTAAACAAATAAATTGAAACGGAGTAACTATATATTTATATCAAGTTCACACTTGTTTTCACAAATTCATAGTGAGATCAACTAACATAAGATTTGATCAACTAAAAATATTTGATCAGCTAAATGCCCCATCATACAATATACAATAGCTACATTGAGATCTGAAATATGCAATGATGAGCTAGATCAGCAAAACTTCCCAAGATTCAATTTTTTCCACTCTATTTTTGAAGATTAATCAACCCCATAATAGTAACATCCTAATTAATGTACATAAAACGACTGAACAGAAAAAATTTCAAGAATTGGGCATTGTGATCGATTAATTAATAGATATTAGATCTTGTGAGATTTGAACACCATTGAAATTTTTTTTAAAAAAAATAGGGAAAAGAAGGAAGAAGACATACGTAATGGAGAGGAAACGCCATTGATGGAACAAGGGATTTACAGAAATTGTTGATCCTTCTTGATTTGGAAGCTCAACTGTTGGGTTGTTTAAGAGTATTTTTCCTTGTAAGGCATAAAATAAAATAGCTATTTTTTTTTTAGTTACATGGATCAAGCCCACTTTATTTTCACAGATCTAGGTGAGTTTGGTAGTACGAAAATGTTTTTCATAAAAAATGTTTTTTCAAGAAATTTTTTTATTATGTTGTAAATTATTAATTCAAAATAAATATTATAGTTATAGTTTCATTTAATTTTCAGTTCGTAGAAAATACATTGTCATTCTCGTCTCTCTACCCTGAATTTCGTTCGTTACTCTCAATTCTCTCTCGTCTTTTTCACTTCTATATAAACACAAATGTATAAATTGTGTTTGTATTTGTATAAAAACGAGAGAGAGTGTATATACAAATACAAATACAAATACATATTTCTATATCATGTACATTTATAATTATATTAATACAAATCTTCTCATGCCCAATTCCGATTTGTCTTTTACTTTTTTGCTTTATACAAACACAGATTATACAAATACAATGTACAATTTGTGTTTGTATAAATTGAGAGAAATTTGATATATAAATACAAAAAATCAAATTTTATGCAGGTATACAGACAATTATTGATACATCTACATAGTAGTTACATACATTCAATTATTTAACTGATATACATATATAATTCACCTCTCTCCACTCTTTGTTCTCTCTAGCTCGTCTCTCTCCTCTCTTCTAATCTCGCTCACCACTCTAGCCTTAACACAAAGAACATATACGTTACAAACTCAATTTTCAAAGACACAAACACATGATTTATACAAATTATCGCAATTTATACAAATCAGACGCTCCATAGCAAAACTATAACTATAGTCTATAGAGCGCTAATATAACTTTTATATTTACTAATCCTAAAATTTACTCAATATTTTTTAAAAGGTAAATAAGTGTCTTAAAATAAATATAATATACAAATATCACTCAATAATAATAAAAAAAAAAAAACATCAATTTGTAATGTCTATATGAATGATCATAGGATAAAAGATGGACATTTGTCATATTTGTGGATAGGGACTTAACATAGATAGTTTTCATGGTGTCCAAGGTAATGGGGGCTTTTATGTACTCATAGAGTTCGGCTATTAGTATTATACAACAAACAGTCATATTGTTACAAATCTTGAATAATATAACATTTTAAAAATCTTTTTTAACTTTTTTTCCCAAGAAGAAATTAGTTGAAAAAATGGTGATTAGAATTCCATTTTTTCCTTTATAAATTTTTTAATCAAACGCTGCCTTTAAGTTCAATACACGATCAAAAGATTGAAAAAAACTATTTTCTATCCATAACAAATTACACCACACACATATGTATCTTCACACATTTTTATCATAACATATCTTTTACTTATATTTATCATTTGTTTTTTTTTTTCATTTTTTGGAACATTATTTTTAAATGAATCATACTATAGTAGAAAGTATTACTCTCCCTGTCTCATTTTATATGTCATTTTACTTTGCACTTATATTAAATAATGACGTAGTTTTACCCTTCTATCATTATTTAATTTTTTTGGAATTCAAGTTTTTAATTAATAAATATAAATTAATTTATTTTGATTAATTAATTTAATCAATGAATATGAATTATTTACTTAATTTTTCTAACTTGGTCAAATATATATTTTCAAAGCTAATAACTCACAAGGGTAAAAAAAATACATGATAATTTATGCATTAATTTTATGAAATAACAAATATTATGAATCAATAATTATAATTAAGAAATGATATATAAAATGAGACGGAGGAAGTAGTAAACTATAATCCTTAATGAATTACATATTCTTTTGAAAAAAAAAAGAAGAGAAAAGAAATGGAGGATAGAAATGTCTACAAAAATGGGAGTCCGGAGCCTAAAGGGTATAAAATATAAACAAAAATTCCAAAACGGTATATAAAATTTTATATTAACCAAAACGGCAAAATCGCTGGAACAACAGCAATTTACTCCACCGGAAAAAAGCAAAATCGCTGCGGTGGCAGCGATTTTGCAAAATGTGATTTTTTTTTAAAAAAAAATTCAAATCGCTACCTAGGCGGAGATTTTCAATTTTGTAAAATAATTTATTTTTTTTAAGAAAATCACTGCAAAGGCAGCGATTTCATTTTTATTAAATTTTTATTTTTTCTTGAAAATCGCTATTTTTTTAGAAAAATCGTTGCCGAGGCAGCGATTTAAATTTTTTTTATCGCTGCCTATACAGCGATTTTCATATTTAAATTTTTTTTTTATAAAATCGCTTCCTAGGCAGCGATTTTTAATTTTTTTTATTGTTTTTTTTATAAAATCGTTGCCTAGGCTGCGATTTAAATTTTTTTAAAAGAATTTTTTATTTTTGAAAATCGCTGCCTAGGCAGCAATTTCCATATTTTCAAAAAAAAATTATAAAAAAAATTGAAAATCGCTGCCTAGGCAGCGATTTTATAATTTTTTTTTTACAAAAAAATTGAAAATCGGTGCTTAGGTAGCGATTTTATATTTTTTTAAAAAAAAATAATGATTTACTATTTGAAAGTCAAAATTTCGTTTTTCACATGACCAATTTTGACTAAATCCATATTATTACTATTATATTTGATTTGTTGTTGGAATAATATTTTCGAAGTTTATTATTATATAGAGAAGTTAATTTCAGTTTATTAAGAAGTTATTGAGTCATACTATTAATTAATTACTTGGAGCCTTTTCATTGTCACATGTTGATGTTTCTTATTCTATCTATCTTGAAAATTGGTGTCGGACGATTAGTTTCTCTCTTGTTCTTCAATGAATTTAAATTTGGATTTATTTTTAAAATCCCTGCCTAGGCAGCGATTTAATATTTTTTTTTTGAAAATCGCTGTCTAGACAGCGATTTAATTTTTTTTTTGAACGATTTCCATATTTAAATAAAAAAAATTTTATAAAATCGCTGCCTAGGCAGCGATTTAAATTTTTTTTGGAAATCGCTGCCTATATTTTAAAAATAAAAAAAAATTATAAAATCGCTGCCTAGGCAGCGATTTAATTTTTTTTTTTTTGAAAATCTTTTTTTTTTTAAATGAAATCGCTGCCTAGGTAGCGATTTCAATTTTATTTTTTTAAAAAAAATTCACATTTTGCAAAATCGCTGCAGTGGCAGCGATTTTGCTTTTTGCCGGTGAAGTAAGTTACTGTTGTTTCAGCAATTTTATTGTTTTGCTTAATATAAAATTTTATATACCGTTTTGAAACTGAACTCTTAAAATTTTTGTTAATATTTTATACCTTTAGGCTCTGAAATCTATATGGATTGTCAATTTTTTAGAAGTTGAAACATGTGAAAGAGTAAAAAGTAGAATGAAATGAAACATAAATAAAAAGTTAACTACTCCTATGTTTTATGATTATCCAAAAGTGACAATTAAGGATACACTTTTCTCATTAGCCAATGTCCAATAGACACCACTTAACTCATGAGTCATGACATTCCAAATAACTTTTTAACTACACTAACTTTTTAAAAGGAGATATGTTTGCTCCGGATTAAACTGTTTCTCTTTTAATTGAAAGTTTTGAGTTCAAATTTAAGTATCAAAGTATTTTCAATAAAAAGTATTATTTCTCTATTGATGTTTTACTGATATAAATTTAAATTTATTAAATTAATGTGAATATCAAATGACAAAAATATGTGAAGTATGAGTCAATCTTAAAAATTTAGGATAAAAAATTTATACTTCCTCTGTACTTATTTACTTGTCCATATTTTTTCTTTTAGATATTTTTATTTATTTGTCCATTTTGACAAATCAAGAAAGGACAAATTTTTTTTGCTTATTATACTCTCATTAAAACTTGTTGAAAATTTCATAGTTTTTATTCATCCTTTTTGAAATTATATTTAATAAAGATAAGATTATAATTTCACTATGTTAATTATTGTTATCTTAATATATGTGTATTTTATAAAATGAACAATTAAATAGGAACAGAGAGGGAGTATGAAGTATGAGTCTTAAAAATTTAGGATAAAAATTAATATATTTTGGACTATATTTTTATACTTCATATTTCTTAATAGGCAATAGTAAACAATTTTTAAAAAGTATATTATGACATAAATATAATCTAATAATTTATCTACTATATTTATTTATATTTTAATAATGTATTTTCTTTATTAAAATAACATTTATTTTGAAAGAAAGAAAAGCAAAAGTCCCTTTAAGAAATCAATGGAATAGATTTTTGCATGTTTCAGCTTTTTATGAAAAGACTCTCATAGGTTTCCTCATCTTTAGGTTCTCCATTCATTTTATTTTAAACAGAGAATTTGGTCAGAAAATTAAAAAATTTTATGATATTATTTATTTAAAAATAAATTGATTTTTTATTTTTAATTAAAGATATAAAAAGTTAAAATGACAAAAATATTTTTAAAAATAAAATAATATAAATAAATATTATTTTAATCAATTTTTTTATATAATGTGTACGGTGAAATCTTATATTTATTGATCACTTTTTATTATGTATTGTATCTAAAGAATCATAATATAAAGATAGATTTTATTAATTCACCCCTTTAAAAAATTAAAAATTTTACAAACACAAATGAATACTTTTTAAAAAATTCATTGCAAGAGTAATACATGAAAAAATCCATTAATATTCTTTTTGATTTAGTAAAGTAATCAATTAATATGAGATAAATTATTTTAATATAATAATTAACTAATATGAGATAAAGGGAATAACATATCTTATTCTCACTTATTTATTTTAATAAATTTAAGAGTTTTATTATATTATTTTTAATATTATGTCAAACTAATATCGGCTAAATAATATGAAATGAAAAAAGTACTTCAAAATGATTGACTAACAAGTAACCTTTATGATATATGATTGCATATCATATTTAAAAAATCGAAGAAGATCTTTATATATAGATATTATTTTATTTGTCCTAATTTATATGATATTTTTCATTTTTTGACAGTCAAGCAGTTTAAGTTTAACTAGAAATCTATGTATGGAACTTTCAATATTTTGAAATAAAATTTATATATTTGTAAACTAGTAAAAAGTACAGTAATTAATAATTCAAAATATTTTAAGATCTATAAAAAAATTTACAATCGATAATAAATTTGTTTAAATCTAAAAATTACCACATAAAATGAGACGAATGGAGTATTATTCATTTTGTTGGACAAGAAAAAAGAACAAATAGACCACCAAGTAATTACTTTCAAGAATACAACAATATTAACAAAAATTCAGTGCAATTCCATAAAATTAAGTCTGAAAAAGATAGATTGTATTCAAGTTTTATCATAATTTTTTAAATAGTAAATTGTTTTTAGCAAATCCTCTACTGAAGAAAAATATTTCAAAATAAAATAAAAGAAATTAACAAAAATTATAATAAAACATAGAAATCAAATGCCCGTCAATTATTATCGAATCTTCAATTACACACTTAAACTTCACAGGTGTCCTATTACTCCACCAAACTATTTAAAATTGAAATTCTAATCTCCATAAATTTTAAATATATAATTGAAAATTCAATAATAAATTAAAAAGATATTTAATCGTTTTCTCCTATGAAATAACCTAAAAAATTTACTTTAAAAATGCTAGTTAAAATATAAGTAACATTTACGTTAATAATTGAATAAAATCACAACTTTAAAAAGTGAAAGTTATTTTGTTTGCACGCTACTTGATGATGTAATAGTTCTTTGCATTCTCGAATCTATAAACCTTAAGTCTTAAGTCACTTATAATAATTCATCATGTTTTAAAAAAGTTAACTCATTAATTAAAGGGACCCAATATAAAGTATGATTTTTTTCAAGTTAAAATTATCCCCATATATTGGAGTAAAGTTTACTTTTATCTTTTAAAATAAACTTATTTCTAACATCGATATCATAAAATATTATTAAAAATACTATCAAAATCGATCAATTCAGCCTGGTTATTTTTCTTTTTTAAAGAATTAGACGATTTTATTTAATTTAATATTTGTTCATTTTATTATATTAAAAAAATTGAAATCAAATCGATCAAGTGTGTCGATTCTTTAATTGATTAATCAATTTTGGCCGTAATTTTAATCGCGATAAGTCACTATCAACTTTTAAGTGCATTCTTTTAATTAAACCTAACGTACTATACTTTAGTAAATTTAAAAATAACTAAAAATACTTTAAGAGTTATATTTATAGGATCAAAATAGATCACTCTTTAGCTAAAAACTTTACACAACAATAAAGTATTTAACATAATTTTATAAAATGAGTTTTTAAAGAAAGTATAACGTAAATAGATATTATCCTATTTTAAAGGTACGATACTATATTTAACGATGTCTTTAAAAAGCAATCTAAAATAGTCTAATAAGAAAAGAGACAAGGAAAGTGAACATATAACAAAACAAAAAATTATAATAATCAAAATATAAAAATAATAGATACTCCTTTCGCCTTATTTTACGTAATAATATCTTTTTTTTAAATAAAGAATTTGAAAAAAAATATCATTTTATTTTAGTTATAATTAATTTAATTTTAAAAATTTTGTTTCTACTTTGAATAGAATTCTAAACACTCTAATAATTAAAAATTGTTATAAACTGCAAATTTCATTTTTTAAAATACAATATTAAATTAAATAATACCACACAAAATATTTATTCTTTAAATACAATACTAAATAGAACAATATCACCTAAAAAAAAATTAAAAAAATAACAACTGTATTTTTTTTTGGAGCACTGGCAAATAGCACAACCTCCCATAACCCATTTGGCCATCGATATTTTCAAATAAATTTGAAATAACTTTAGCCAAATGTTATTTAGTAAATACTTTTAACAAATAATTCAAATCTTCAAATACCAAGAAAATAAGTATTTGAGCTAAATTTTATGATTTATTTTTTCTAAAAAAATTCAAAAATTATCACAATAATTTATATTTCATAAAATCACTCATTATTTTGTTCAAAATTATATAATTATATATTACATAATTTATACCATTTTTATTCGAGTCAAATCGCCATAGTCACTTTCAAATTTCAATTATAAGTTATAAGATCAATTTTTCATATACAAATTAATGATTTATATGTGTTATCGTGATCTTTCATAAATATATTCATATTTCTCTTAAAATTTATAACGGATAAAATTAGACTAAAATAAATTTACGAAAATATTTGAGAATCTAGGGCCAAAAGTTAGCTTTTAAGATTTAGCATTGGTTTATATCCAATATAGTCGGCATAATTTTATGTGTTGAGTCCAAAGAGAGACAAGAGAACATATAATAATAATAAAAATAATAAAAACAAATCCAACGAAAAGTTCCGAAAAAAAAGCAGTGATTTTGATGTCCATACCAACAAGAGGAAGAAGAAGAAGAAGAAACAAGAAGCTGTGGCCTCTCTCTTTGTTAAAGCTATTCTTCTTCTCCTAAAATACTGGCATTGCTTTGGACTTTGAGATAGAGAGAGAGAGAAACAGACTCTTTCCCTTCCTTCCTCATTGTCCTTTTTCTCTCTCTCTTTGTTTCTCTCTCTTTCTGTATCATTTTGATCTCAAGAAACATTACATTTCCTTTTTCAGGTACCCCTTTTCTTGATATGGGTTTGTACCCTGTTTCTTGTTTTTTCATGTGAAAAATAGCTGAAATTAGCTTTTTCTTGAAATGGGTTGTGATATTGAGGAAATAGGTTGTTGTTAATGGAAGATATTGAAGAAATGCCTTTATACCCTGTTTCTTGTTTTTTTCTGGTTCTTTATGTGCAAAATAGCTGAAATATTTCAAATAAAGTTTAATATGTAGTAAAAATTTAATCTTTTTTTATTTTTTCTTGAAATGGGTTGTGAGAGAAATGAATAGTTATTGAAGATATTGAAGAAATGTAATTGTACCCTGTTTCTTGTTTTTTCTGGTTCTTATGATCAAAATGTTGTAGCTGAGCTGAAATATTTTCTTGAAATAGTTATTTTTAAACCTTGAAAGTTTGCCTGTTGTAATTTTGGTTTTCTGTTTTTTGTATGTTTGTTATGTGCAAGCTGAAATCTTTTCTTGATTGTGAGTAAAAATTAAATCTTTATGGAAGTTATAACTTAATATGACTCAAATTTGTTCAAGAAAAAAAAATGTTGAAGTTCAATCTTGATGTTAGTAATTAGATGAGCTGTGGTTAATTTGTATCACCTTTTCTGTTACAGGCATGGCCTAATTCCTCTGGGGTATCCCAAAATCCAAAAAAAAAAAAAAAGGAAAAAAAAAAAGAAGAAAAAACAGGATGCTTGCATGAGGATGGCCTAATTGCTACTACTCTGGGTATCCGAAAAAATCAAGTTAAAAAAAAAACTGATTTTTTTAAAAATTGTTTTTTGGTTTTTGGATAGTTTTATCATGTGGTGATGCAACTGATTAAGGCATTGCTTGAGAGGGAAAACAAGAATGGCGCGAGGCAGGATAAGGGCAAAGATCAGAAGGAGCAGTTTGCATACATTTGCTTGTTATCGATCACGTGCCACGGAAGATGGCAACCCTCATCAGTTAGGTCCAGGATTCTCAAGAGAAGTACATTGTAATGAGCCTTATTTCCATGAGAAGAAACCTCTCAAGTATTGCACCAATTACGTAACCACCACAAAGTATAACATCATTACATTCCTACCAAAGGCGTTATTTGAGCAATTCAGGCGTGTTGCTAACTTGTATTTTCTCATGGCTGCAATTGTATCAGCCACAACAAATCTTTCACCATTTTCAGCTTTTAGTATGGTAGCTCCTTTGGTTTTTGTGGTTGGGTTGAGTATGGCAAAGGAGGCGTTGGAAGACTCACGGAGGTTTGTACAGGATATGAAGGTCAATCACAGGAAAGTTGGTGTACATAAGGAAGGTGGTGTGTTTTGTCCTAAGTCTTGGATGAAGATTCAGGTTGGAGACATAGTGAAAGTGGAGAAGGATCAGTTTTTCCCGGCTGATTTACTTCTTTTATCGTCTAGTTATGAAGATGGAATCTGTTATGTGGAAACTATGAACTTAGATGGAGAGACAAACTTGAAAGTAAAAAGAGCATTGGAAGTTACTCTACCTTTAGAGGATGATGAGGCTTTCAAGCATTTCAGTGCAACCATAAAATGTGAAGATCCTAATCCTAGCCTTTACACTTTTGTTGGAAACCTTGAATATGAACGTCAGGTTTATCCTCTCGATCCTAGTCAGATTCTCCTCAGGGATTCAAAGCTTAGGAATACATCTTATGTCTATGGAGTTGCTGTATTTACCGGTCATGATAGCAAAGTTATGCAGAATTCGACAGATTCTCCTTCTAAAAGGAGTAGGATTGAACTACAGATGGACAAGGTTATCTATCTACTTTTCTTCGTCCTTCTTGCGATCTCATTTGCCAGTTCAATTGGCTTTGCCGTAGATGCAAAGTTCGAATTGCCAAACTGGTGGTATTTGCAACCTATGAATGAAGTGAATAATGTGGTTGATCCAAAGAAGCCTGAGGTGTCAGGCATTTTGCATCTGATCACTGCACTTATATTATACGGGTATCTGATTCCGATATCCCTCTATGTTTCCATTGAAGTTGTCAAGGTTCTACAGGCATTGTTCATAAACCAGGATATACTTATGTACGATGATGAGTCTGGAACTCCTGCTCAAGCACGGACATCAAACTTAAATGAGGAGTTGGGGCAGATTGATACCATCCTCTCAGACAAAACTGGTACTTTGACATGCAACCAAATGGATTTCTTAAAATGCTCCATTGCTGGTACTGCATATGGAATGCGTGCCAGTGATGTAGAACTTGCAGCTGCAAAGCAGATGGCTGCGGACATTGGTGGGCATTGTATTGGATCGCCGAGACCTGAAAATGAAAATGATTTTGGTGAATCAGAAATTGAATTAGAGTCTGTCGTCACTTCTAAAGATGATTTTAAACCTGCAATTAAGGGTTTCAGCTTTGAGGATGATCGCCTTACAGATGGACATTGGATGAATGAGCCAAATGTAAATGACATCTTGTTATTTTTTAGGATACTTTCAGTTTGTCATTCTGCTATTCCCGAGCTAAACGAGGAGACTGGAAACTTTAACTATGAAGCAGAGTCACCTGATGAAGCAGCATTTCTTGTTGCGGCAAGGGAATTTGGCTTTGAATTTTGTAGAAGAACTCAATCAAGCATTTTTGTACGGGAAAGATATCCTTCTTTTCAAGAGCCAATTGAACGGTGAGAGTCTCAAGTACTCATTACTTGCTCTCAACAATTGAATACTGCTTGTAGTATGGTGCTATTTTGTAACTTTACATAGTGTTACTGTTTATTTAGGGAATTCAAAGTTCTCAATCTGTTGGAGTTCACCAGCAAGCGGAAGAGAATGTCTGTTATAGTTCGGGATGAGAGTGGCCAGATTCTTCTCTTCTGTAAAGGAGCAGACAGGTTTTTCCTCCTATGTCCTTTTTGTTACTATGAACTTTGCATCTGCTCCTTCATCCCTTTAAAGTAGGTGATCTAAGTGACTATTTTGCTATGAAATAACCGTTACATTGTCTGTAAATTACAATATGTTTATCCCTTCCGTTTTGATTTGTTTGTCTGATTTTTGGCTCGGGACGGAGTTTGACAAAGTAAGTAAGACTTGTAAATTTTGTGATCTTAAAACTAAAAACATGTAAAATGTACCAAAATGTCTTTTAATCTTGTGCATGCCACATGGAAAGTTGAAATCAAAAAGCTGCCCAAAAGGAAAGAGACATTCTTGTTGAAACGGACTAAATAGGATATTATGTCAAACAAATTGAAATGGAGGGAGTAAAAGTTATGAGAATCTCTCTTCTTGGCTATTTCTTAAATCTTATGCAAATGGTCTATGAAATTTTTTAATATATAACTTCAAACTTTTTTTGGATTATGCAGCATCATCTATGAGAGATTATCAAAGAATGGAAGGAAGTTTGAGGAAGCTATGACAAAACATTTAAATGAATATGGTGAAGCAGGATTGCGTACACTTGTACTTGCCTACAAAAAGCTCGACGAGGCAGAGTATTCAGCCTGGAATGAGGAGTTTTCTAAAGCAAAATCTACCATTGGCGGTGACAGAGATGCCATGCTTGAAAAGGTATCTGATGCCATGGAACGGGACTTGATCCTTGTTGGTGCAACTGCTGTGGAGGATAAACTACAGAAGGGAGTATGTAACTTATGCTGTTACAAAAGTCAAAATAGAATTTCTTGCACATATATATGTTGTTTCTGACTAATTCAGTCTTTTTGCTTTGATCAGGTTCCTCAGTGTATAGATAAACTAGCGCAAGCTGGTCTCAAAATCTGGGTACTGACAGGTGATAAGATGGAAACAGCCATCAACATTGGGTCTGTCTCCTAAAAAGAGAAATGCCTTCTACCATTCATACTTATTTAGTTATTTGGTTTTTAACTGCCTAAAGTATAATTCTTGTTTCCTTGCAGCTATGCATGTAGTTTGCTTCGACAAGGAATGAAACAGATATGCATAACTACGATGAATGCAGACTCAGTGGCCCAAGATTCTAAGCTGGTAGGCAATTCTAAAACAAGCATGCTAAAATACTCCTGAGGAAATTTATAGTAGTTGATGGAGTTCCCATTGCTTTATTTTTTTTTACTGGTTAGGCTATGAGAGAGAACATTCTGAAGCAAATCATGAATGCTTCTCAAATGATCAAACATGAAAAGGATCCTCATGCTGCATTTGCCTTGATTATCGATGGGAAAACTCTAGCTTACGCGTTGGAGAATGATATGAAGCATCAATTTTTGAGTTTAGCGGTTAATTGTGCTTCTGTCATCTGCTGTCGTGTATCTCCTAAGCAGAAGGCCTTGGTAAGATATGCCGGATTGACTTTTGCAATTCTTCTTGGTTATTCAGCCATGAAATTGGTCATAGTAACATTTATTTGCAATCGGTTTGGATCAGGTTACTAGGTTAGTAAAAGAGGGAACTGGAAAGATCACCTTAGGAATTGGTGATGGTGCAAATGATGTTGGGATGATTCAAGAAGCGGACATCGGAGTTGGTATCAGTGGTGCAGAAGGAATGCAGGTTAGTGGTGCATTTAAGTGTTATTTGGGCCTTAATAATATAAACAGAATGACAAAAGTAAAAATACATATCATAAAACATCAGCTAGGAAATGAAGCACACAAATTCCTGCTTGGCAAACATGTTTTGTTTCAGTTCCTCTTTGATACTGTAATTGGGCTTTATATAATTGTCAGCTTCATTGCAGGCTGTGATGGCGAGTGACTTTTCTATTGCTCAGTTCCGGTACCTGGAGAGACTTCTTGTTGTACATGGGCATTGGTGCTACAAACGAATAGCTCAGATGGTAATGATCATACATCTGTCTCATTTTATAGGTAGATGATGAAATATATGTGGCTGGTAAAATCAAATGCTACCCTAAAGTAGATTTAAGTGTACTTTTGTGATTCTAGCTAGATTCTGCTCATATTTTTTTCTGATTTGCACCGTAATCTTGTGCGTTTTCAGATATGCTATTTCTTCTACAAAAACATCTGCTTTGGCCTCACACTCTTTTACTTTGAGGCTTTTGCTGGCTTTTCGGGGCAGTCTGTCTATGATGATTCATATATGATGCTGTTCAACGTCATCCTTACGTCATTGCCTGTAATTGCACTTGGAGTATTCGAGCAGGATGTGCCTTCTGATGTTTGTTTAAAGGTGGATATCTTCTCCTCTTAGTTTCTGAAAAAATTGACTTTTTACACAGACCATCTACCATCCTCGTTCTCTCTGGAAAGAGTTCATATCTGCTAAATTTTTCTGCAGTTTCCAGCTCTGTACCAACAAGGGACCAAAAACTTGTTCTTCGACTGGCATAGAATACTCGGGTGGCTTGGCAATGGTATCTACACGTCCCTCATCATTTTCTTCCTCAATATTATCCTCTTCTACGATCAAGCCTTCCGTTCTGATGGTCAGACAGCTGACTTGACTGCTCTGGGCACTACAATGTTTACGTGTGTCATATGGGCTGTTAACTGCCAGATTGCACTTACAATGAGCCATTTCACATGGATACAACATATTCTTATTTGGGGAAGCGTTGCTACTTGGTACATAGTCCTGTTGATCTACGGAAGGATAGCACCAATCTATTCTAAGTACGCGTTCAGAATACTGGAGGAAGCTCTAGCTCCTTCTCCAATCTACTGGTGCACTACTCTTTTAGTAACTATGATGTGCACTCTGCCATACTTGGCTCACATTGCATTTCAAAGATCGTTTAATCCGTTGGATCATCACATCATTCAAGAAATCAAATATTATAGGAAAGACGTTGAAGATCGTCATATGTGGAAGAGAGAAGGATCTAAAGCAAGACAGAAGACTAAGATTGGGTTCACAGCCAGAGTAGACGCGAAAATTCGACAGTTGAAAGGGAGACTGCAGAAAAAGAAAGTGTAAAGGTTGATTTTCTTTTTTTACTAACTACTTTTTTTTTCCCTTTCAATTACTCTCTAACAGAAATTAGGGGCTTAGGACACTTACAGTTTTTCTTCTTCAACTCATTTGTAAAATTCTTTTTTTTGTACAATCAAATGATGTATAGTACTGTGGCATGATGGTGTATTGTACTAATATTTAGGGAAGGAAACTAATACATATATAATTTCACTTGTGAGTTTGCTTTTTGTGTAAATAATATTCAATAACTGATTTCTTTCATATCTTGCACTTTTTTTCCTTTGGTGATCATGACCTCAGATACAAGATTACGGAGTACATGGATTAGGACAGGAGGTAGGTTAGTTAGATGGTTCACAATTTGTTCATAATTAAATGCTTGGTAAAATACATATTTGATACTTACCATATCAAAAGTTCTCTCCCATTTTTCTACTCATCTTATTTATATTTTGAGATAGGTTAAAGACTCGTGCTGATAACGTGTTGTAAAATGAAGATAATAAATTAAAATTAAGAAGAGTAAGTAATAAATTGAAATTAAAAAGAGTAGAGATAGAGAGAGACGAAGTAATAGTAGTAATTTTCTTGTATTATTGAAATGTTTTACTTCTTGTTGCTCATCTTTCATGTTACAAAGAGGAGATATATATAGGCTTAAAAACTTGGGCACAAAGTTACTTGGCCACTAAGTTTGCTTGGATGCAAAGTTATTTGACCACAAAATTTACTTGTGAATAAACCAAAGATAGATGACATAGATGTTAGTTAAGACCAAGTTAATATATTATGTCAAAAAAATATTAAGATGGCTATACGATCATACCAAATTAATCGTTATATAAAATTAGTCTTTTGGTCGTAAGCTAAGAATGAAATTAGACGATCCAATAATAATAAAATTTTTAATTAATATTACATTTAAACTAACAATACAATATAACAAGAATCATCCAAACAGGGTGTTAAAAATTACTACTTTCTAACATCGTATTTGTTTGTCATGATTTTTATTTTTAGAATCAAACTATAAAAACTTTGACTAACATTTTAAGATGTATTTTTTATCTAATATGCAAAAATTATAATTTATAGTATTTTTATATATATTTTTAGAATATATTTTTTTTTATTTAAAATATCAAATTAATGAGATCTAATTTAGGGTTAAAGTTATTCAAATTAAGGAGTAATACTTAACTGTATGAAGTATAAAAGTGTCAGTTTGGTTTATATGTGTAATAGAGAGAAGATAAAGAGTTTTCCGATGGATTTTTTCCGATTATTGCCGGAGGGTTGTGTTTCTGATATTCTCTCCTTCACTTCTCCGAAGAACGCTGCGATTTCGTCTGCAGTTTCTCGAGGATTCAACTCCGCTGCTGAATTGGACCTTCTCAGGGGAAAGTTTTTGCCGGAGGATTACGAAGATATTAGCTCCAGATATGTCTCTCCGAGGATTCATTCGTCGAAAAAGGAGCTTTACTTTAGTCTCTGTGACTCCCCTGTTTTAATGGATGGAGGCAAATTGGTATGTATTCAATCGATTTTAGGTCTAAATTTGAGAATTATTCAATGTTTTGTTTTTTTAATGGGAAATAACTTTTATGTATTCAAGATACAATTTTTAGCTAATTTTATTTGTTGAAAACAGAGCTTTTCACTTGATAAGAAAACAGGGAAGAAGTGTTTTATGATATCAGCAAGAGAACTTGCTATTTCATGGGGAGTTGATACACCATGGTACTGGGAATGGATTGCTCACCCTCAATCCAGGTACTTCTATTTTTACGATTTTTGTTTTCCTAATTTTTATCGCGCGATTACTTTTTGAATCTTCTTAGTGAAAATATAGACTCGATCATCGACTATCGATGGTATATATAGCTTATACTCATTATTGTGAGACGATACATTTTATTTTGTAGATTTTCAGAAGTGGCTCATCTCCACACTGTATGTTGGCTTGATATACGAGGCACGATTGGATCACAAATATTGTCAAAAAGAAGTAAATATGTTGTTTATTTAGTGTTCAAATTGGCAGAGGAACATTATGGACTAGATATTGTTTATGCATTTGTTAGGTTTGTGAATCGTGTGAGCGATAAAGAAGCTGAGGAACGAGCTAGCATTTTGAGTTTAGTCGGAGAAAATGTTAATTACGTGACATGTTCACAAAAAAGAGTCGATGGATGGATGGAAATAGAATTGGGAAATTTTATTAATGACATAGGAGATGATGAAGATGTTGAAGCGCGATTAATGGAGATTAAGCATCTTGATGGAAAAGGCGGCCTTATTGTTCAAGGAATTGAATTTAGACCAGAATGAAATAAAAATTGTATAATCCTATAATATGTAACTTATGCTATGTTCTTTAGATATAAATGGTGATATTTTTATGGCTACTTGCTAATTTAAGTATTTAATTTCACGGATGTATGAGTTTCATTAGTATAAATTTAAACTATTTGTACAAAAATTAAACAGAAATCAAACTTGATAAGTTTTTGAATTCGTAAAGAACTAAAATCGTTAATCTTTTATGTCTACTATTGTTTGTTAGGATAAGACTATACAATTCTTAAAAAAAATGATTTATACTTTTTGAAAATTGTAAAAACAATTTTTTTTTCACATTAAAATAGTTACTACTTTTTGACATCAGTAGTTATGTAATTATTAAGAGCAGAATTGAAAAAAGGTGACTAATAGTTTTTTGATTGTTTAAATTGACAATTAATTTTGAATAACTATTTTTAGTATATCTGACAAACAATAATGAACGGCGAAAGTATATTAATGGATTCAAACTTAATAAGTTTTTTAAATACTTAATAAAATAGACAAGTGTATAGTGAAGTAGCATTTTTAGACCTATTCCTACAAATTATAGACTATTTATGACATCTTCTCTCTAAATTTAAGTGGTTACTATTTGGATGAGTTTCATAATGCATCGTATTATATTATATTTTTTTGTATCATATCATATCGTAGTATATTGTTTTAACGAATGTCTCCGATGTTACGTAATGTGATACACTCATAATTTGAATGATAAATCTACAATAAAAATAGGTTAAGAGATAGATCTATTAGCCTATTATGAAAAGGTATGGCAAATGATATTATTAAATAATAAGATAAAATGAGAAAATAAATATTAAGATAACAATGAAATCACACCAAATCTATCCTTACACAAAATCAAACAATATAACACAATAAAATTTTTAGTAACAATCAAAACAAATATTGTATTTAAATTAATAATACAATACCATAGGTAACAAACATCCAAACAAGGTGTTAAAGAATTTGTAATACTTAACCGTTAAGATACATAAAGTATAAAACTCTCAGTTTGCTTTTATAGATAAACAGGTCCAACAAAAATTCTTACGAGTTAAATTGCGCGAACACGTATCTATGGACTATGAGAGACTTTTATGGATTAAATGTGTCTGGGCACAAACATATATGAAAGATTTTTGCTAGCTAAATAGCTTCTAAATAGCTTGTTCGAGTTGTAGCAATGCTGGTAAATTCATATACAATCAACCTTCTGTAAGAGCAAAATACGACAACATAAATAATGGAATAACAATCATGCTTGAAATATATCGAATCAAAACTTTGAATATCTGAAGCATTAGATGCCGAAATAGAAATTGTACCACGCCTGTTCTTTGATAAAAGACGCTAGAGAGTTGTGTTTCAATGTTCTCCTTTTTTTTAAAAAAAATTATCTTTTGCTCTTTCAAAAAGTAAATTACTCGAGCGTCATCACCTTGTTCTTTCCTTTAAATGATTTTTATGGATTGATGCCTTGAGAACATTTTCTTCAGAAGGTTGCAAATTCTCTGGTGACATATCTAACATAGCAATTATGCAGATAATTATATTACATAAACGAGTTAGCAACAACATCAGTCATTATCGGACTATTTCATTTCAACATGTATATTGAGGCTAACCAAAGAAAAACAAATAACACAATTAAGAATGTAGCGATGTAGAGTCCAAGTATGACTTCCATGAAAGGTCTGAGTTTCTTATTGACCAACCACCATTATATTCCTAGTAGAATTTAAAATTCACTAATGAAGTCGGCAATAATGTTGGAGTCTTTAAACAAAAGCCTTGTGTAAAAATCAAAGCTGATATTGATCGAGTATATCCGACATATGTTCACTACGGAAAGTCCAAGGGGAAACCTACTTATCCAGATGCAACTAATCCTTGCCTGTAAAGTACACAATTGTCTGTGCATTCCTATGTTATAATCATTCCCCATCAATGTGGGGGATTGTTGGGTATGTAGCAAGAATTGATGAGAAACAGAGGGAAGGAGAGGAATTTGAAAATTTGAAGAGTTGGAAACTTGAAAAGTCCTCTTATGCTTAATGAAAAAGCATTTGTCCCTCATCGGTGATGGAAAGAAGAATAGGAGAGTTTAAATACAGAAACACTCCTATTAATTGTTAAAAGGGTTGGAAAGAGGGACCCCCCTAGCGCCGTCGTCGCTCGCTTCGGCTTTGGCAAAGGCAAATGATCGAGAGATAATTTTTTGGACAAAATTTGTTTTAATTATTTATTTAATTAATTAATTAAAATGGCCAAAAAATGTTTTCAATTAATTAGTTGATAACAGAAATTGAAAATTAACCGAAATGTTTCAACTTTTTAGTTGACTAACCCGATCCGACTCGGATCTGCGCCCGACCCGTTTTATTTGAACTTTCCCGTTTTATTTAAATTTCCCGCCATGACTGTTCTGAAAGGTTGCAACTTTCAGGAACAGTCAGTACCATTTGAAAGGTTGCAAACTTTCATTAATGGTCGTGTGAATTCTGAAAGGGTTGCAACCTTTCAAAACATATTCTTCTTGCCTATAAATATCACTCATTCTTCAGTATATTTTCAAACGAATTTTCTGATCTTTTTCTTCTACACACATTTTTCTTCGTGTACTTTCCTGCTGTGGATTGATTCGTTGACAGTAGAGTTTTTGGTATCTACACTCTGCTGATTAAGATCATTTTACCCTGGGAGTTTATATTCCAAATCAAACCTCGGATACTAGAGGGGAGTAATTTCCTTAAGGGTACACTGTGAGTTCAGTGGACTTGATCTTTTTACGATTTAATTTTTTTTCAAATTTTGGTACGTTCTTACAGATTTTAGTTAAATTTCTGTTCATCTCTCTTACTAGTTTTATAAATTTTAGTTACTTCGTATTTCTGAACAATTTATTAGAACCAGTAATTTCTGATTTTGATAACACAGTTCGAAAACAAAGATCACAAAACACAATATCAAGTTTACTAATGATAAATATGTGCAATGCAATTGAATACAATGTCAAGTACAGTGATGCATGTCTGACCTAGTGATACACACCCGCTGTCTCTCAGTCTAGGACCATGGGGAGTATATCTGTCTATGCATCCATCACAACGTGTGCAACCTTCAATTTTTCATATCGGATTGGTTTGATCCCGAATTAATTCTTTTTTTTAGTTAAAATCAAACCATCCCAAATATAGTTAGATTTTACTTTCTAATACCAAATCAAATCAAATTAAACTATAAGTCACGTTTTCTTTTATTTGCAGTTTCATTCAATTTTTGTACACCCTTATTGATGGAAATGGTTTAAGTAGCGTTGGTTTACTAATTTTTAAGGGATGTCAAGTGCATAAGCATAAATAACACGCGTATTATCAAATGATCTGATGCAGTGAATGAGGTTGCTCCTTTCTTAATCATAAGTGTTAAATTTAAGCCTTATGTATGAAAAAATCCTTAGCAAAAGCATCTAATAGGATTCTACATGATGTGAATCCAAAATAATCAGGTGACCAATATAAATGCAAAATATCGAATAAAAAAGATAAAGAACACATATGTTGGAATTTCAACAAAGGAGGGCCATATTCTAGGTCTACCATCCCCTGGAATTTCAACAAAGGCGGCCATAATATTGACTATATATTACATGAAAAGTAAATCGAATTTAAAAAAGAGTTTAATCTTAATTATATAATATATAAAAAAATTAATTAATTAAGTATAAACAGTATAACTTTTATCATCAAAATTCCACCCCAGTCCATACGCTCTTTAGATGCCAATTTTATCATTTCTTATATATATACTAAAATTTTACCCAACTTGTACTCTCTGCATTTATAACTCTTTAATTTGCATTATACATTTCTAACTCCATTTTACATAACTAGACTTAATAGTAAAATGGACCCATGGAAAGACCTAACCGGGAAAGTAGTGATGGTGACCGGAGCATCATCGGGAATCGGGCTAGAGTTCTGTATCGATTTAGCCAAAGCCGGTTGCAGAATCATCGCTGCTGCTCGTCGTGTTGACAAGCTGAAATCTCTCTGCGACCAAATTAACAGTAATTCAGAGGGAACCCCTCGTGCGATCGCCATCGAACTTGACGTTGCTGCTGATAGTGCTACAATTGAATCCGCTGTAAAAATAGCTTGGGATGCCTTTGGACGTATCGATGCCTTGGTTAACAATGCAGGCGTAAGAGGTAATTGAGTATAATGTAAATTTTCTAGACCGTTCATTCTATTGAGTGGCCACTAAGTGTGTGTATAATCAGGGAGCGTGAGCTCTTCAGTGGAATTGGCAGAGGAGGAATGGAACAACACATATAACACGAATCTACGAGGGGCATGGATGGTTTCGAAATATGTATGTAAGCATATGATCGATGCCAAACAGGGCGGAGGATCTGTTATTAACATCACTTCGATGGCTGGTTTAAATCGTATAGCAGTACCAGGAACTACTGCTTACGCTACTTCAAAGATGGCTCTAGACATGGTTACTAAGGTACGATTCTTTTCAATTGAACCAATGAATTGTATCTATATGTGATAGAATTAATTGATTATGATTGAAATGACAGATAATGGCGATTGAATTGGGTGGAGAGAATATCAGGTTGAACTCGATATCGCCAGGAGTTTTCAAATCAGAGATAACAGAGAGCCTAGTTGAACAGAAATGGTTTCATAAGTTTCTTTATAAAACACTTCCTACTAGATATCTTGGAACGACAGATCCAGGTTTAACCTCTCTCATTCGATACTTAATTCATGATTCTTCTGAGTATGTAACGGGTAATGTTTTCATCGTCGATGGTGGAGCTAGCTTACCAGGCGTCCCCATTTTCTCATCACTCTAGCTCAAATGGACATGTAAGAGAAAATAATACAATACTTGTGTTATGTTACTAGTATGTTCTACTTTCAATTATCGAAGCAAGTGAAGAATGTATTGTAATACTTGGTGTGATTTAGTATGTTTTTTACCTTCCACTAGAGTGTTTGCGATTTTATCTGGATGATTTTTTATTATTAAAATAAAAATTAAATCAATTATAATATGTTTAATAGATATTTATCGGTTTGGTTGTCTGAAAGGAGAGCAAATATGTATCAATCGAGAATCGATTTAGATTGGTATTTAATTAAACCACGAACATTTTATATTAAGATGAGGTAGAAAATGAGAAAATGTGTCCATATCTTCCTCATGATTTCACTAGTTTCACAAGTATCTCCCCTATTCAGTACGAGAATTAGAATTTAACTAAGAAATATCAATTGATACCGTCAAATTTAATGGTGGAATCAAAATTTAATTAAAGAATATTACGTGGCTATCCACGTAAAAGGCCCCAACCAAACCCACACAACGAAAAAAGAGACGTTTCTTTTTGCTGAAGTTGCTTTTCCAAAGTAGAAGTCTTTCCCCATATTTTACTTCTTAAATCTTAGGGCCCGTTTGGCAATAAATTTTGCAAGTAAAACTTGGGAAAGAACTTGGCAAATTTTGTTTGTCCATACACTTTTTTATTATTTGTCAAATTTTTTTGGCAAATTTTCCAAATTCCCAAATACTAGAAAAAACTAGTATTTGGGCCAAATTTCATTATTTGGAAAGTTTTAGAAATTTAATTTTTACCCTTAACTTTTTATTTTACAAAAATAATATATTTATTGACACCAACCAATTCAATTAGCACAATGTTTCCTTCTACATGCATTCTTTTGATTTCATACATTCCTTTGTTACAGTTAGTCTTAATGAACTAGCTACTAAATAAAACATGAATTGCATTTATTTTATTTTGGTAGATAAATATTACGTTGTTGATGCTGGTCTACGGCACACAAGAGGATTTTTAGCTCCATTCAAAGGAATGCGCTATCATTTGCAGGACTACCGAGGAAGTGAAAGAGAGCCTAAGAATGGAAAAGAGCTATTTAACTATAGACATGCTTCTCTGCGCAATGTATTTGGAAGAACTTTTGGTGCGTGGAAAAGTAGATTCAGAAAACTAAGACAAAGTATGAACAACTATGAATGTGACATGCAAGTGAAAATAGTAATTGCTTGCGCTGTATTGCATAATTTTTTACGTGAACACCAAAGTAGTGTTGGAATATTCAATGAATATGAAAATGATGATATGGTTGTTGATGAAAGTGACGAACTATTGGCTCAAGGTAACAACATCGCTTCATCTTCTCGATCATCTGATTCGGAAATGCAAGCTCATCGAGAAGAGATTGTTCATAAAATGTGGGAAGATTATATTAAAGAATAGGTTGAACTCTTTCAGATGAGAAAGCATAGGTTCTTCAGTGATTGCAATATTTATTTCCTTTTGTTTTCTTCTCTTTTTTTTTTCCCGAATTTATATTAGTTGTATTTTCATTATCATGATTTGTACCAAGACCTTTTCACTATACGAATATTTACTGTAATGATTCTTGTTGATTTGTTGCGGAAGTCATAAATCTTGTTACGTGAGATTTCTATTGTGCTATGTAATACAAATTTATGGTTAGTTTGATAGTTTTAAAAACTTGTGGGTATAAATCATATTTCTTAAAACAATGAAATATGTTTCTCAAATTTTATGGCCAAACACATGGTAAAATTTCACCAAATTTTCATCCAAATAATATTTGCCCAAAATATTTGAATATCTATGGCCAAACGCTAGCTTACAATATGAGTAACTTCGACATATATCACTTATTTTCTTGTCTTAATTTATATCTTATTTTAATATAATATAATATTTATAAAAATAGAAAATTAAAACATGTGTTGATTTATTAAAAAAAAAATTTAATCGTTTAATTTGAATATGTTATATCGAAAGTTGAAATTTAAAATTTTTAAATTAAAATAATTTTATTTATCTTAATTTTCCAATTTCACCCACCCTACCGCACCCCACCCCACCCAACCCCCAAATCCTGACTTTTCAGTTTCACCTCGTGATTTTTTCCGTCTTCGAGCAGATATGAGTCACGGGACTCCTGCTATATACTTGTATTTCAATTAGATTGTATCTAATTTACGTGACACTATTTGATTATATTAAAAAATTAAAAAAAGTAATGAAGAATTTTAAAGTTTAAATAACGTAATTAAGAGTAAAAAGAAAAATTTAAAAGTAATTTATTTTGTTTTATATTTCTTGATCTACATTGACCTAACACATTCCTTAAAAAAGTTTTAAGAATATTTTTAGAAAGATGTTTTGAAATTAACAATTCAAAGTTGAAATCCTAAAATTTCTTAATTGCATTGCATGATCTTTTTTCTAAATGGTAACTATTAAGATGTTGAATAATTAGAAGTTATGTACGTTGTTTTGAATGTTTAGTATATTAAAATGTCGCTCAAATTATAAAGAATTATGTGGTAAAATCATTCAATTTTATTTTCTATTAATAAAATTACTGAACTTGAAATTTTTATCGTCTAAAAATTAAAATCACTCTGACAAATTCTTCATAAAATAAATATGATATTGTAAAACAAATTGATTTTTTTGTCATATAGACATGGACTTTGCAAATAAAATTTAATTAAAAAGAATCACTCATATATTAACCTCGATCCATCGACCTACAAATCAAAATGAATTTCATTTGAACCCCTATTTCCCTCTACGTTTTTTTTTTTAAAAAGTTGAAATTTAAGAATTTTCTCACATCCTCCATTTTTAAAACCCTAATGACTTCTATTTCCAAAAAATTATGTTGGATAAGTCAAATAAAACACACTGAATAAAAATAAGAATATTTTAAAAACATATATGAGACAAAGAAACTCCATTATTATATTAGAGAATCTAATACTTTTGGGCAGAAGAGTATAACTTTTATAACACAATTTGATTATTTTTTAATAACACTATGAGATCATTTATAACGTGATTATAATTATTTATATTATATTTCTTGCTCAAGTATCTATAGTTAATTAAATATATTAATAACCTAAAAATAAGATAAGTAACTTTAAATAGCAAGTTAATTATTACATGTATAATATACAAATATGTCGTTTAACAATTATTTTCAAATGAAACAAGTAAACACATATATCTCAGTAGATCGACTTTTTTTGGTTACAAAAGTAAAAAAATAAGATAATTATTGTTAATTGTGTGATTTTCTGAAAAATCAACTCAAAATAATTCATTTAGTTATTTTGATTCAAAAAATTGTAATTCATTTTGATAGACTAAAAAAGAAAATAAATACATTTTATATCAAAACTTATAATCATCATAGGATGATACATTGAGTGAGACATATTATTCATCATGTTGACAAACAGTTGACTAGTACAATACAAGAAAAACATAGAATTCAAAATACAAATACTAACATTTGACCAATTCCAAATGACTATTTCTTGATGAACTTTTCAAAGCTTGTTTTTGTACCAATACACTCCTTTATCTTTATCTTTCTCCACAAAGATACACTCCTTTGTATCCCTCCACATTGCCTTTAAAATTGGTGTATCATCATATTTATAGTATTCTCCTAACAATGGTTTGATAGCTTTTGTTGCCTCCATTGCATGGTAATGTGATATATATGAGAATATATGATGCAAAACATGTGTATCCGTAACATTATGGAACACCTTATTTAACACACCATAGTCTCTATCTACCGTAGCTAAAGCTCCTCTTAGATAATCCCACTCACTTGAATCATAATGTGGCAATGAAGAGTGAGTGTGGTGCATAAGAGTGATCAACACTATAAATCCATTCACAATAAGGAGAGGTACCCCATAGATGCAAAAAACCCAAGCTAGCCCTTGTGTTAAAGTAACGCGATATAATAAATAAGTTGTTGCAATCACACCTACATCTGAAATGTAGATTTGTAGCCTTTCGCGATTTGAATATATTGGGCTATATGGATCATAATGACATGCAAAACGGTCATACTTTTTGCCTGAGATATTGAACATCAAGTATAAAGGCCATGCAAAAGTTAGAGTGAAGGCAAGTACGAGTACTCGTCCTAGTGGATTGTTCAAGTATTTGTAGTACCATCTTAGTTTTGATTTAAGTCTTGGTATGTAAACTTCATCATTCTCAAGGGAACCTGTGTTTGCATGGTGACGACGATGACTATGTTTCCATGCAAAGTATGGTGTTAGAAGAGCTGAGTGGAGGATAAGACCAACAATGTCATCTACCCATTGGTAATCACTAAAGCCATGGTGACCACATTCATGGCCAATGACCCATATTCCGGTGCAAACACAACCTTGAGCTATCCAATAAGTGGTCCATGCTACATAACTATATGGGGTTGGAATGAGGTGAATGTAAGTGTTGGCCATGTAATAAAAGATGGAGACGAGTATGAGATCCTGAATAAGAAACGAAAACGATTTTATAAGAGATCGTTCAAAGCAATGGGGAGGAATGGCCTTCTTTACATCACCAAGTGTAAAAGGCGGCTTTGAAGATGGCACTCTTTCGAGAGGATTTTTCTTCTGTTCGTTTTTACTTGTTATAGTAGACATATTACCACCGCCTCCCATTTTCGTCTTCCTCCCTCTTTAATTTTGAATCTGCAATCATTATAGAAAAGTATATCACTATTTATAAATAATTAAAAGGTATATGATTTTTTTCTTATAAATTCTAAATTAAAAAGAGAATAGTTATTGTACATATTCTAAATATAAAAGAAAAGTAATTGTTTTTTTAAATATCTTAAACTAAAAAAAGTAAATATTTTACTATATTAGGAAGTGGAGATCATACAATATAGAAGAAAAGTATAGTTTAACAAATTACAAAGAAATTATACCTCAAAATTGAGAAGAGACCTTTTAGTCTCCCACTGAAATTAGAAAAGGGAAGTGGTTAATATGTGAGTGAAGAATATAGTTTGTCTGTATATATAATGCCCTATATGTGGGGCCTAGTAGCCAGCCTAGTATGACTATTGGAAAAATAAAATATCTACTTTCTTTCACAACCACAATTTGCTTTAGTCAATATTTGCAATTTTCTTTGGAATGGTCTCCCAATATCATAGCTGAGATGAATAGTTAATAATTTTGATAATCATTCAATTATCTATTGTTTTTATAGAGAGTCTTTTAATTTTTATTTTTAATTCAAAAAAATTATGATTTTTTTTGCACAAAAAGTCACTCAACTTTCATTTTCAACTCAAAAGTCACTCAACTATGACATCTTTGCACAGAAAGTCACTCAACTTATTTAATTGTTTTTTCATTAAAATTTAGTGACATGAAATTTTAATTATTAACATAAATTTTAAGAATCAAATATATATATATCCATTAATGAACCGCCCATTTAATTCAACCCGCTAAAAAAATAATTAAACATTTTATTTTACCATTAATTTCCTATATTATTTCCCACTGAACATTGAACATTTTATTTTACCATTAATTTATTAAAAGAATGTGGGAGACAAGGGAGAATGATGTAGGAAATTAATAGTAAAATAAAATGTTCAATATTATATTTTTAGCGGGTCGGGTTAAATTGAGCGGGTCATTAAATGGGTATATATTAGATTCTTAAAATTTTGGTTAATGATTAAAATTTTATGTCACTAAATTTTAATGAAAATAACAATTAAATAGGTTGAGTGGCTTTTTGTGCAAAGAAGTCATAGAGTGACTTTTGAGTTGAAAATGAAAGTTGAGTGACTTTCTGTGCGAAGAAGTTATAATTGAGTGACTTTCTGTGAAAACAATTGATAGTTGAGTGACTATCAAATTATTAACTCCTGAGGTGAATTCAAAACTTAAATTTAACGAATTCAATTCTTAAAATTTTTAGGTGTGAATTCATTGGAATATGAATAGGCTCACAATATCGTAGCTGAGGTGAATTCAAAATTTAATTTTAACGAATTCAATTCTTAAATTTTTTAGGTTTGAATTCAATGGAATATATATATTTTGTGCATCACAAATAATAGATTCAGATGAACTCGTTGAAATTAGATTTAGTTGATTGCATTCCATTTCAAATTTGGGAATATGAAAGTTGTACTCTGATTTTTAGTTTGGTTGGTGATGTTTGGAGAAGCAGAATGGACTTAAATCACAAGAGGGAGTTATTCTGATAATTAATCGACTAATCGTAGTAATTATTATTTCACAAAGTTAAACTTTTTGTTGTATAGTTACTTATTCAATTTCCTCTTCACCTTTACTTTAAAAATCATAAATAAAAAGGATTATTTTACTTATTTGTTCTTTAATTCCTTTTAATTTACTCTACTTATGTGCCTTTTTTAAGGATAAAATATAGTCATGTGCAGTAAGCATGTCAATAAAAAAAATATAAAAAAAATATATAACATAAAATTATAATTATAAAGTTTAGCACAAAATTATGATAAGTTGACATATTAAAATTAAAATAATGTTTGTGTTGTTTCAATATCTTAACGAAGACACCATATTTCTTTTTTTTTTTTTATATATCTTTTTACAAGAGGAATAATAAAAGTTACTGGTGTAAAAGGAATATTACAATTAACTAGAAACATATTTATTTTCCAATTATTTCAATGCATGGTTCTAAAAATTGTTGTACTCCCTTCATTCCATATTAATTAAACTTTTGAGCCAATTTTTATTTTTTAAATTAATTAAATTGTTTTATTTTTAAAAAATACTTTCAATTTTATCCTTCGTTTAGATTTTTAATATGATGACTTCAATAAATTTGACCATAATTAATAATGGTAAAATGAAAAATCATGTTTAATTTATGTCTTAATCTAGTTTTATTAAAGAGTGTGAAACACCTCAAAAATTCAATTAATATGAAATGGAGGGAGTACTTTCTAGTTTCTACTAGATATTTCTTTTTAAATTGAGCAAAGTGTTAAAAACACATTTAAATTAGGCCAAATACATAAACAGATAGATCCCTAAGCTTGTTGGGTTTTTCCCTCAGGTACCTCAACTATGTTATTTTCCTATTGAATCATTGAACCACCCATAATTTGTTTCTATTAAACACCGTTTGATGTGGAATCAGATTTTGTGAGGGGTATTGATAGATGATACATATGTTGTTCCAAAACTCATTAGTCCAATTGATAGTGAAAATGTTCGAAAATAATTATGTTTTACTTCAAGTCATTTGAACACACTAACACACAGTCTGTCTTCATTCCTTCAATCAAAATCATTACTATATGAACACAATTGAAGGCAATTACAATAGAAAAGTTGATCAAAATCAGCCAACAATGTTTAAAAGGAACAATTATGGATGGTTCAATAATTCAATAGGAAAATGACGTAGTTGAGGTACCTGAGGGAAAAAACCCAACAAGTTAGGAATCTATTTATGAGTTCTACCTTTAAATTACAAGTATAGGTATATTTTATTATCCTCCTCAAACATATATTATTATTTTTATTTTTTTTATTTTAATGACTAATTTAAATTTATTATTTTAATGGTCAAATTTATTTAAGTTTTGCTAAGAAACCTGTAAAATTTACTATAGATGACTCAATTGTTTTCTTCATATACAAAAATTAAATTACTATACATTCAAAAAGATAGTTTTAAATTATAACATAGCCACAAAAATAAGTTTGAATTTTTTTTCTTTACTCTAAGGAAATGAAAGAAAAAATAAAATAAAAATAAGAAACTCAAACAATGATAATCAAAAGGTCAAAAATGACTTATGTCCCAAAAAAATAAAATACTTTTTGAAATTTGCTAGAAAAATCATATATACACCTAAATAATTTTTTTTAAAAAAATCAAAAGTCAAAGATATAAACTTAAAACTATTTTTTTTTACTTCGGTTAAATAAAGGGTATATGTGAGCCGTTTGTATAACAATACGGTATATGTGAGTCACCTTGATAATGAGAGGCATATCAACTCCAAATGGCATAATTGAGAGCCTGTTTGGCTCAGCTTAAAAGCTGGTCAAACTGACTTAAAAGCTGGTTTTTTACTTATTTAGCTGTTTGGCAATACTCAAAATAACTTATTTTAAGTTTAAAAAAACTTATTTTAAGCCAAAAGTTAAAAGCTGGGGTAGGGGTGCTTTTTTTTTATAGCTTATAAGCTGTTTTAAGTTGACCACATTTTTATCTTTTTGCCCTTGATATTTTTATACAATCTCCAAATTACTCACATAACGCTAACATCTCTTTCTTCCATTTTTCCCTTTTCACGTTTGGCATAGCAACTTCAGCACTTTTATCCAAACGCATAACTGCTTATTTTAAAAATAAGTTTCAGCACTTTCAAAAGTACTTTTTTAAAGCTGCTTTTATTAAGCCCATCCAAACGGGCCCTCAGAGGTATATCAGACCCTTTTCTCTTTTTAAAAATAAATAAATTGGGAGCTGGGGGGGGGG
>NC_028648.1:59977840-59983209 GCF_001406875.1 Solanum pennellii
GGGGGGGGGGGGGGAGAAAGTGGTGGAGTGGGGTAAGAAAAATATTTTACATTTTATTTTTTTTTAAAAATCAATTTTTATTTTTTTAAGATAGTGATACTTTAATCTTTAACTTTTAAGTAATGCTAATATTTTATTTAATTAATGTCACTAAAATATCTTATGTATGTACAAGGCTATGTGAATGTTGTTGTTTTTCTTACACATGCCACTTATTATGCGTGTTTCTCAAACTAATGAATGATAGTTTAGGTATGAAACTCATAGCCTCAATAGTAAAAGTATGAAACTCAAAAAAGGAAAAATACTTCGCTCTTTCAAATCTAATATTCCCTCTTATCCGTATTAAGTACCGTATTAAGTGAATTATTAGAATATGATATACTCTTTAACCAAAATATCTATTATCTTTCTTATATTCAAACTATTCTCCTTAAATAGTTATAGTATTTGAGTTTTTGAAATAATATAAAATTAAAGGTAGGTAATTAAAAGGTGGGGAATGTTACTATATCTATCATTTCCCATTTAAGACATTAACTTATTTGAGTAAACATCAAATTGAAAATTTAAAAGAGAAAAGACACATACATTTATGTGCATGTTCATGTATCCTTTCATTTGAAATTTCTACAACAAAACTCGTGGAGGGACTTTTGACTAAACAACTAACCACATTTTCCCATTAATAGATATCTTTCTTGACTATTGTGAGTTGTAGTATTCTTTTGAAATTTCCATGATACTTCTTTTTAGAAGTAGGTTATATATTATTATACGTATAAAATTATCTTTATCAACATTAATTAAGTGTTATCAGATTTGAATTTAGGCTTAACAACATTAAGCCTTAAGCACCCATCCAAGAACCAATGTGTCAATTAAATCATTATTTCATTGAGTGCTCTATGTTAATATTATACAAAAATCTCTTAATTTCTTTATAAATATATATATTCCGCGACGAGGTTAATGGGTGCTCGAGCATTCGGCGGACTCCATGTGGGTACCCCTGCGTTTAAGTCTTTAAGGACATATATAAAAAGTGCTAAATACCGCTATAAATACATATTAAGCGGCAACTGCTAATTAATTATCGCTAAAACTTATTTTTAATGTAATGTTTAATGATAGACGTCTTACGATTTGAAGCGTTGAAAGCTAGATTCTTAGCTAGCGTTTGGCCATAGATTTCCAAATATTCTTGGCAAATATTATTTGAGTGAAAATTTGGGTGAAATTTCACCATCTGTTTGGCCATAAAATTTGGGAAATATATTTCAACTTTTTAGAAAAATATGATTTATACCCACAAGTTTTTAAAAACTATCAAAACTAACTAAAAGTTTGTATTACAAGTCAATTGAATGTTCGTTACAACAATAACAAATAATGTCCATGACACTAAAACGATGTGGTAATTTGGAGTGAGTGCAACAAGAATTATTCCATGTATCGTGAAGCAGACAAAGTACATGACTTTGTTACCTAAAGCCAATTTTTAATAATTTTCATCAACAATCATATCATTATTTAATATTCACTAAATATTTCATCACTATTTTGGTGTTCACGTAAAAAATGGTGTAATACAACGCAAGCAAAAACTAGAGAGAGTGTTTTTGTAAAAGATAAAAGATTGGGGTAAAATTTTAATTTTCAAAATATCCCAAATAATGAGATTTGGCCCAAATACTAGAAAAAACTAGTATTTGGAAATTTGGGATATTTGCCAAAAATATTTGCCAAATAATGGCAAATTGTATGGACAAACATTATTTGCCAAATTTTTCCCAAATATATTTATGGCCAAACGGGCCCTTAGGGTCTTGCATTTGAGAATTAGTAAATCACCACATAGTTCTTTACATTACAGGAGTTATAATCGTTGGAACATTTATATTACTCTTTTAATATATATTGTGGAAATCAATTAAGTATAAAATAAATATGGTAAAAGTTTTTATTCACGAATAATATATTTATCACATATTTAAATATATTTACAATATATTATGTCAATTTCTTATCAAACAATCAAAATATATTAATATACTTTAAAGGGAAAAGGGTCTGATATACCCCTAAACTTTGTCATTTGGAGCTGATATACCCCTCGTTATGAAAGTGGCTCATATATACCCCTACCGTTATACAAACGGCTCACATATACCCCTACCGTTACAAAATGGCTCACATATACCCTTCATTTAACGGAAGTTAAAAAAATTAGTTTTAAATTTATATTTATTACTTTTAATTTTTTTAAAAAATTATTTAGGAGTATATATGATTCTTCTATCAAAGTTCAAGGTATATTTTAATTTTTTTAATACATAAATTATTTTTTGACTTCTTTTATTATAATTATTTGAGTTTCTTATTCTTATTTTGTTTTTTTCTTTCATTTCTTTGTTTAAAGAAAAAAAAATTAAACTATTTTTTTTGTCTATATTGTAATTTGATTTTTGTATTCGAAGAAAAAAATTTGGTCATGTACANCTCATATATACCCCTACTTATAGACAAATGGCTCACATATACCCTTTTCCTCTAACGGAAATGAAAAAAAAGATAATTTTAATCTAACTTTTTATTATTTTTTTCTACAAAAATATAATCCCATATGAGTAAATTTAATCCTCGTCAATCATATTTTTTTGACTTTTTTTTTGTTTCAATGACTAATTTGTAATTATTATTTTGATAATCAAATTTATTTATGTTTCACTAATATTCTAGTAAAACTTGTTGTACATGACCAAATTTTTTTCTTCGAATACAAAAATCAAATTACAATATAGACAAAAAAAATAGTTTAATTTTTTTTTCTTTAAACAAAGAAATGAAAGAAAAAAACAAAATAAGAATAAGAAACTCAAATAATTATAATAAAAGAAGTCAAAAAATAATTTATGTATTAAAAAAATTAAAATATACCTTGAACTTTGATAGAAGAATCATATATACTCCTAAATAATTTTTTTAAAAAATTAAAAGTAATAAATATAAATTTAAAACTAATTTTTTTAACTTCCGTTAAATGAAGGGTATATGTGAGCCATTTTGTAATGGTAGGGGTATATGTGAGCCGTTTGTATAACGGTAGGGGTATATATGAGCCACTTTCATAACGAGGGGTATATCAGCTCCAAATGACAAAGTTTAGGGGTATATCAAACCCTTTTTCCCAATATTAATAATATCTCTATATTATATGCATAATTTACTTTTATATACATAGTGTAGATTTACCATATTATTCTTATGTGCTGTTATAAATAGTACTATAATAAACAAAAATATATCACTAAGATCAACAATTTTTCTTAAATAGTAATCGCCCAAAGTAAAATTTTTTCTCCTGTTTTTAACTATCGTTACGCACCTTTACACAAAAGACTCGAGAGTAATATGTGAATAAGTTTGTATTTTCTTCGTCCACAATTGTTTGACAGGTATATTAAAAATAGATGTCTAAGATTATTAGTTAATTCAAACAATCAAAAAATAAATAGTCATTTTTTCCCAATTCTACCCTTAATAATTACTCCATTTTGTTCAATTGAAAAATTATGTAGACTTTTGATATTCTTGGTACAGTAGAGTTATATTAGTTAAATTACACCTTGTATTAAATTTTCCTTGAGAAAAGTGCATGACCTTATCATGACAAACAATTGTGGACGGAGGAAGTATCAAATAATTACTCCCCTGTCCCTAATTACTAGTTCACTTTTGAATTAACACACCTATTAAGAAAACAATAATTGATAAGGAGTTTTTCATTTTACCTCTATTAATTATGAAGTGGATGAATTAAAAACTTAATATTTTCAAGAAGTTCTTCCTTTTTTCATAATAATTAATTGAGGATATAATAGGTATATTTTTTTTGTCATTTCTTAATTTATCAATATAAATAAATAATTAGAAACAATTAAAAAATATATATATGAACAAATAATTAAAAATGGAGAAAGTAATTAACACGTAATAAAAACTTTATTATTCATTATATAGTTTAAAAAAAAAAGAGAGATAAAAGACGGATTTGAGTGGATAATTAACTTGATCACTTTATGAGTAAACATTAGAACGAAAATTCAAAGGAAAAGGACAAATTTGTGTGCTTTGTAGCTTTCATATGAAGTTTCTATGTCAAAGAATAGTGGAGTAGAGACATAAAAAATTTTCACCAATTCATAGTTGTCTTTCTTGACTATAATGTACCATAATATATATGGATTTCTCTTTAGCCAACTGAGACGAAATTACGTGAGACGAAATTGAAGTTTTATTTGAACTCAAATTTTTGAGTTATATTTTTTACTTTATAAATATAAATTTTTTTATAAGTTGTGAAAATTTATTAAAATTATTTCAATTCTTTATACAATTTTATACCAAATAAGCAAAAGTTATAACAAAAGTATAATATATTATTATAATATAAAAGTTATCTTAAAAAAAAGGAAAATGTACATGTATTCTCTCAATCTATGTCCGAAATTTTAGAGACACTTATACTATACTAAGGTCCTATTACCCCCTGAACTTACTTTGTAAGTAATTTTCTACCTCTTTTCGGCCTACGTGACACTAGCTTGAAGAAAAAAGTCAACCAATGTTGGACCCACAAGATAGTGTCAAAAAAGGGGTAGAAAATTATTAATAAAATAAGTTCAGGGGATAATAGAACCTTAGTATAGTATAAGTGTGTCTCTGAGATTTCGGGCATAGGTTAAGGGGGTACTTGTGCATTATCCCTAAAAAAAAATACTAACATATTTTTATTGAACTTTAGTTAAATAAAAAGGTAAAATTAAAAATGAGTTATAGTGTAATATATTTATTGAGTCGTGTATTGATCAATAGGGGTGGAGGTATATGTCTTTATCGGGAAAAGAATATCGTATATACAAATAAGATGATAAACAAATTGATAAAATAACATATTTTAGACACCCTTAATATAATAAATTATTATAGCTCAGTTTACTATTATCACACACACACACACACACACACACACACACACATATATATGTTATTCTTACTATAACCTGTATTTATAAGGTTAATAAACAGAAACAGAAATAAGATGAAGCAGAAAAAATATAAAATACAAGAATTAATCCGAGTCCACAGAAACTACTGTGTGTCCTTAAGAAATTTAATCCCTCACTGTACCCAAGGTTATGGATTAATTTCTCCCAAGATAAAACGGATTAAACATGTTAAAGAAATAGCGGTACCTCAAACTTCTTTAACTTCAACGAACTTAAGAACAGCAACAAGTCACACAGACTTAGTCGATCGACACTTTGATTTTATTTGAGAGAAAAATAAATGCAGAGAAAGAAAAA
>NC_028648.1:59989725-60017173 GCF_001406875.1 Solanum pennellii
ATATATATTATCTTCATTCTACCTATCTATCGGATTAGTCTTTTAACAAATTATGGTCAATTATTACTTAATTAATACGACTATTCGGTATACATAAAAAAATATGCATGAGTAGTCAAAAGTGAATTGGAGGATTTACATTAGTTACTTAAATAAATGAAGTTTTAATATAATACTTAGCATATTTTTTTGACTTAATAACACTTACTTTTCTTGTTATTTATGATATTACGCTTGTCTTCTTTGTTTTGAATTTTTGGTAATGATTTATTTCACTTCTTAATTATCAATATAAAAAAAGTTCCCTTTCTAATGTACTAGTTTTTGATTCCTTGATAATCGATGTTTTTCAATCTTCCATTGAAACGGCATTTTGTTTATAGGATTTTATAATTTTATGTAATTCATTGTAAAATCACTTATAATAGTATAAACAATTAGAACAAAGTGTATATTAATTTGTTATAGCTTTGCGGGGATAACTACTAACCCCCTTGTATCTAGTTTATAATTTTAATGTGATGCCAAGGGCAATATTCCTGGTTTGCAATGATAAGTATTATATATAGTTAATATTAATGTCCCTTCTTAACAAAAAAAAATTAAAAATTGTTTGCATTCCACTCGATATGAAAATTGAGTTTCTACTTTTTTAAGTTCCAACATTTGATATAAAATTGGGATAAGACACAAGTATTTTTAGATGATAATTGAAATTTAGGGGATTAGATATAAGTATTCCTTTTAGTCTATGATCGAAATCTCAGAGATAACTAAACTTAACTAAAGTCCTATTATCCTCCCAAACTCATTTTTTCGTATTTTTGTGCACCTTTTGTGCGGGCGTGACATGTCAAATATCTCTCACGCGCTTCAATTGCGTGGAATTACGGAGTGTGTCACGTAAGCCAAAAGGAGTACAAATTACAAAAGAAATGGGTTCGGGGGTAATAAGACCTTAGTTTAGTTAAGGTGTGTCCCTGGAATGTCGGTCATACTCTAGGGGGTACTGGTGCCTTCTCCCAAAAGGTAGAATTACCTCCTTATACTATGACCTAAATCTCAGACACGCCTTAACTGAACTAAGGTTCTGTTACCCCTTGAACTCATTTTCTTTTTGTAATTTTATACACCTTTTTGGCTTACGTGATATCCAAACATCTCCCACCCGGCTCAACTGCGTGGAGTCACTGGATGTGCCACATAAGCCAAAAGATGTACTAAATTACAAAAAAATGAGTTCAGAGGATAATAACACCTTAGTTTAGTTAAGATGTGTCTCTGAAATTTCGGTAATAATCTAGGGGATACTTATATCTTCTTCGTAGTTATACACATACTTGTTGATATTAAAACTTATACATATCATTATTTAATTTCTTTTTTGTAAATTATTTATTTTTAATTTCTTTCTCACTTTAAACTTTTATTTTTTTCCTTTCTTTAATTTCTTATCTTTTCACTTTTAATTATTTTTAAAAAATTATGTGTATATAAAAATGTAATAAAAAAGTGTCCTTTAATTTTAACATTGTATTTTTTTTTTATGTTTTATTTGATTTTCTTCCTTTATTTTGATATCTGTTCGAAATTAACTTATTCTAAATATAAGACATTTGAAATCAAATCAAAAGGTAAAACAAAGAAAATAAAAGGAGTAAATAAAATCAATAAATCAGTTTGGATGCAAGAACAAAAAATGTGTATTAACTTAATTAAAATATAAGACAAAGAAAAAACGAACATTTTAAAAAAAAAAAATACAAAGAATTTTTTTAGAAAATTAAAAAAATATTTACACATGTGGCAAACGCATGTGTACAAACACAACCAACTTGGGCGGCTGAAGGTGTCATGTCAGCACAATTGATATATAAATACGAAAAAGTGAGTTTAAAGAGGTAATAAAAAACCCTACTTAAATTTAGACGAGTCTCTATAATTTCAATCATAATCTAGAGATACTTATGATTTAATCCTATAAAAATCTCCATTTTCAATAAAATTAGTCAAACAAATTGGTGGCATCAACTGTAAAACAAGTTTAGCTGAATTGGTTAATGGAAGATGAGAATATTTATTTATAATAGTAGTTTTTTTTAAAAAAAATGCTTATTTATAAATTAGGATATGTTAAAAAGGGAAAATTAGTCATATTATAATTTTTACATTAATAATTAATAAGTTAAATGAATTGTTAACAAAAATTCAAAATAAGAGAGTCAAGTGTAATGTTATAAATAAATTATAAGAAAGATGAGTATTACGAAGATAAGTATGAAGAAAGATCTCTGAAATTATCCCTAATACTGAATGAGTATGAATAAATAAATTGCATAAATTATGACAATCTCAATTGTATTTATTGAATGTATTACTTGAATATTTTACTAAAGTATTTGGTAAAGGTTATAAACGGATGATTTGTACATTCTAAAAAAGGTAGAGACGGAATCAAGGTTAGGAGTTTAGGGGGTTCTAAATCAATTTTGTTTGGGGTTCACATGTTAATATACATACATTTTATTAATTTTATAATACAAATATAGAATCTACGAAAAAACTAGTGGATTCGTCGGAATCTATGAACCCCCACCTAGCTCCGCCTTTGATAAAAGAATATTTTCACCCTTGTGAAAAGGATACTTGAAGAGAATTGAAATAAGATTGGTCTTAAAAGTTAATCAATTATTTCTCATTTTACAATACATTGTAAGTACGATCTCTATTCAATTGAGACATTCTTAAATTGATCGAGATTATCTTTTATCTTAATCAATTTTCTCTCTGATTCAGGTATGTATATTTATATATAACATCTCTAATAGAATTTCTGTAAATCTTCAATCTACAATACGATAGATAATGCTAATATGAATATATATTCGAATAATAAAGAGAAAATCTCCTCATAATATAATTATTTAACGACTACATTATGGATGCTTTTGTCCTCGTGATATGAGAAGAGATATTATTCAATTTGTAGAATTTCAAACTTTTACTCTAAAGAAATAATAATCAAATATAAAAGATAATTATACTTTCCTTTAAGGAAAAGTAAAAATAATTTGGGAAAATTGTATATAATAGCAAACTAATAACCTAAAATAAATGGAGTAGCTAGGGTTTGATTTAATTGTGCTCCATAGCAAACGTTAGCCAAAGTTTGCCAGGCGTCTCTCTCCCAAAAATCTCGCTCGCCACTCTCCCTCTGCTCGCCTCTCTCACTTTATACACAGAAGTGTATAAATTCTGTTTCTGTTTTGTATAAAGCGAGAGAAAATTGTATATACACATGTAAAAACATATATCTTCGTGTTATACACTTAATTATACAATTTACAAACATTTTACTTCAATTCAATTGTAGACAAATGCAAATTCTATACAAATATTGCAGAGAAAAAGGCCAACGAATTATACAATTGCGAATTATACAATTGCAGCGAAATACAATTTTCTCTAGCTTTATACAACAGAAGTGTATATATTGTGTTTGTGTTTTTGTATAAAGCGAGAGAAAAACATATATCTTCTTGCTATACACTTATAATTATGCAATATACATACACTTTAATTCGATTCAATTGTAGGCAAAACAAATTTTATAAAAATATTGCAGCGAAATAGGCAGCGAATTATACAATTGTGCATTATACAATTGCAGTGAAATAGGATAGCGAATTATACAATTGCAGCGAAATAGGCCAGCGAATTATACAATTGTATATGTATAGCGAATTATACAAATTTATGTTTGCTATGGAGCGCAATTATGCAAACTTTGTTATAGCATACAAAATGAATTTTTTGTTTGCTATATGTGAAAGTTGCCCAAATAATTATGATTGTGTTTTGGCTTTCTTTCCAGAGAAAAGTAAAACTCAATTGTGATAAGAAAATTATTGGAAAATCCTAATAAATTTGACGAGGGATATATCAATTCTAAATGACAAAGTTAACGAATATAACAGATCTTTTACCCTCAAACAATATAATACAATATATTATAAAACAATAGGTATCAACCATCCAAACAAAGTGATAACATCGAGTGGATTTCTTACTGTTAATGTATTCTTTTTTAGTGTTTAATCTCATCCTGTTGGCTAATTAAAATCACCTTTGTAATATCGACACATAGTGTCAATTTTGTTTTGCCGTTTATTTTCTAAATTAAATTAAATTTTGGCCATAGCCCAAAACTTTTACCAGCAGCAATCCAAATGGACTAAAAGAGCAGATCCAGGAAGAGGGGATTTTTTCTTTTTTAAGGTTTATTCAAACATAAAAATTATATTTGTGTAAGTATATATTGTAATTTGTATACTATAAAAAAGTTTTTTTTTGTATAATTTGTGTTATAAAGTAAGAAAGAGAGAAAGATAAAAGGAATTGGGTAGAGAAAAATTTATATTGTATAATTAAAAGTGTATAGAACGAAAATATATATGTATTTGTATTTGTATATACAGTTTTCTCTCACTTTCTACACACACACAAAATTTATATATTTGTGTTTGTATAAAGTGAAAGGAGCAAGAAAGAGTGTCGAACATGATCAGGAGAGTGGCAAGCAAAATATTTGGAGAGTGAGACGAACGAAAAAATATGTATTTGTACATGTATATACCGTTTTCTCTTGCTTTATACAAATACAAACATAATTTATACATTTTGTGTTTGTAGAAAGTGAGAGAGGCGAGAGAGAGAGTGGCGAGCAAAATTTCTGAGAAAAGAGGCGAATGACAAATTGTTTGCTACATATTACAATTAAATAGTATAGAATTTAATGAAACTATTGTTAAATCATTTAATTTTAATTAATAATTTGTTTTATTTTATAAAATTTTCCCCAAAAAAGGGGTTAAGCCCAAGTTCATTTAGGACAGCGATGAATTGGGCCCAAAATCTAAGATCAACACAATCAGCTCCCGACGAACATAAATTAGATTTGGGCCCAAAATTTATTTTCTTTATTGTTGGAAACTTACATAAATATATTATTATAATAAAAGAATATTTATCATTTGTAGCAATAATATTTTTTTTTACTTGATCATTTTTAATTTATTTATTATACAAGTTTAATAAATATCACAAAAATAATTTATTATTCACATATAATACAAGTTTTAATAATGGATGATACATTTATCACACATTTTAATATAATGTGTCAAATTTTTACCAAACAAACATAATATATTTCAAAAACAGTTATAATTCATATATATTACATACATAATTCACTTTTAATACATATTGCAGATTTAACATATTATTGCTATAAATGGTAATAAGAAAAATGTTTCGCTAAAATCAGCAATTATTTATTAAAATGTACCGATTCATTTCCTTCTTCTTTTAATTGTATTTATTATATTTAATTCTTATTTGTTTTATTCGATATTAGTTTGTTTATAACTCAATTCAAATACCCTAAAAGATGAATTATTTTGGTTATTGACTTATTTATAATAAATTTTTCAAAAAATAAACACTTGTCTGTCTCCATTTATCTAAAGTATATGATTGAATTTCTTACTTGCAATAGTTATTTCCAAATTGCCGTTCCTTCTAAGGAATTTAAAAATTTTCTTTACCTAGTCATCTTTTGGACAAAATGTGCTCTTTTCAAAAAAAATAATTCAAAGTGTGAAAATTAATAACTTCCTTAAATAAATTGTGTGTCTATACTTTCTTTGAAAATTAGCCAAATATTTTAAATTATTCGATAACAGTATAATAGCAGCCGTTTCAAGTATCCTAAAAAAATCTTCTTTAAATGAAAATGTGAATTTTGAGTCTTTATTTGAAACTTCAAATGGTTTTCGTGTTTAAATTTTTTGAAATTAACTCAACTTTTTTTATTTTTTTTTAAGAATTAAGTAGCGATTCCTAAAAAATGATTTTTTTCCCTTGAAAGTTGAATTGATTTTTCTTCTTTGTAAATTGGCGTTTTCTTATAACTAAAACAGCATATATATATATATATATATTGTTTTATTTTATTTTTATTTTTTTTCTGTAGCCTAGGGGTTGAGTCGGGTCTCCTAATGAATACCCAAAAAACTATTTACAGTTTGTCAATCTAATTGAATAATTAGAAAAATCACCTAAATACACAAATTATTTTATATCTAAAATTTCGTACCATTTGAAAACATTACAAACATTTATACTTTCTCCTATTCTCGAATATATCACTTTGCCCGATGTATCGATCGGATATATCACTTTATGTATCGATCGAATACATCACTTTATATGATGTATCGAAACATTGAGTGATATATCCGAATTGAAACATTGAAGGATATATCTAGAAGGGGCAGATGTATCAGGGTGTTTTAGGATGTATTCGATTTTCAACAAATTTAAGGAATTTTTATAATTTGAAAAAAAAAACAGGAATAAGATGTAATTAACTCTTAACACAATGTGATTTGTGTAAAATTTCCTTAAAAAATCTACGGTATGTTAAGCTAATAAGATGGAAACACTATCTAATCATACAAATGTTTCTAATATATTTAATAATTCTCGTCACATTTTGTAACAATTATATTTTATCTCATTATTTAATAATTTCACATCTGATTTCAATTTAGATACACCTAGACACATAATTTTTGCTATCAGATACAAGAAATTTGGGAGAGAGGTGAGCAAGAACAGGAGAGAGGCTAGAGAGATATGTCTTTGTATCCCTAATACAGGTGAATCACATTAGATACACACTATATGCATATATCTGGTGTGATTCACATGTATATGATTTATGATACGCTCACTAGATATGAGAGAGGCCAACCAGATGAGAGGGAGTGGTAGAGATCTGTTTATATATTCTAGATACATGCAAAACCAATTGAATATAGTGTATCAAGAATAAATTATACCTAATTTGACCGTATGTATCTCGAGATACATGTATCTAGTATGTGACTAGATGTATATGAATGCACCAAAATTCAGTAATATTAATAATATTAACTAACATATACCTAAGTAATTAGTTCCTAAACTAGTGAAATTTCAATAAATTTCCTATAAGATTGCTAAAATATTTTTTAGTATTATGTATATGTTTAATATATCAACGGAAAATGACCTAAAATACCCTTTAAGTATCCGAAATGGTACAAAACTACCCTGAATCCATCTATTGGCTCCAAAATACCCTTCTCATCCACCTATTGACTCCAAAATACCCTTGAGTAATTTCTCTAGATAGTCACCAATGTTTGGGAAATTATCTAGGAATACAACTTATGTTTATTTTAGGACTACAATATCACCTAACTTTACCTATTTTCTTAAAACTATACTTGACATACATTATCTCTCTCCTATTAGGATGTCATGTCACATTATTTATTTTTTATTGTTAAAAAAAAGATGTTTTAAACCTATTTAAACGTTAGGTTGCAGTATGTTATTTTTAAAAATATTGTTTTCTATTTATGTTTTTTGAAAATGTTTTGTCTTTTAGATATATAAAGATAAATTCTAAAAATGAATGAAAAAAACAGTACCCCATTTCTACAACTAACTGTAATGGAATGTTTTAACTATTTTTTTAAAATAAGTTTTTTAATGATAATTATTATTTTTTAATATAAGTTTTTTAATTAATTTTTAAATAATAATTGTAGTTATTTTATGGTGCACTTTTTCTTTTCCTATTTAGATAGTTTGTTGGAGTATCCATAAAATCACTGTAATCGTGATAAATATAAATAGACATTACATTTTTTTTTATAAAATAATTCAATTTTCAGTTTTCATTTTTTAATCTTAAAAATTGAAATTTGAAGCATTTAAAGATCTTTCATTTTTTTCTTGTAATAACCCTTATTGTTTTTATAAAAAAAAAAAAATAGTTCAAGCATTTAAAAATCATCCATTTTTTGCCGTTACAGTTTTTTTTTAATGAAAGAACTTTTATTTTCTTTTTAAAATACCTATAAGAAAATTCATGTTTTTTTAATTGTATTTTAGAGCATATTTAAAATGCTTTTTGAAAAATTAAAATTCTTGAATATATGTGGTGCTGACATGTGACACTTTTTACTTCTCCTATTATATATAGATAGATTTTTTTTTAAAAAATAGATAAACCCAAATATTATACCCAGTAAAAAAATTACTTTAAGAACTGTAATATGAGCTCCTCCGGTTCTTCAAGAAAATATGTGGGTTCCTTCGGTTCTTTAAAAGAATTAGAAAAATATTAATAATAAGTTAAAAAATGTGACATAGCACCCTAGTAGGAGAGAATAATGTATTTTTTTGTGTCAAGTATATTTTGGGGATAATACTCAATTACCCCCCTAGCATATACCCAAAATCCCTACGACACACCTTATCTTTGATTAGGTCCTATTACCCCCTCCAACTTTTTTTTTAAGTAATTTATTACCCCTTGCGTGCCTACGTGGCAATAATAATCTGCAAGGTCGAAGTGTTTGTTGAACACGCGCCGGGACCCACTTTTTCAGCTTTCGATAAAGTAACTTTACACTTCCCAAGTTTGAAAAGCTGGCGTTTTATCTTTTCCAAATTAATTTTACCAAAAAGTAGATGAAGTAGAAAGAGGGAAAGTCTTGCATGTGTGGACGGGATCGATTTCAAAGGTTAGAAATTAGATTTCCAACTGAAATTTGATTTTCGATGTTGGATTTTGGGAGTTAATTTTAAACATTGTCAAAACTTATTCAACTCGGATTTTGTCATAACCCTAACTTTATAAACATTGTTAAAAAAAATAAGAATTAATAATCGACATAAAAAGATGTAAAGAATATATTAAATTTTACTTTATCTTTTCAAATCAAGGAGCTATTTAACTTGAATGATAATGGATGGAGCTTCTTCAAAAATGAAGAACCATGAACATGGAGTTATTTTTTGAAAAGAGGAAGAAGAACTTGCTTTTGAGAGAAACAATAAAATTTATTTTTAATTTTTTTTTCAAATTGCTTTGACACGTGGCTAACTTTTATTGGTCATTGTTAGCCAAAATCTGCACTCACTCTGCACACACTCTGCACTCACGCGCCCTAAATGGGTGAAATCACGATTATTGCCACGTAGGCACGCAAGGGGTAATAAATTACTTAAAAAAAGTTGGAGGGGGTAATAGGACCTCATCAAAGTCGTAGGGATTTTGGGTATAGGCTAGGGGGATAATTGAGTATTATCCCTATATTTTGAGAAAAATTGGCAAAGTTGGGTGATATTGTAGTCCTAAAACAAACACAAGTGATATTCCTAGGTAATTTCTCAAACATGAGTGACTATCTAGGGAAATTACTCAAATACCGTTGTATCCACCTTTTGGTTCAAAATTGACCACATATTTAACGATTTTAAATTTAAACTATTTGAATATTTTTTTAATATATGACGCTCAACTATTACTAATGCAACAACATAAAAGCTACTGCTAATGAGTGTTTCTAAAAATTTGAGGCGAAAATGTCTATAGAAGTAGATAATCATACATTCAAGTCTTCAATCAAAACATATTATAATTCAAGTGTCTAATTAAAAATTACTGATAAACTTAAAAGTCTGACTATGTTTATCTTAATTATTCATTCGTCTCAATTATGTGATGTTACTTAATTGATAACCTTTTTAAAAAAGTATATATTAAAGTTTTAATATTTAAAATAAATAATAAATATTTATAATATTATATTAAAATAAAGTGCATGAATTGATTCGGCATGTACTACTTCTTTACCTTTAATCATAAAATTCGAATTCAAGTTTGAAAGAGAATCTTATTGAAAGTGTCCTTCTAAATAAGCGGTTCAACCAAATTTAATTGGGGTTTCAATTCGAACTCGGATAATTTTGAATGTTATTTTCAAGAATCTGTAATTTCGTCGTGTTTTAGTACTGTTTAGGGCGATATTAGAGTTGGTTTATTAATTGGGTGAGTGATGGGTGAGTAGTAAGCTGGTTTATAAATGATATTAGTAAATTAAATTATATGCAATAGTTGAGCGCCAAGTATTTTTTAAAAAATATTTAAATAGTTTAAATTTGAAACTGTTAAATAAGTGATCAATTTTGAACCCAAAGGTGAATGACAAGGGTAATTTGGAACCAATAGGTTGGTGAAAAAGACATTTTGGAGCCAATAGGTGGATGGAGGGTAGTTTTGTACCATTTCTAATACTTCGAGGGTATTTTAGGTCTTTTTCGATATATCAATTCATATATTATCAGATTATCACAAGTACAAAATACAAAACCGTAAGAATAATGTCAACGGTCAAATTAAGCCTTAAGAAACTAGAGATCCAACTAAATTTGAGAAGCACTCCAATAGACTCAAATTTGATATCTCCAATCAAGAACGAAAAAATATTTACCACATCATTACGACATTTGTTAATCATAATATAATATATATTAATGTCAAGTAGATGACTATGAGTGAAGAATTTAAATGTCATTGTTTTCTCAAGTCCTTGTGTCACGGATTTAGAGTATTTGCTAAGACTCCGTGCGGAACTTGACAACTTACTCATGAATCTTTCACAATCTTGTAAGCTCAAGTAAGCCTTTTATATTAAGATCGCTAAGAGAGTGAGAGGAAGACTTAGAGAATTTCGGGAGAAGACTTATATTGCTGGGAAGATTGCTTACAACTTTCTTAGATGATTTACAAATGAGAGCCCCTCTATTTATACTATTTCCTAAGGGGCTAAAGTGTAAATAAAAATTACTTACAAGCTCTAAGTTATTTACACTTTGGTCCCTTCCTAGAGAATTCTACACTTTCTAGGATTTTCCAAAGTTTTCCTAGAAAATATCTAGTCTTCCTTCTAGAACTCTCCAAATCCTTCTAGAAAGATCTAGGGGCTTCTAGAGTTTTCTACAAACTTCTCCAAAACTCTAGACTTTTTCGCCCCTATCCGGATTCAAAATCTTATTGAGAATTGGTGGGACGTGACACTCTTCCCCACCTATTGATGCGACGATCGCGTCGCATCATCGTAACATCGGTAATCAAGTCTTTTCTTCTCGTATGCGCGACCAACAGTCGATTGACTCGAGCAATGCCCTCACACAACTCCTTCAATTGCTTATTTGGCATCATGACATTGTTCCCTCTTGGAATTTTCTTCGCACACGATGGCAAAGACTTCTTAGCATCATTGTCTTCTTTCGAACTTGTAATGGTGGCTACAAATGTCGACTTCTCCTTCTTAAGATTTTTCTTGAGCTGCATGGCCGTTAGTCGGACCTTCCCTTCTGTCTTTGGTGCCTTAACCATGAACATGCATGTTCCTCCTTGCTCCATGATCAGAAGTCGTTGGAGGTAAGGATCAATCACCGTGTGTCACTGCTGGAAGAACTATTGCCCAAGAATAATGTCAAAGAGATCTAAAGGAGCGACAATGAAGTTGGTCTTACCTTGCCACTCGCCTAGCGTGATGCTTACTACATGCGCGACTCCACTCATGGGAGTCGGAAGTGCATTGACCGTCCTCAGTTGGGCGTTACTTGGATTGTAATGTAGTCCCAACCTTTTCGCTGCCGTTTTAGTCATGATATTGACCTATTTACCTGCGTCGATCATAGCACGAGCTGGTCTTCCATTGATCGCGATGTCGATATATTGCACGCCGCATACTCTCAACTTTCCTGGTTGCTTGGTGATAGCTCCGCATAGTCCTATCAAGCCCAACTGTGTTGTCTCCGCGCCTTGTTCTTGCTCATGTGCTTCCTTCTCTTTCCGCTCTCGCAGATAAGCACCAAGGTTCTTCAGTTCAGGGCAGCTCGCATAGCCATGCGGCCCACCACATATGTAGTAATCACCTCTTTTGGCAACCTTTGTCTTTCTCTTCTCTCCGTGTTGCCATGACATCTAGACTTCTTGCCATCGGACTTATAGGTATCATGTTTCTTAGGATGTGGCCGTTGCTCCTCGCCTTTGCCACGATCTCCCCCACCATGGTCATGACTACCTCTCACTTTGTCTCCTCCGGCTTTGTTAGGCTTTTCATTCCTGAAATCTGTCAAAGCTTCGGCCTACATGATGGCTTCATCAATAGTCCTTACCTATCGGCGTACCAACTCCGTCCTGGCCCAACTTTGTAGCTCATCCATGAAGTGGAACAACATATCTTCATCTGTGAGGTTGGGAATCTGAAGCGTGAGGGTGGTGAACTCCTGAACATATGCGCGCATACTACCTGTTTGCTTCAGCTCCCTAAACTTGTGCTTCGCCTCATAGATGACGTTGTTAGGGAAGAAGGTTTTCTTGAAATCCTCGCGAAAAAGCTCCCTAGTGTTGATGGTGTAACGCCCCTGCCCTATTTCCGATTCTTTTTGCCTCCACCATAGTATGGGCATCTCTGAAAGATACAACAGAGCTGTGTTGATCTTATTTTCGTCGTTCATCACTCGATTACACTTGAAGTAATTCTCCAAATGCCACAAGAAATTCTCCACCTCTTCATGGATGCCTTTGAACATAGGTGGCTTGGGAGCCTCGACCTTGGCCTCTTTATCTCGGTCGAACGATGACGATCCTCCAACTTCCGCGCCTTTCTTGAGTGCTTTTATCTCGGCCTTCATGGTCTCAATCGTGCTCAACGCCTCCATGAGCCGACACTCCAAAGAAGTGATAACCTCCTTCATCTCGAACTCGGCCCGCTGGCGATCCTCCAACTACTTACGTATGCTCTCGGTCTCCTCAAAGGTGAAGTCCTCAAGGGTCTTGAACTTGCCGTCGACCACATTCATGCGCCAACCTAATATCTCCATGGTCTGCCTTGCCACTTCCACCCTTGCGAACCATTCTTCTCCAGCAGTGACATCTATGGCGTCTTCGCCCATTTCTTCGTCACTTGCTTCGGTAGTCGATGATGGATGAGATGTTAGCACCTCACTAGGTGTGAGATCGGGCAGCAACTCCTCATTACCCTTTTGATGTTTCTTCCCCTTTCGGTTCTTCTTTACACCATCCATACGGATGTTGGTGGTGCTAGCGCCGTTCACGTCTCCTTCGGTAGACATTCCCTTAGTTTCAAACCTTGCTCTGATACCACGTTTTCATGGACTTAGAGTATTTGCTAAGACTCCGTGCGGCACTTGACAACTTACTCACGAATATTTACGATCTTGTAAGTTCAAGTAAGCCCTTTTAGACTAAGATCGCTAAGAGAATGAAAGGAAGACTTAGAGAATTTTGGAAGACGACTTATATTGTTCGGAGGATTGCTTACAACTTTCTTGGATGATTTTCAAATGAGATCCCCTTTATTTATACTACTTGCTTGGGAGCTAAAGTGTAAATAAAAAATACTTACAAGTTCCTAAGTTATTTACACTTTGGTCCCTTTCTAGAGAATTCTACACTTTCTATTATTTTCCAAAGTTTTCCTAGAATGTATCTAGTCTTCCTTCTATAACTCTCCAAAGCCTTCTAGAAAGATCTAGGGGCTTCTAGAGTTTTCTACAAACTTCTCCAAAACTCTAGACTTTTTCGCCGCTATCCGAATGCAAAATCTTACTAAAAATTGGCAGGACGTGACACTTGGCACGTTTTTTGGCATGGAAATTTCACGTGAAAGTTTCAACAATAAATGTGTATATCCTTTCACTCTACGATAATCACTATAATGAAAGAGATATTTAAAGATGATAAAATTTTCAATTTTTTCATAAAAACTATTTTTTTAATAATTAAATTTATGTCATTGCATCTAAAGTTGCTACAACTTTTAGCGGTTTTTATACATTGAGTTGAGTTAAATATTACCTTAGTGAAAACATACTCAATCAAATCTCAGAAGTGAGGTTTGGAGAAGATAGATTGTATATAGACTTTATTCTATCTTGTTGAAAAAGAGCTTATGCAAACCTTATACTATCTTATGTAGGTAGAAATGTTATTTATAAATAAAATCCTCAATCTAAATGCAACAAATAAAAATAGTAATGAAATAGAAAAGTGATATTAAAGAAAAATGATCCTAATAAAGAAAGCAATATTTGCGGATATTAAAAGGGGAAATTTCGCAAATAGTCACTTTATTAAACTTAATTAGGCTCATTAACTATAGTTTGCATATTTTCGGGTTGTAGTCATAGCTTACTTGTTGTATAATTCACACAACATTTGTATAATTCACGGATACGTTTATATAATTCGTGAGTGTTTATATAATTCAATTATTTTCATTTATATTTGATATAAATATGATAAAACTCAAAAAAATGAATTTATACAAACACAAATGTCTAAACCTTAAGCAGTTATAAAAAGTATATTGTGCAAATTACATTATACAAGTTATACAAATTATTTTATATAAATTTCAAAAACTAAACATTTGTACAAACTTTAAAAAGTTATACACAAAAGATTGAATGAATATCATGATAAAATAGAAAAATCAAAAGAATCATCACTGTCATATACAAATACAAACCATCATATGCAAATACAAATCAAACGAAGAATTATTAGTAACGAATTATACAAACTTGAACTGCAACCTCCATATTACTCGAAATGTTATTGGCGAATTGTAAATTAGTTAAACTATAGCTATGTATTCAATTAGCTAGTTTATGTTTGCTTATTCACATAATTTCACCATATATTAAAATGAGTTGAAATAGAAATCGGGTTGGGTCATGACCCCGTCAAATTTACTATGTATGGGCTCAAATGGTGTCTAAAAATTGAGTGGGTCATGACCCCTCCAATTTGATCCGCTTAATCTCAATAATTTTAACATATTATTATTTACCTTTTATAACAAAAATTTGAATTTCAACTCAAACAAATAAAAAAATAACTTACAAATTGATAGATATATGCTAGAAGATATCAATATGAGAACATACATAAATCAATGCAAGTAAAGAGTCTTAAAATAGGTTGAAATTGAAAATTAAATTTTGCTAAATTAAATATTCTTTCAACATGTGTTAATACTTGAATATGGTGAGATTGAACCTGATTCAAATTATCTTGAATCCTACCCATAAAATTCTGGACAGATTATCTATATTTGGACTCATTTTCAACACCCCTGCTCATTTATAATGATAGATAAAACATTTACTAACATTAGTTAATTGTTATTTGATCCAATGCCATTATAGGATTTAGGGACATTTACAAAGATTATTAATTGCGTCTAAAAATATATTTAATGGTAATTAAGATTTTGGCATTAATTAATTACCGCTAAAGTTTATTTTTGGTGTGGTGCATTTACACTTTGTTTGAATGCTTATTACATATTGTTTTACTATGTATCACATTATGGTGTAGTGTAGTGTTTAGATGAATACAACATATGAATATATTATTTTTTTGTCTTATACTTTGAAAAAAGCCTATACAAAAAATAAGATACTAGGTAGAGTTGTTACAAAAAGGTATGATAAAGGGTAAACTAAGATTGTTAGATAACAAACAAACAAAAAATGAAATTTCTTTAATAAGGTAACAATTTAATCACATCAAATCACTCGTTAAATAAAATGCGACTTTTCATCATTACATAAAAATGAATTTTACCAATATGATACAATAAATTTAACTATTAGTCAAAAACAAATATTATATTTATTAAACTAATAACACAACAAAATACACAATTTGTTGGGAAAAACTACTTAATATTAGATTGGAATTATAAAGTAATAAATAACTTATCACAAACACTGTGTCGTGGCAAGTCACTGCCTTGAAAGCGATTTCCGCTCGACTCCGGTGCAAATCGTTGTAGTTGGTCGCTCCCCAAGGTTCTACAGTTGCTCTCAAACACGTGCACTTGTGGCTGAAAGTTTGGAGTTTGCACAAAAATAATTGCCCAGAAATCCACAATAGGATGAAGGATTATTCAAAGTGTCAAACCAAAATATCCAACAAGCATTAGCTCTCCCAGAAAAGGAAGTGATCCAGCCGCACCTTCCAGTACGGCTACATTTACTGAGATTAATTAATTGTCATTGGATCCAATGTCATTATAGGATTTAGGGACATTTACAAGGAGTATTAATTGCCTCTAAAAATATATTTGATGGTAATTAAGATTTTGACATTAATTAATTACCGCTAAAGTTCATTTTTGGTGTGGTGCATTTACACTTTGTTTGAATGATTATTACATATGTTTTACTATGTATCAGATTATGGTGTAGTGTAGTGTTTAGATGAATACAATATATGAATATATTATTTTTTTGTCTTATACTTTGAAAGAATCCTATACAAAAAATAAGATACTAGGTAGAGTTGTTATAAAAAGAGATGATAAAATGAGATTGTTAGATAACAAACAAACAAATGAATTTTTTTTGATAAGGTAACAATTTAATCACATCAAATCACTAGTGAAATAAAATGCGATTTTGATCATTACATAAAAATGAATTTTACCAATATGATACAATAAATTTAACTATTAGTCAAAAAAAAATATTATATTTATTAAACTAATAACACAATAAAATACACAATTTGTTGGGAAAAACTACTACTATAACTTATCACAAACACTGTTCGTGGCAAGCCACTGCCTTGAAAGCGATTTCGGCTCGACTCTGGTGCAAACCATCGTAGCCGGTCGCTCCCCAAGGTTCCACAGTCACTCTCAAACACGTACACTTGTGGCTGAAAGTTTGGAGTTGCACAAAAATAATTGCCCAGAAATCCACATTAGGATAAAGGATTATTCAAAGTGTCAAACCAAGATATCCAACAAGCATTAGCTCTCCCTGAAAAGTAGGTGATCCAACCGCACCTTCCAGTACGGCTACATTTACTGACATTAGTTAATTGTCATTGGATCCAATGTCATTATAGGATTTAGGGACATTTACAAGAAGTATTAATTGCCTCTAAAAATATATTTAATGATAATTAAAATTTTGTCATTAATTAATTACCTCTAAAGTTCATTTTTGGTGTGGTGCATTTACACTTTGTTTGGATGGTTATTACATATTGTTTTACTATGTATCACATTATGGTGTAGTGTAGAGTTTAGATGAATACAATATATGAATATATTATTTTTTTGTCTTATACTTTGAAAAAAGCCTATATAAAAAATAAGATACTAGGTAGAGTTGTTATAAAAAGATATGATAAAGGATAAAATAAGATTGTTAGATAACAAACAAACAAAAAATGAATTTTTTTTAATAAGGTAACAATTTAATCACATCAAATCACTCGTTAAATAAAATGCGACTTTTCATCAATACATAAAAATGAATTTTACCAGTATAATACAATAAATTTAACTATTAGCCAAAAACAAATATTATGTTTATTAAACTAATAACACAACAAAATACACAATTTGTTGGGACAAACTACTACAATATTGATGTTAGATTGGAATTATAAAGTAATAAATAACTTATCACAAACACTGTGTCGTGGCAAATCACTGCCTTGAAAGCAATTTCGGCTCGACTCCAGTGCAAATCGTTGTAGCCGGTCGCTCCCTAAGGTTCCACAGTTACTCTCAAACACGTGTACTTGTGGCTGAAAGTTTGGAGTTGCACAAAAATAATTGCACAGAAATCCACAATAGGATGAAGGATTATTCAAAGTGTCAAACCAAAATAACCAACAAGCATTAGCTCTCCCTGAAAAGGAGGTGATCCAGCCGCACCTTTCAGTACGGCTATCTTGTTACGACTTCACTCCAGTCACTAGCCTTGGCTTCGACATCCCCCTCCTTGCGGTAAAGGGAACGACTTCGGGCACGGCCAGCTCCCATAGTGTGATAGGCGGTGTGTACAAGGCCCGAAAACGAATTCACCGTCATATGGATGACCGACGATTACTAGCGATTCCGGCTTCATGCAGGCGAGTTGCAGCCTGTAGGTAGAAAAGATTGAAAAATAATCACAAACCTCCCTTGTTTCTTTTCTATTGCAATTTCTGGATTATTTTATGATGATTTTTGAACTTTCCATATATAGAAAAGAAATAGAAAGAGATAGACTAGAAATGACATCTGTTATGTCAATGACATCAAAGGGATATTAAATGAATGGAATTGGGATATGGATGGGGGCTATTTCTTTGCAAAATTATGCTCAATTTCATATGTGGCAATTCCGCCAAGATCTCTTCGTTAGTTGGAGGAAGAATCCGCCCGAAACAGATTTTTTGAGGAACGTATCGAAAGAGAATTGAATTTGGTTAGACAATGTGTGTTTGGTAAACAAGGATCGATTTTTTTAACAAGGTACAGAATGTATCGTCAAATATTCAATATGATTCCACAAGATATAGTTTCATTCAGGTAACAGATTTTAGCCAACTGAAAGGATCTTCTGATCAATCCAGAGATCATTTACCAATAAAAAAAATTGTTGAGGGTGAGAAAATGAAAGATAGGACTTTTTTTTTCTTTTCAGTGTTTAGCTCCCAAAATGATACTCCTTAAATAGGAAAATCATTTACGTTTCATCCATCAAAAGAATGTAAGAAACTAACGTATAATTAATGTAATGAAACATAACTCTTACTTTAATGACAAATTTTTCATAATACAAAAGTAACTTCAAGTCTTCTAAATATTTCTTACGAAGTTAAGAAACTAACACTTTTAATAAATGTGAACCATTATTGAGGAAGTAACTTTCCTATTTCACATATATTAACGACTTAGCAATGTTCACATAGATGAATTACGGAGAGTTAAAAGATGTAACTTATCCTTTGCATTAAAACAAAAGGATTATTATCTACAATCCCCCACTAATGCAAAGATAAAAAATAAGAATAATTTCTGGGCAAAAGAAAGGAACATGTACTTAAGTGTCAATATCTTTCTATTTGAATTGACACATAGTTAATGAGGCAACAACACATATCCATTAAGTGAAGTGCTCTTGAACTATTGGACATAAGTTGAGACCCCCACAGCATATACCATATCCTTGATTTTTCATGCAAACTCCGCAATACAACAAAGTGCTTTTATGGTCTTGCACACACACCTTAGGTCTTATGAGTGCTCTAGAAAGACGATCCAATTCTTTCATAAAAGGCGACCACGCCTTTACACTCAAGTAGATGATTCCATCAAGTCTATCTCAAATAGACCACCTTAATGCTATAGGTTCATTAAGAGCAAAATAAGCTCAATCTTATAAAACATTGCTCACGCCGTAGGGATAGAAAATGTGGTGTATATTGAGGCCTAACAGTTCCACCACATTACCTCAATCAATGGGATTTAGCTCCATCCCCCTCGACATTTGAAGGATTATTTTCCTTGTCAAGCCCTTGGTCATAGGATCCGCCAAATTTCTTTCGGACCTTACATATTCCAAGAAAATAACACCCAGTTTCAACAACTGTTTAACTGCACCATGTCTGATGCGAATGTGTCTCTTTTTTCCATTGTACGCATTATTTTTGGCGATTCCAATTGCTGCTGTGAGTCACAATGAAGAGAAACTGGTGAAACTTGTCTTCCCCACAAAGGCATATCTGCCAAAAGATTTCTCAGCCACTCGACTTCTTGCCTTTCCAACTCGAGAGCAATGAATTCTGATTCCATAGTAGAACGTGCTATATAAGTCTATTTGTAAGACTTCCACGAAATAGCACCTGCACCCAAAGTAAACACATAGCCACTGGTGGAGCTAACTTCATCATTGTCAGTTGCCCAATTTGCATCACAAAAACCTTCTAAAACAGCAAGAAATTTGTTAAAATGCAAACACCAATTCAAAGTCCTCTCAAATACCTTAGCAACCGATGAAGAACATTCCAGTGTTCACTACTAGGATTATGAGTATATCTACTCAATCTACTAACAACATAAACCATATCAGGACGAGTATAGTTCATGAGAAACATTACGCTTCCAATTATTTTAGCATATTCAATTTGAGAAACACTAGATTCTTTATTCTTCTTCAAGTGTATGCTCGGATCATAAGGAGTTCTCACTGGAACTACATCAAAACAATCAAACTTTTTCAGCATTTTTTCAATGTAATGAGACTGACATAAAGAGAAATCATTAGTTGTTCTTTTGATTTTAACTCCCAAAATCACATCTGCTTCACCAAGGTCTTTTATTTCAAATTTAGAAGACAAAAAGTTCTTAGTCTCATTAATAACATTCACATTAGGACCAAAGATTAACATGTCATCTACATATAAACATATGACGACACAATATGAACCTATCATCTTAGAATAACACATGTATCAGATGAATTTACAACAAAGTCATTATGCGCTAATGTGACATAAATCTATATGCAGCACTATTTTGAGCATAACCAATAAAGACAGTATCAGAAGTCTTAGAACCAACATTTACTCGCTTAAAATCAGGTAGACCAACCTTAGCCAAACACCCCCACACTTTCAGAAATTTCAAACTAGGAGCAAATGCTTTCCACAATTCATATGAGGTCTTGTATAACTTCTTATGCGAGACTCTATTAAGTATATAACAAGCATACAAGACTGCTTCTCCCTACATATTGTTAGATAGAGAAGAGCTTAAAAGAATAGAGTTCATCATTTTTTTAAGGATTCTATGTTTTCGTTCGGCTACACCATTTTGTTGGAGAGTATATGGAGCACTAACCTCATGTATGATACCATTTTTCTCACAAAATCTTCTAGAGTTTTATTATTATATTCACCGCCCCTATCAAATATAAACCTCTTGATTTTCCTGTCTAATTGATTTTCCACTTCTGCTTTGAATTTCAAAAACATGCTTTCAGCCTCATCTTTAGACTTAAGAAGATATACCTTAGTGCATCTAGAAAAGTCATTAACAAAAGTAATGTAATACTTTTTTCCACCTTTGCTAACAATGTTCTTGAATTCTGTTAAATCTGAATGTATTAATTCAAGTAATTCAGTCTTTCTACTAATAACAGATTTGGAAGGTTTCTTGGCATGTTTTGCTTTTACACACAGAGGACATTTAGAAAAATCATTAGTTTTTATCATAGGAATTAATTCCATTTTTCTAAGCCTTTTAATAGAAGCAATATTAACATGACCTAGTCTAACATGCCACAAATTAATAGACTCAACAATATAAGCAGAATTTAAAATGCTTGCACTATTGACAATCTCTTGAACAATGTTCAATTCAAATAATCCTCCACTAAGATATCCCTTCCCAACAAAGTCTCATCCGCGAGAAATAATTATTTTATCAGCTTCAAAAACAAGTTTAAGGCCTACTTTGTTGAGAAGTGCTTCGGAAACTAAGTTTCTACGGAGGGAGGTAACATACAAAACATTGTTCAAGGATAATGTCTTTCAAGAAGTTAATTTAAGAAAAACTTTTCCTTTACGTATCACTACAGCAGTAGTGGAGTTACCCATATATACATACTCTCCATCAGTAGACTCCTCAAAGTCATGGAATAACTCTTTATTGGCACAAAAATGCTTTGAGGCGCCTGTGTCTAGCACCCAGTCAATTTTATTTGTCACCAGATTTGCCTCAATGACTACATCAACAATCACTTCATTACCCTCAGCAAGATTGGCTTGGACATCACTTTGTCCTTCCTACTTTGAGTATTGCCCTTTTCTTTGATAGCACCTGACAGCTCTGTGACCAACTTTTCTACAAACAAAATAAGAGCCCTTAAATTTTTGAATTTGATTCTCCGGCTTGTTGAATTGATTTTTCTTCTTCATAAGTTCCTTTTTTGAGACTTTCTTCTGTTTGTCTTTGAACATGTCTTTCACAACAATACCAGAAGATTCAACAAGATTAACTTTAGAAGAATTAAAAGAAAATTCTTCCATCTTATCTTTGAGAAGGTTCACCTCTTTAGTCCTCGTGTGAATAATAAGTTCTCGGAGGGTTAAATTCTTTTTCTTATGTTTTAATTGATTTTTATAATCACTCCAAGATTGTGAAAATTTTTCAAGCAGAACATTAGCCTGAAATATCTCACATATCTTCATGTCCTAGTTGAGAACATCAGCTGTCAAGTTCTCATATTCGTGAACCTATTCCATTATTGTCTTATTATCAACCATTTGAAATATAATTCATTGACCGACAACATATTTTTTCTTTCCTGCATCATCAACACCATATTTCTTTTTAAAACTATCCCATATTTCTTTGGCAGATTTATAGTTTAAAAATAAATCAAATAAAGGATTAGTCATATGATTTAGCAAATGTCCTCTAATAATTTTGTTATCCTTTTCAAACTTCTTTTTAACAACATCATCAACAGTTATAACATTGCTAGAATCAGTAGTAGTGTTAGAACCATTCATAGACGATTCTTTAAATAAAACAAATCATCTTCTGATTGTTCAAATAAAATTAAAAGTTTTTGTGACCATCGCTTAAAATTATTTCCATCCAAAGGCTCATGTTTTGACAAATCATTAAAAGTTTTGTTCAAAGAAATAGTCATTATCAATATTGTATGTTAGAAAATCACTTTCAAATTGTTGAGAAAAAATACTACAATATTGATATTAGATTGGAATTATAAAGTAATAAATAACTTATCACAAACACTGTGTCATGGCAAACCACTGCCTTGAAAGCGATTTCGGCTCGACTCCGATGCAAATCGTTGTAGCCGGTCGCTCCCAAAGGTTCTACTGTTACTCTCAAACACGTGCACTTGTGGCTGAAAGTTTGGAGTTGCACAAAAATAATTGCCCAAAAATACACAATAGGATGAAAGATTATTCAAGCCAATAAAAAAAAATTGTTGAGGGAGAGTAAATGAAAGATAGGACTTGTATTTTTCTTCTCCGTGTTTAGCTCCCAAAATGATACTCCTTAAATAGGAAAATCATTTACGTTTCATCCATCAAAAGAATGTAAGAAACTAACGTATAATTAATGTAATGAAACATAACTCAAAAGAATGTAAGAAACTAACGTATAATTAATGTAATGAAACATAACTCTTACTATAATGATAAATTTTTCATAATACAAAAGTAACTTTAAGTCTTTCGAATATTTCTTACGAAGTTAAGAAACTAACACTTGAAATAAATGTGAACCATTAATGAGGAAGTAACTTTCCTATTTCACATATATTAACGATTTAGCAATGTACACAAATAAATTAAGGAAAGTGAAAAGATGTAACTTATCCTTTGCATTAAAAGAAAAGAAATATTATCCACACAATTATCCAAACAAGCTAAGTTTTGGTGTATATCCTTTCACTTTGAATTTTCATATTGAGGTGAACTCATTAGGTGAACAACTCTTGACTCTAATATTTTCCAAGCAAATTTGTACTTCTTTTGGTACCGAAAATATTTTGAAGAGTTTTGCAATACTTAAATGAAGCCAAACGAATAAAAAAGTAAAATATATAGCGCTCATTGAATTTATTTATAGTAGAAAAATGTAATTTAGTAGGTGCACATAATATTATTTAATTTTTTTGGGCGATTAATGTAGTACAATAATACTTATTTGCAACAATATAATTGTATCCCTCACCTTGTTGGAATGGTTGTTATCCTATTATAGTAGTCGTTTAAATATTATCATTATTTTGATTATTGTTTAAATTTTATCAAATTATATCGTTTAAATTTATTATTAGGTAAATGACGAAAAGTTACATTTCACATAAAACAATTAATTTAGTATGATAACGTTGTTACCTTGATATTTTCTTCTCATTTTATTCTACTTATATTTAATAACCGTAGTTTATTCTTTATCCTCCCTTTTTATAGTAACTATATCTCATATCCTACTTTTCTTGTAGATTTATCATTCAAATTATTGGTGTATGATACTAAATAAGAAAAATCTTCATAAATGGGTCATAACCAATCCAAAGTAATTCAAGAAATACTCATTTTCTAAAAAAAAATTAAAATATAACTCATATCTCTCATTCGTTAAGACTGATAATTTTCGTTTAACTGATACTAAATGAGTATTATATAGCTAGTGTATTGGTATCATTAAGGCTAATAATTTCGCTAAACTGATACTAAATCATTATATATATATACACACAGATTTATTATCAATTTAAGCGAAATTATCAACCTTAATGATATCAATACACTAGCTATATGATACTACTTTAGTATGAGTTAAACAAAATTAGTTGAGAGTATATAGTGTAGTTATTAAGTGGGCTATGAATGTAAAAAGATGTATGTTTGTAATTATTTTACTTTTATGAAGTACTTATTTAATTTTCCCATTATATAACGATAAAAAATGATATAATCTATCCAAATATTAAATTTTATTATCGACTAAGATCTATGCTCTTCTAGATTATTGAATTATTGAAATCAGTTCTTTCAACGTGAGTATAATATTGTATAAGCAAAATTAATCTCCTATTGACTCTTTTTGATTATTGAAATGAAAAATAGCGTTTGAAATATCCAGAAGGGGAAAAGACTAGTCAAACAATCCCTCATATAAAATAGAATGTATAGAATTACTGATATAACATTTCTATTTTTTTTTAAAAAAATAAGGAAGAAAACATCTTAGGACTCAAGAAATATAATTATCAGTAATTACGGGTCTATCGACACTCAGATAGTCATACTTTTATTCTAGATCCTAATTTCGACATACTTAAAATTTGTTTAAAATTCACGTGAGTTACATGAATTTTTTTCTCAATCAATATGGAATATCAATTACAAAACGTGTCTTCTCAAATTTTATTAAAAAATACATTTTCCAAATTATACTTTTAAACTTTACCAAAAATACGCCCATATTATATGTCAGAGATCTCTAGACCCTTTCCATTAGAGTTGTTTTAGAAACTAAAAAAAATTAATGTCAAAATTGATATACTCATAATATTTTTATTTTTTTATCTAGGGATTTCAACTCTCAATTTTTGCAAATCAAAGCATGAAAATTAATGGGTATGCTTGGAAAATTAACAAAATAAAGTTAGAATCATGTACCAAATGTATATATGAGAAAAAAAATCATAAAAAATTTGGCTAATTAAGACATCCATAACCCACATAATGTCAAAAATACAAATCCTCAAAATCCGCGACAAAGCTGTTTCATCTTCTTATCTCTATTTACTGGCTGCGTGCAGATATTATCGTAATAATGACAAAGCAAGATAGAGATATATCTAGGGGTGATTCAACGATATTAAAAAAAAGCCATGTGCTTTAGATCCCCAAATTTAAGGGGTCTCATTTTTAATATAATAGGTTATAAGTTAAACAAATATTGAACACTATTTATAGAAAAAGTAGATTTTTCATGAAAATGAAAAAATTATTATAAAAAATTTGACATATTTTGAAGTATTATATCTCATGAAAAATAATTATAAGAATAATTATATTATCAATTGAAAACTAAAAAAAATCAAATATATAAGTTATTAACTATTCAAGTTTAAATCCCATTTAATTTTTACTTTAAATCGATAATATGCTTGAACCGCTCTTATACCCTTATACCCTTTTGTTGTGACACAATGCCATGTTGAAACATCGAATCACATGTATGACAAATGTCTTGATAATAAGTTTATGGTGGTCACACTTAACTTTGTTAAAACTCAAACTTCCAACTAAAAGCTCAAATCATAAACTGACTTTGTTAACTCAATTTTGACTATAGTCAAATTTCTCGATTTCTAAACTGTAATTCTAAATCAATCACCTTGGGATCCGTGTCACCTAGTCTTAATAAGTCATAAATTATATTTTAATTTTAACTTTTTCGTTTGCCAAAATGGACCTCTGATATTTTCATAAAAATACAACTTTATAGTGAAGGAAAAAAATACTCAAATATGACACTGAATTTTGAAAAAAACATCATCTATATTATCTATTAAGAGCTTGGTTTATTCATGTCATTTTTTTGTTGAGAAATGATTTATTTGTGTCATTATTTGTTAACTGAAATGACATAAATAAACTAAATTTTTAATGAATTACATAAATAAGTTTTTTTTCAAAATTTGATGACCTATTTGAATCTTTTTTATTATTTTTTAAAATAATAATGAGACGATCTAATCATAATTGATCACATGTAAAGAGTGATCTTACAAAATTAATAATATTTTTATTTTACAAATAATAACATAAATAAGTCTTTTTTTCTCAAATAAAAATGTCATAAATATTATATAATATATTTAAGCTTTTTCTAAAACACATTCTTTAACCATAAGTATTGTTCCAGAGGTAGAAATACATTGTATGATAAAGAATATTGGATGGTTCATTTTTATTATTTATAATTTGAAAAATTGACCTCTCTATGACAGAGTTTTCCAAAAAATACTGCTAGCCAACATGTGGAGGTTGGTTTAATTTTGACTGTTTTAGTTGTGTGTTAAATCATCTCACGTGTCCATTGTCATTCTTTTGCAACGGTGAAGTTAAAATATCCAGTAAGGAAATTTAAAATTTGTAAAAATCGATATATAAAATAATTAAAAAGATTTCATATCTATTAAATATGTATAAAATATTATTTTGTATAAATGCTATAATATTTCTTCAAAGGGATCGAATTTCCTTAGCTCCATTCCAATCCTCTATTTTACTCTCTAAATATAGAGTTGTCTATTTTTTCAGACACCAACTGTCACGACCCAAAAATGGGCGTGATGGCACTCGTCTTATCCCACCAAGACAAGTCAGCCTAAAACTTACAATAAAATACGGAAAATTTATAAGTTACTTAAAAGTACCCCAAAACCTGGTTGTCACGTGTACAAGCCTCTAAAGTATTACAATTGATTCAAAAGAAAAACTCAAGTCTCTAATGAACTTGTTTCTAGAATAGAACAAGATCATAATTAAGGAGAAGAAAGTCTGCTGTGATGGAAACAGCTACCTGACAAATCTCCAAGAAGCCTCGGAAAAGAAGAGAATGACAAGTACAACAAAAATCCAGGCTCATAACCTACAAAAAATTTGTAGTAGCAAGGGGTGTGTACCAAACCACACGGTACTCAGCAAGTAAACCTCTAAACACAAGTTAAGGGGATAAAATACGGGTACTCCTACCACCCCCAACCAAACCTCCACAACTACAACCTGCATTAAAATCAACCCAACCTAACAGCTCACAGTTTACATAGCACGTAGCTCAACAACAACACTTAGACAATTTACATATCCTCAACAACAACACTTCAACGAATTACATATCCGCAATAACATGCTCAATATTGATCAATCACAAGTTCCGCAGAAAGGCAATCAGAAGATCAGCAAAATATGATATCAAGTTCACTAATGATAAGTATGTGCAATGCAATGGAATGCAATGTCAAATATAATGATGCATGTCTGACCTAGTGATACACACCCGCTGTCTCTCAGTCCGGGACCCATGGGGGACATATCTGTCCATGCATCTGTCGCGGCGCACGACACGACCCTCGATAATAGTAA
>NC_028648.1:60018548-60022459 GCF_001406875.1 Solanum pennellii
AAGGAAACTAAATCCACCAAAACTATTCTATTTATACGCTATTCGTAATGATTGCCTTAATCATTAGCATTAACTATACCATAACAGTCACTCAAAAATGTTAATTCCCTAAGCAACAAAAACTGATTTTATATGCATATTAAATTAAACACTAAATTAAACTCCTTCATACATTATACTAATATACATGTATCCTCCTAACTTCAATATAATGGAAAGGGACTTGGAATTGTACTAGTTCTGACCTGGAGAAGTATGCCTCCATTTTTCATTCGTCTACCGCCGCTGCGTAAGTCCTCGCCTATTCCCTGTTCTATTTTTTTTTTCTAAATAAACTAATTTTGTACCAAAAAGTGGCAAAACCCAACTAGCCTAATTTAATAAGTATAATATAGGGTATTAAATAAATTATCTCTTAGTCCATTAACCATCAATTAATAAAAAATTTAATTATTTAATAAGTATCTGTCAATTAATTAACTATAGTTTAATAAATAGTATAAAATTGTGAAATATGATTTTCGGGTTATTACAATTATCCACCACTAAAAATTATGTTCGTCCTCGAACATAAGGATGAAGAAGGAAGAATAACCGACATTACTAAAAGTCTAAGTTATGACCTATCGATTAGTGTTCATCTCTCTTAGTGAGCTCCGCCTTTAAGACCATTTCATCAAGATCGACTACTAAGATCTAAACTTTCAAATAAAACTTTGAAAGATCTATAAATCAAGAGTGATTATCACGCTACAGATTACCCCATGAACCCAATTTAAATTGAAACTCACTGGACCATAACATAACCATCATGACGAATCTTTTTCTTACATAATCAAGAGAAAATTCTGAACTAATATCTCTACAGCAAAAAGTAAACTTGAATCCATTACTACATTCTCAAAATGTCCAAACCTCACCAATCTCATCAATATTCCCTTCTCACAACATAATCTTTCCCGAGCCTAAGTTATAAGAATTTGAACTTTAAGCATCATGTACTCATCAAGGGAGAATCAAACTTATCTGAACCAAAGATGAACAAAATCCAGTAAACATCCAACAAGCGATATACTCCAAAATGCAGAATCTCTATGAACACTTTTAATCAATTGTAACTCTTCGTATATAGTAGCTCTTATATAAGTTCTCATAAGCAAGTTAGTACGTGTAAAGCTACTCGAAAACTTCAACTGCCACAATGCAATACCAAATTTTCCACATCTGAAATCACCAAATCTACCCAAACATTCTAGACTACCAAGAGGACATCACGGGGTCGATACATTCGATCCACCACGAATTCATCCATCGAAGTAAAAATATGTGTGGGCGTAGGTAGTGAGTTATACGCTAAATCATGTCTAGAACGAAGTAGGTGGTCATATAAGAATATACAGAACTAAAGTCGAATAACACTAGATACTTCTTCCATAGTGCCCATATCAAATATTTTCATTCATTCGACTTTATCTTTTTAATTTTTCTAGGTACCCACAATCACCAATCTAGTCTCCATCACAACATTACAAATACTCAATTAATTAAGACCCACACAGTACTTCTCCCAGTACTCCATTGAAGATAAAGCTCTTAATGCCAACAAATATCATGATTGCACCAACAATTACCTTACTCTCAAACTGTCACTATAGTAACAAAGTCTCCTTAAAAAATACATTGTAGCCTCAAAAAAAATAAAAGTATTGCTCTCTCTATTTTCATTTAAGCATTACATGACCGATATGAGTCACACCAAAGATTGATAGCATAAATTTCAAATTCAAATAATTTTCCATCGAGGTACAATAATAGAATCACATCCAATGTCAACTTCACACAAACTTTCACATATAATTTTTCAACTATCATGCACCTCATGACAAAACTCAAAGAACTATTCTTGATCACTCCAATAATTTGATATACTATAAGCTCATCACCTCTAATCACCCTTATGAGTCTATGTAACACATCAAAACAACTTGTATCATCCCATCAACAAAGTAGTTTCAATTTCCTCAAAATCCTCATTAATTATGTAAAATTGTAGGTCCACACCGTTGAACATCAATAAGTTACCTATCATAATTTGAACAATCTAGCTCGATATAACCACATATAATCTTTCCCACATCATTACTTGTCACCCAAACAAAATTCAATCTTTAGAAAAGGTGATGATAATTCCTAGTAAGTATGTACTATTTCATAGTTCACAATCATATCTAAATTCATAGGCAAAAATCAATACAACTTTCAACTACAAACCCAGGATTTATACGAGAGATCTTATTATTTCACATTTTAAAATTATTTCCATGTCAAAAATTTCAAATACCTTGAACTCTTCAATACATCAATTTTTTTTTCGCTGACTAGCTTACCAATCTTATCATTTGACCAACAATCCATGTTATTTTTTACCTTATCCTCTAAATCAAAACATTATGTGAAACCCCCTAGGTGTAACCATCAAAAGTAACCAACTGTACTACCCAACTTTTAAGTACTTCCAAATATTTTATACTCAATGTGATCGATCCTTCTTACCTTACCGATTCATACCTTGACAAAACACACTACCACAAACCTTCACCATGAAAAACTTGAGTTTTTGAATTCAACTGTGCAAATACCTTTATCTATCAACATTAGCTCACACCTTGAAGATTGTTATGAACTCACCTATCTTAACTTATCATTGATCGTCTTTCCATCAACCTTAACATATCTTTCGCTAAAAAAAATCTACCATACTCATTATCAAAATCAAAACCACAAATGAACTAATCATCATACTCGTGCTTAACGACCTTACACTTATTTCTCAAGTTTTATCCAATAGTTTTTTTTTTAACCAATCTGATGATCTTGTGACACTACATATTATCATAACCTGAGCAAAACAGATGAAATCACGTATCTCTGAACTCCATTCTCAAACCCTCTAAAGATACCTCCTTAGCCCTCGCAATGAGAGAAAATATTCTTACTCTGTCACCCTTTTCTGAAGGCTACACTATATTCCACTAATTTATTATTATTTTTCATTATGACTCTAGCTCCTTTAAATTCTATTCAAGTGGTGTTTCAACATCTTCCACAGCTTTCCTTGCAACCAGGCTACTCACCGAACTATAGCAAACCATAACATAATATACTCGCAAATTGTCATTACTATACAAAAATCCATTCAACAAACTATCTTTGTCATATAGCTCATCCCAATCTCAATTCATCACAAACTCTTACTATCATTATGCTCGTTTAGCCCTTGCCATCACCATTAAGTAATCTTTGTCATTGCCATGACATCTCAAAACCAACTTTACCAATAAAATTCACAAGACTAACCCAATATCGTACGCACTTTTTAGTAAGATTTTCAATTCCCTTCGCACAAGTATACTCTCTGGGACTTCATTTACCCATAAGCTTGCCATTATGGTATCTATCAATTTCCTTGGACCTTAAGATGAAATTATTGATCCTCATTTAGAACCCTCTAGATACACTTCTCAACTCAACACATTAATATCGTACTGAAGATCCACCACTAAATGCTTCCTTATAAATTACGCTTAGCTCAAACATCCGTAGTAACAAACTAGTTGGTTTCTCAAACCTTGAATTCAACACCAAATCTAATTATTTGAACATATGATGCAACTAATAACTCTCTAGGTATTTATTATTCACACTTAACAATCAACATATCCATTTTCATATACCACTAGTGCCATGTTGTGAAGTCTGTTAAATCCACCACTAAAACACATCATACCTATCTAGAAGATCGTATCAAAAATAGCTCATACATATTATGACAACTTTGCTAACTGTGTTTTCTCAATTTACATTGTTCATTATCTTGCAATCATTTTAATTCGTCCACTTTCAATTATCGA
>NC_028648.1:60024852-60030905 GCF_001406875.1 Solanum pennellii
AAGGAAACTAAATCCACCAAAACTATTCTATTTATACGCTATTCGTAATGATTGCCTTAATCATTAGCATTAACTATACCATAACAGTCACTCAAAAATGTTAATTCCCTAAGCAACAAAAACTGATTTTATATGCATATTAAATTAAACACTAAATTAAACTCCTTCATACATTATACTAATATACATGTATCCTCCTAACTTCAATATAATGGAAAGGGACTTGGAATTGTACTAGTTCTGACCTGGAGAAGTATGCCTCCATTTTTCATTCGTCTACCGCCGCTGCGTAAGTCCTCGCCTATTCCCTGTTCTATTTTTTCTTTCTAAATAAACTAATTTTGTACCAAAAAGTGGCAAAACCCAACTAGCCTAATTTAATAAGTATAATATAGGGTATTAAATAAATTATCTCTTAGTCCATTAACCATCAATTAATAAAAAATTTAATTATTTAATAAGTATCTGTCAATTAATTAACTATAGTTTAATAAATAGTTTAAAATTGTGAAATATGATTTTCGGGTTATTACACCAACTCCAATCCAATTCTTTATTTTACTCTCTAAAAAAATCTTTTTCTCTATTTTTAATATTTTATTATTATTTCTATTTCATTCTTATTTTCTTATTTCATAATATAAATCTTTGGTTTTTTTTCAAATAATTATTTTATATGATGTTTAATGAGATATAAAATTATATTTTTCTTAAATTTTTAAATAACATAGATTGCAAGAAAATATTAATACATAAATTAGGAGGCAAATTCAAATAAAAGTGATATACAATCACATTGATATACAATCACATAACACTCAATTTTTAAAATCATTACGTTGCTCCCATAAATGCTCTATAATGCATTATGGAGATAAAATAAGCATTTTTTGTCCTTTTTTTTTTATGTCTAGCTAAAAATTGTTCAATCCGAAGATTTTCATCTACCACCACTTCTATAGTTGGAGTTGGAGCCTCTATAATATCTTGAATTAGTGCATTGAGAAACTATTAGTAATTCAAATGTTCGTGATTACATGCAATGAGAACAACAACGAATACTTGAAAAAAGAAATCAACAATCACAACCGCAATCACAACCACAATCGCAACAATTTTCGGAATCATATCCTATTTTTTTTTTCAAATAGTGCTAGGTCTGGAAACGACCTATCGGATTACTAAATTATTATATTATGTATTGTATTTTATCCCGTCTTTACATTATTATGTTATGTGTTGTATTGTTGTCTTGTATTTAAATTATTATGTTATGTATTGTATTGTTGTTTTGTATTTAAATTATCATATCATGTATTGTATTTTTAAATTAAATTTTTCATCTTGCCATTTTAATTTTTTGTATTCTTTAAAATGAAAATTAAAAATAAGATAAAATTTTATTATTGATGAAAATTAGAAAAAAATTTAAAATATTATTAATTTGAAATAAAAGTGGTATATATTAAAAAAACATTTTTAAAAATATTATATTACATTTAAAAAAGAATTATGAATATTAAATATTTAATTAATGAAATTTTATATAAAATAATATGTTGATTAAAAAGTAAAATAGAAAATAGAAAGTAAAATAGAGGTGGGTTGGAGATGGTCTTAGTCCAAGGTGGCTCCGCCCCTGCTTTTTTATTGTCTTGGATATTATCAATCCTAATGTTATCTCTCCTAGTATGCTCATATATCTATCTCAACATTCTTACTTCCACAACTTGCATCTTCTGAGGATGAGAGTACTTGATTGCTTTAGCATCCGCCACATATCACAAAATCAATATAACCACCACTTTGTGTGACATGCGTAATTTTATATTTGTGTGAATGATAATTTCATATTGTTTCATAATGTATCATTTCATATTGTAATGTAGTACTTTTATGAATATATAGTTTGGATGGATTATATTGTTTTCCATCATATAGGATAAAATAAGATTATTCGATAAATAGTAACAAAGACAAAAGATTTTTAAAAAAAATATTATAACGATGCAATATACAAAATCGATCGTTACACAAAATTTAACTTTTCACCAGTACATAACAGTGAATTTTAAACAATACGATATAATAAAATTTAATTATCAGTCAAACAAAACATTATATTTAAACCAAATAACAAAATAAGCTAACAATGGATAAAACTTATCCCATCGAGTGTATACACCAAGTTAATACATACATGTCATGTGTTTAAATTTATAGTTTATTTTACTTACTTAATTATAATTAATTGACATATATTTATTTCAGTAAATCACATATAATTTTTTTCAGCTAACCATCATCTAAATAAGCTGTAAAGGTTTGATGAATATCTTCCACTTCGAATTTTATATTGTTAACTCATTGATTTGATGTTAACTCATTAGTTAAATTTTATATATTTATAGAAAAAATAGTGTTTGAAATATCTAGAAGAGGAAAAGACTGCTCAATCAATGGAATAATCCTCCATATGATGTCCATCATGATGAAACAATCCCTCATATAAAATATAATAAATTATGCACAAACGCAAAACAACACATATACCCCTTTTGATTCTCAAGTTATTTATGCCTAAAAAATCCATTCTAGTGTTATAATTCCTATTTTTTTCAAATAAGGCGTAACGTTATTTGACTAAAGAAAGAAAAAAATTAATTAAATTAAATTTGAGAGAATAAAACAGATCTACTAGGTTCAATGAAATACCATTTGGAGTTCATTTTCTTTAGATGGCACAATTAAAGCTTAACACGTCAAAACATCAACCTCGGAACAAGTACTCAACTGAAATATTAAAAGGCCAAATCCATACGTAACCTCCTAAAATTGATAGTAAATTTCAATTAGATACTTCAACTAATCGATATTCAATTTAGACATTTCACTTAGAGTTTTGTTATATTATTTTAACACTTTTTAATAATAACAAAAAAACTGAAGGAGCTTGTAAAATAGTCGTTGATGACATGACAGACAATCAATTAAATGATTATATATGTTATTTTCAGTTAAATATTATTTTAAATCTATTTAGTAAATAAAATAAAAATATTATTCTAAAAAAATTTCTTTTTCATTTTGTTCTTGTTTGAAAAAAAAATCTTTTCTTTTACTATTTTTCATATTTATTCTTCTTTCTTTTTAGTGGTATTTTTTGGAAGAAAAGAGGAAGAGCAAGAGAGAACAAATATGAAATATGAGTATTGGTATCCGTTTTTCTGGTAAAAAAAGGAGGGAGATGATAGTAGATTTAGAAAAGTAATACAATGAAGAAGAAGAAAAATGACTTTAAAAAGAATTTGAATAAAAAATGTGACCTTCATTAAAGGAGTTTAAGTTTGATAAAAATGTGGGGGTGGTGGCTTGAAAAAATATAGAAGAAGAGAAAATAAAATAAAAAAATATCTAAATTAAGTTTTTCACGCGCTATTGTTGCGTGTATCACACTCACTTTGACATGTCAACAAAACAGTGTAAAAAAATAACACAATAGAACCCTACATGATGTGTCGATAATGAAAATCATCTAGTTAAAATATCTAAGTGAAATTTGATGCCAACTTTAAGAGGCCACCAATGAATTTGGCCTTATTAAAATAAATTAGCATTTGAAGAGATAATCAAAGAAGAGATAACTTTTGGCTTATTTTTAATATTTTGGCTTTTGGTTTTTTTTGCTTACATCGAAAGGTATAAGCACGCTATGGGGGGGTGGGGGTGAAGGGCCCCTAGGAGTGTGAGGGCGTGGAGGTGAGGTGTGTTGTAGGGTAGCGAGGGAGGAGATAATTACTGTGGAATGTCACTCATGAAACTTGTTTAATTAGGGAGGACATTTTCCGAAATATACTTTCTAACATTACGAAATAATGCATTGATTTTTCTATATAATTGAGATCTCTAGACACTTTCAAGTAGAGATATTTTAGAAGCTAAAAGAGTTATTAAGTATTAGACATGGCGTTTATATGGGCAACACTAGTTGTTATATTTGTTGTGTATACCTTGTTAAACAACATCCACAATAGGAAAAGATATCCTCCAGGTCCAAAAGGACTTCCCATTATAGGACATCTTCACTTGTTAGGAAAAAATCCACACAGAGATTTACAAAAACTAGCAAAAACACATGGTCCATTTATGTATGTTAGACTGGGACTAGTACCTACAATCGTTGTCTCGTCTGCAGGCGCAGCCGAGAAGGTCCTCAAGACATATGATCATATCTTTGCTAGTAGGCCTCATATGGAGGCATCTTATTATTTGGCGTATGAACAGAAGAATCTGATATCCGCAAGGCATGGACCATACTGGCGTAACATGCGCAAATTGTGCACTCAGCACCTTTTGAGTAACCAAAAGATCAATTCATTTCAATCCATGAGAAGGGAGCAAGTTGAGCTTATGATCAAATCACTTAAAAATGATGATCGCGCTGTATTTGATGTTAGTGCAAAGATTTCGTCTTTGAGTGCTGACTTGACTTGCTTGATGGTATTTGGAAAGAAGTACATGGATGAAGATTTGGACAAGAGGGGATTCAAAGCTGTTGTTAAAGAGGTTGAGCATTTATCAGCAACACCAAATCTTGGTGATTTTTTTCCCTTTCTTGGTGTAATTGATCTTCAAGGACTCACTCGCCGCCTCAAGGATCTTGCAAAGGTGTTTGATGAGTTTCTCGAGAAGATGATCGATGAACATGTCCAGTCTCGTGATCAGAAGCAATCCAAGGACTTTGTTGACACCATGTTGGACATTATGCAATCAAGAGAAACAGAATTTCAGTTTGATCGTAATCATATAAAAGCTATCCTTTTCGTACGTTTATTTCATCCCATTTATATACACTACAAAAACAGTGTGAACTACATGAGTAATCATGAAAATAAGTTTCCTGCAAATTCTCATACAGGAAAATCTCCACGTAACTCACAGTTTTCTTGTAGTGATACTTCTAATATTATTAGGTTTGTATGTACTAATTTCTCCTTTCTATAACAGGATATGTTAATTGCAGCAATGGGTACTTCAGCAACAGCTGTAGAATGGACACTAACAGAGCTTCTTCGACACCCTCACGTGATGAAGAAACTCCAAAAAGAGTTAGAAGAAGTGGTAGGACTTGAAAGAATGGTAAAAGAATCAGACTTGGAGAAGTTAAACTACTTAAACATGGTTGTGAAGGAGGGGATGAGGCTGCATTCTGTAGCGCCACTAATACCTCACGAGTCCATAAAAGATTGTGTAGTCGATAACTTCCACATTAAAAAAGGATCCCGGATCATGCTTAACTATTATGCTATCCAAAGGGATCCAAATATTTGGCCTGAACCTGAAAATTTTTTCCCTGAAAGGTTTGTTGGGAGCAGTATAGACATGCGTGGACGTGACTTCCAACTTTTACCATTTGGCTCAGGCAGAAGAAGTTGCCCTGCGATGCCGTTGGGGATCATCATTGTCCATCTTGTAGTAGCACAACTGGTGCATTGCTTTGATTGGGAGCTTCCAAATGGTATGCAGCCTTGTGAATTGGATGTTGAGGAGCACTTTGGATTAGCAACAAGCAGAGCAAATCCTTTAATGGCTATTCCTACTTATAGACTAAACTAGTTTCCGGGCACGCGCTTTGCACGTGTAACCCATGAGTGTATTATTTCTTAAAAGATAATACTACTAAATAATAAAATATGTCTAATTGAGATTTCTTACTTTGTTTTACTACTAATTGTGACACTCTAATTTTCTGACCTCCAAGTGAATGCATCGAGATAATAATATGAGAAATTAATAAAATAAACTTTGTTTGTAATTCAAAAAATAAGTTTGCAAAGCTAAAAGGAAAAATAACAACTATCTAAATTAAATTTCTTGATAGTTCCATTTTATTGGTAGAATAATGCTAGATAGTGTAAGATTAACTTTGAGTGAAGGAAAACAAAACCTTTCAACTTTTTTAATGAATGTGTTTTAAGTATTGTATTAAATTTTTATCCACAAACACTTTAAACTAATTAGTTAACTATAAATATTTAAAACTAAGATGTAAA
>NC_028648.1:60031740-60039601 GCF_001406875.1 Solanum pennellii
TACTAGTTTCCGTGCACGCGCTTTGCGCGTGTAACCATGTATTATTTCTTAAAAAATAATACAACTAAATAATAAAATATGTCTAATTGAGATTTCTTACTTTGTTTTACTACTAATTGTGACACCCCAATTTTCTGACCTCCAAGTGAATGCATCGAGATAATAATATGAGAAATTAATAAAACAAACTTTGTTTATAATTCAAAAAATAAGTTTGCAAAGCAAAAAGGAAAAATAACAACTATCTAAATTAAATTTCTCGATAGTTTCGTTTTATTGGTAGAATAATGTTAGAAAAAATAGTGTAAGATTAACTTTGAGTGAAAGGAAAACAAAACCTTTCAACTTTTTTACTTTGCCTTTTGAATCTCCTAATAATTATAATGAATGTGTTTAAAGTATTGTATTAAATTTTTATCCACAAATACTTTAAACTAATTAGTTAACTATAAATATTTAAAACTATGATGTAAAAAGTCTTATTATTTATATTTTGAAAATCAGAATATTTATGAATAACTACTATTTCTATATAAAATTTAATTTTCTCTTTATACATAACTTATCCACCATAAATATAATATTATATGTTTCACCTTTTTTTCCATAAAAAGAAAAGAAAATAGTAAGTATCCTATTTTATCACATTCATTCTTAAAGATAAAAATTAATGTATATGTAAAATTATAAGTACGAAGCAAAAAAAAAAAGAAGAAAAGGTACAAATGAGCAAGATAATTAGGCATTTCATTTTATTTTTGTCTCTGTAGTGAAACTGAACATTTGAGCATACAAAATACAAATATTAATTATAGCAACTTGCTAATAAAACAAGAATTCAACTATATGAAGAGAGATAAGAAAAAGTCTTATTATAATTCTTACTACAAATAAGTATACAACTAACACATCAAGCTCCGATGCTTCAGTAATTGAATTTTTGTCTATTCTCGTGACTGCAGAAGGGAATCTCACAACTTTCACCTCAAATTATGACATTATTTCACATGTTTAGAGTTCCTACACACAAGAATTGTAGGAGTGGTAAATAAAAGTTTTTCTTGAAAAAGTTAGATTTATAGAACAAAATTATGGAAACATGAAAAGTCACATGAATTATTGTTAAAAAAAATATAAAAGAGATAGAGATGAAATTTAATTTTAAAGATACATGAATCTACTTTAATTTCTTGTCTATAAGAAATAATTACTCATTTTTATTTTTATTTACATTTGTGTTAGAAATTTGAAAGGTCAAGATTATGGAATGAGAATAAAAAGATTATATATATGAAAATTATAAAAGTTTTAATTTATTAGAGGGACAAAATAGTAATTCAACTTTTAAGTTTTGAGCTTCATGCTTATAATAATATATGATATGATAATGCTTAATTCAAACGATACAATATGGGTACGTACGTTGGCTGAAATAGTTGGCCTTAATTAAATAAGATCATAGTTGAGTAAGGTCTGCGTATATTCTACCTTTCCTAGACTCCATTTGTTGAAATAGTTGGCATTAAACAAATAAGATTCGTGCAATGAAAACCGTTTATTTTCTGCATTACTAAACTAAACTGCATGTCTCAGTGGCTTCTACACGATTTCCTGAATCGATGCTTAACTCGATCAGTTTTCGTTTTCAAACCTTTGAAGCAATTTGTAATATGAATTGTAGAAGAAAAATCAATTCATTACATGTTATGATTAATGTCATTCATATTAGCTTCATTACATACATGATAGAATGAAGTTATGAACACATATGGTCGTAAGTTCATCATAGGAGATGTTATAGTGGATCACAATATAAATGAGGTAACCACTCATTGAAACATTTCTACAATCTTGAAGTAAAGTTAGCAAGTAGCCATAATATATCACTGTTTATATCAAGAATCAATCTTTTCTTCATTCTGGTCTAAATTTTCACAATGAAAATCCAAAAAAGTAACAAAGCAACCAGCAATAAAGCTTAGGAAGTTCAACATCTAACATACATACATAAAAACGAATGACTTTGTATATGCACTTTTTTTACGAATGGATAGCTCATGCCAACTATATATATATAACTTAAACTCCTTTTACCAAAATAAATCATGAAAATAAAGAGAGAAAAATAGAAGAAAACCTGGAGTCAGGGTGAACAATCCATTCCCAAAGTCTCACATACATAGCACATAAGAAAATTAGTTAAAACTTCTTTATTGTATTCATAAAAGTTATTCTCATTATTGATGTATAAACTACTTAATTTTGCATTATTGAGTGAAAAAGTTGTTGATTACTTAGCGAAAGACTTACTCAAGCAAAATGGAGACTCTAATTTCAACATTAAACTTTAAAGTCTCAAGTTAACTCTTAACTAAAATAATTGTCTGAAAATGAAATGTATAGATAAGCATCTCAAGACCTCAAAACATCTCAACAAAAGAAAATATCGAAAGACTACTCAACTTCTAACTATTTACGAAGCCTCTAAATATTACAATAGATGCCGGGAGAAGACCCACAACATCTTTACAAAATAGAAATATAAATGTGGAGCCCTCCGGAAAGCAAGGAGGCTCACCAAAGCTAGTTGGAGTGCAAATGTTGTCAACGAAGTGCTTGTTGATGACCCTGAAATCATGTATCTGCATTATAAATAAGATGTAGGTCGAATGACATCACTAAATTGAATGTACGAGCATGCAGGAAAAACTGAAACATAGATAACTGAACTGATAACATGGGAAGATAATATTCACCTCAACTCAACTCCCATATATTAAAGCAATAATAAGAGATGCAATATTAAAAATAGTAAATATCAACTTAGGAAGTATAAAAATACATAAAGTTATTCTGTACTTTTATTTGGGAGATTCTCTAACCGACAATAATCACTATGAGTTATGTTATGATACAACGTTTCACCCACACTATCATAACTTTCTTATACCTTACTGGGGTATTGAACACATCAACTAAGTGGATTCACTAAGCTATACTTAAAAGCAATAAGGAATCATCCAACAAGTACGAGCCCTTACCCATGTTGGCTACATGGTTTATAAGGAATATGAGTTGTCTGAACTCATCATCATATCAATACTCAATACTATTCCCAATAATATATAAACTCTTGCTCAAATGTATAAAACATAACTCTTTCTAAATTTGAGGTAAATACTCAAAGATCCTCTTAAAAGAGGTAATACTCTGAAACTTCTCTAACTCATAAACTCATCTAGAAATCAACTTTTCCTCTTTTAAAATGTGGAGGTATTATATTTGGGAATACTTAGTTACCATATACTCTTTTTCAATCATGAATGCAACACTTCTCATTATCATACTTACACTACAACAAAAACAACTTTTAGCGGCATTAAATATTGACACTAATAAAAGGTGTTAAAGTCTTTGCCGATATTAGTTAAGTGTCATTAGAACCAATTTCGCTAAAGGCTTTAGGAACATATACAAAGAGTGACAATTGCCACTAAAATATATATATTTAGCGGCAATTAAGAATTAAATGCTACTAATGGTCATTTTTGTTGTAGTGTTACTTCCTGTTGACTTACTTCAAAACTATACTTAACTAGTAAACTTAGCCGCGCTATGCGCGGTATCTAAAAGTTTTCATTTTTATTTAATTTTTAAATCCAAATAGATTAGTTAATAAATTTTATCATTTAGCATTGTAATTTCAACTCAATTCATGAATTAATTTTATCAAAAAATAAAACCTGTACGGTCAAATACCTATACTTTTTTTGGTTGAATAATACCTATTCTTTTATGTTAGTTATAATATATAATTAAGAATTTATGACTTCATTATCCATTTGAATGAGTACTCAAAATTAAATATGGTTAACTTTGATGTTTTGTTAAAAATTTAAAGTGAGATTTTTAGTCTTTTAAATTTTTTTAAAAATATCAAAAGAATTAAAATAGTAATAAATTCAAAAACAGACTTAGAAATATGAAAAATTATTCGTAATAGATAAGCTACCTATAATTTGAAAACTTAAAAAAGTACTTCAATATTTATATATTAAAATATAAAGTTCTCTATATATATTGATTCTTTGGAAGGAAATCGATGATACATGATTTTAGTTCGGTAAAATAATTTTTAGTGATATAGAATTAACATAAAAATAATATATTATTGTTGAAATGCATAATAAAATAAGTAATAAATGAACAATTATAGATGAATGATATAAGGTTTTATGTTAAGATTTAAAAAAACTTGTATATCTACTAAAAACTTATAATTAGACTCTTGAATTTTTTCTAAATAAAGTAAACATAAAAAAACTTTTCACAAGTAATATGAATATTTATAATTATTAACGATAAATAATATTTTCTTATAATTAAAGTGTAGGAGAAAAAGTTAAGTAAATTTTTAGAATCATTATAATGGCGGATGAATGGTTAGTTATAAGTATATTTGAAATGATTATCTGTATTAATTTTTTCCTTGAGAAATTTTCTTCTATAATTAAGTTTTTTTTTAAAAAAAATTATTTCAACTCTATTTTTTAGTCTCCCTTTTTTTTTAATCTTTGCTTATTTAATTCTATTAAGAAAACACAAACAATTAGCATCGTAATTAAAAGACTGAAGTTTGCTCGTCTTTAGTATTTTTACTAATTTATATATATTTTTTTAAAACAATAACAATTAGCATCAAATCTTAACATAATCAAGTTAGCTTGTCTTAAGCTTTTTATTAATTTAAGCAAAATGTTTAAATGAATTCTCTTAATTAATTTTTATTATAGTTTTCATGATTCATATTTTATTTAAAATTTAAAAATAACTTCATAATAATTTTGATTATCTCCCACCGCTAAGCGTATCTACAAATACATTTTAATCTTTTCAAGAATTGTTTTTGTGTTACTTTTAGTAATGATCTTGCTCTTATAATTTCATGCAAAAAAAACAAATCAATTATTCTCTTTTATATATCTTATTTTGTATCATTCTTATTAGAAGTAAAAATAACTATATAAAGAAGTCTTTGTCGATAGATTTTGCATTACAAGATTAAAGTAGAGGACAATTAAGCTAAACATAAATATATTTGGTTAGAATTAAATATTTTTTTGATGTGCTTTTAAGATATCACAAATTTAAATATTAAGTAATTTGGGGTTACGAAGATATAAAGCTGGAAGTTATAGGTATTACTAATAAGTATTAATTAAGTAAGTATAGAGGTTTTGAAAGATGAAGAGGTGTGAGTTTATAATAAAAATTTAATTAAAAATAAATATATAAAAATAAGAGGAAAAAGGTAAAAAAAAATGTGACATATTTTTTTAATAAACAAAAATATGTTTAAGTAAAATCCCCCACTATTTTTATGATTTATTTTATTATATGACATATTTTCTTTTTACCTCATTTTAGAAATTTCAAATTATTAAAAGTCTCCAAATATGCTTCTAATAATATACATTATTTTTAGTAATTACTATTATTTTGAACAATATATACTTTTTCTCTTATTTTATATTATAGGAGAGATATCTATTAAGAAAAAATTAATTAAAAATAAATTTAAAAAGGGACATAGAATTAAAAAGTTAATCAAAAGGAATTAGAAAAAAATTTCAAATTATCAAAAAAAAAGTAATCGTACGAATGTTTTAAAATAAAATTAAAAAAATTTAATTTTTTGTTGATTAAATTCTCAAAATTGTGAAACATTTGGCCTATAAATAATTTCTATATATAAATAATATAAAAAATAATGCAACGTTAAAATTATTATTTTTACCATATCATTGTTATGTATTGTGAGATACGAAATTATAAGAGGAATCGATTTATTTGATTCTTAGTTATATAATATTTGTATTTAATATTTAGTATTTTATTTACTTTATATTGAGATGTGATATATTACTTTTTTTATTACTTATATTTATTATATATTTGTATAACATTTTTATAGAAATAAGAGGAAAGAAGGATCATGTTCTCAACATAACATAATTCGATTCTTCAAATTTACAAAGTGAATAAAGACAATCAGTGTCGGTAGAAACTACAAGAATAAGAAAAAAATATCAAAAACTACAAAGAGGAGCAAAAAAAAATAATTATTTTTTCTATAAAAGAATCATGATTTGTATCATCAACAATCCAACCTAATAATATCAAATCTATATGTAATTACAATAGAACAAAAGTGATAATGATAATTAGACACGTCAAATCATTTTACCTCATAAAATCAAAATATGCAAATATATAACATTTTTCATTATACATCCCTCTCCTGCAAAAATCAGATCAAAGAAGACAAAAAAATTAACAAATCAAAGGAATAAAAAATGAAGAATAAGGAAAATAAAAATAAAATGACCATCATGCAATGTCTCAAAGTGGGGTTTTTATAGGTGTAATATTTAGGAGTTATAATTTTTATATTAAATATTTTGAAGGTTATGAATATGAAAGGTTAGGAGTTATATTATTAAATTAAAAATTAGATGTTATATATATTATTAAAAGGTTAGGAGGTGTAATGCTCATTAAGTTACTTATTAATAGCAATATATATATACACATAATATTATTGTGTAAAAAGAAATAATCTAAAAAGCCCAATTTTTTTTTTTTTAAAAAAAGTATATATTTTTCTCAACATTGAGGCATGCCACATAGGCGGATTGAAGATCCTCATTTTTATATATATATATTGATTACGAAAGAATTCTCAAACTGATTCAAAATGACCTCTTGAATTTTCCTCTTAAACTCACTTTAATTTAAAATGCAAATTAAGACATGTGATTAGAATATGAAGGATCTCTCAAGGATTAATGGAGCCTTTAGGAGCTAAGACGAAGAAGAGAACATAGTTACGATTTAAAGGAACTAGTCCAAAAAATGAAGCACAACAAGAAAACGACGAGGCGACCTTGGCATACTGAGTGGTGCAGGGTGCTAGTTCCAAAACTGCTGGCCTAGCCAGGCCCCAAACTATCGACAATAGTTTGAGCACTATGGGTGGCGCTCCGCCTTACACCTTGCTCAAAATTATGATGAATTTTTCTACTTCAATTCGAGTTCTAACTCATCGAAAATCAAGTGATTTCTTCTAAACTCTTTTTGATTCACAAACTACATAGATTCAGAGAAATTTCACGTAATTCCTATCAAGAATCACAAATCATTCTCAAGATGTTCAACCCAAGAAACTCAAAACTCTCATTGTTAAAGAATGAAACAACAATCAAGAACTACTAAAAAATCTCTTAATATAACGATTTTATGGACAAATTTTGATGCAAGGCGTCAGGACGTACGAGTCCATCGTTGTGTTAATCCTTACATACCTGAAAAGAACGATGTTTTTGGCGAATTCCACAAATTTTAATGAACGCTAGAAACTTAGCCCTTTTCTCTTCTTGAAACCTCGCTCTAAATCCCTAAGTGTTAAGATGCGTGAAAAATGTCTTAGCGTGTGATTAGACCCTTAATTGGTTGAGTAACAACGTGTTTAATCCTAGTAAAAGGAAAAAATAATAATATCCTTTTCTCAAACTACGAAATGCTTTAACTAATGAAGTTTTACTCAAAACAAACATAACTTTTTACTCTAAATTTGAAAGTCAGATAAATGTTTGAGGTTTCGCACTAACATCTAATGAACCAGGAGCATTAGAAGGAATGAAATGGACCACACAGATCTATTTGAGTGATACTTAACTTTCCTCCAACTTCAAATGACAATTTCTTTTTGTTCAAAAAATCAATTTTTTTGTTGAATCAAATTTATTTTTTAAAAATATTTTTCAATTTCAAATTTTCTATTTTTTTACCCCACCCTCCG
>NC_028648.1:60040371-60091622 GCF_001406875.1 Solanum pennellii
TTTTTTTTTTAAAAGATATTTTCAATTTCAAAAATTTATTTTTTCACCACAGTCCCACTCTCGACCCCATCCCCTCCAAATAAATTTAAGTTTATTTTTAAAAAATATTTCTAATTTTTAATTTTTATTTTTTACCCATCTCACCCCTACCCCCACTCCCACCACATCACCCTCCCAAAAAAAGTTCAAGTTTATTTTAAAAATTATTTTCTACTCAAGTTATATAGCTGAAGAAATTAAAGCGGCATTGGGTTATATTTAATCGAACCCATCCATCACGACTGATAAACTAAAGAGGCAATCAAAGCAGAGAATAGGGAAAAGAATTACCTCTACAAGCTTCGGTTGGGTATGCAACAAAATTCCATAGTTGATTGCTGAAAAGAAAAAGAAATATATATTCGTGTTGGAATATTTTTTAAGGCGTAAGGCGTTTTGAAAATATTATATAGACATAATTTAAAATGGACAATATCACATTGTCATATCAAAAATATCTTTGAATTAGCTTAAATAATTTTGCACAACTTTTAAAATTTGCCTAAAGTTCACTCGAGTTACATGATGAAATTAGCAAGAGGTGTTGGTTGCTAGTTTGTTGTAGGAATGTAAACTATAGTTAAAAAATATATATGATCTTACCTAGAGAATCGTTCTGAATAATGAATATTGAACACAATTTTTTTTATTGTTTATGCCTTGTATGAGTTATTTAATAATACTGGTGAGCGGTGATAGTAAGTCTGGGGTTAGATTTCTTATATAATTTTATCTTTTTTTTCGAAATACTTTTGGTTCTTTTTTTTTGGGTGTTATTTTATAGATCATAGTAAGCGCCATCGTGGTTCTTATACGATAACAACACAGTCACTCCTAATCAATTATTACATAAAATATGACTTTTCTTCTGTAATGACCAGGATCCAAAAAATCTTTTTTTAGCAATTTTGAATAGTCATTTAACTACAGATAATTAATTTGTGGATAATTTAATTATTTTTAATAATAATGGGCTAAGTTTAAAATAATAAAATACGTTAATGGGAATTATTAGTTTTAATATATGGGTCATAACTGAATAAGAAAAAAAAAAGGGAGGCGGAGAGTTTCGGCATCGCGAGTCTCAATTGCTCTAGGTACGACATCAAGTGCTCTCTGAATAGGTGTGAAAATAATATTTTATTATATTGGAAGGGAAAGATTTCTTTCATATGTTTGGAGATTAGATATATATGGCAGTGTATTCCTTTTCATTTTTTTAGAATTAAGAATTGAGGAAGTTTGATGATTGATTAATTTTCCTAGGAACACTAACCATGATATTATTATATTACCATATTTGTGTATTAAATGAAGTGGGTTAAGAAAATTTGTGCATGGATTATTGTAATGTTTTGAAACTTGGGAAAAATAAATAGAATTTGTGGTGGGTATTCTTAGTGTGATGGGTCCCTAAGGTAGGTGATTTTTGGGATATAGCATATTGTCAATCAAAATTTAGGGAAAGACGTTAATTACAAGATTTATCTTTGGCAATAATAAAGTGTTGATTTGTAGTTCTATTAATTGTTAATAATAATTAACTTGGGTGATGGTGATTCGTGGGATTTTGACACTTATTGGAGGCAACCATTATTTTAATGTTTATTTTTGAATTAGTGTAGTAGTTATAAGGGAGTGCATGTGCAGTGTGATGTCATATGATGCTCTGCATCATTCTGTGGACTTTAGAGAAATGAGAGGCAAGAAACAATGGGATTGTTGTTAGTATGATTATATAATTTTAGGTTATCAATGGGTTTTAAGGGAATTGATTTGTTAGGAGTTTATTTATATATATATTTTTCCATACATACAACCTACAGTTTCAAGTAGTAATTAAAATGCTCACTAAAGGGTTATGACGATAATCATTAAGAGTTATAATATTATAATGAGAACCATATAAGTGAGGAAGTTATGTCTTGGCTTCGAAAAATTGGAATTCTTATCTTTTTTTTTATCATCAATTTATAATTTAAGTTGATAAATGGAAATGGGTATTAAATATTGGGTTATTGAATTATATGAATACCATTCGAATCATGATATTGAAAGAATGAAATTAACATTATACTTGAAACTTGGAAATTATGATAGTTGAATTAGTTGGTATCAAGAATTATGAACTTGACTATAATTTTGGGTGAATTTCAAGGTCAAGGTTAAACATATAATAATGTGGGTGATATTATTTCGGAAATCTTATTGTGAATATATATTTGAATAGATTGCATTGGTTCGAAAGTTCAACGGAAAGGGAAGGCTCAATTCCCAGAGTGATTATTCGGTTGGCTAAGGCAAGTAGATTTCTAAACTCTTGTTAAGCGTATGAAATTCGTGTATTTCCTTGTCTGGTGTTGAGAATGATTTGGAGACTTGTTTCTTATTTGTTGGTGTTGTATTCCTTGTTGTAAATTGTGTTTTGATATCAAAATGGTAATCTCCTCATTTTCATTTGAGCATGTCATTGCATTGCATCTGAGACATGGTTGTAATAAGAGTTATGTGATAAGAGGATGTACCATTTCGAGGGTTGTATCGTGCGCCGTGATGAATATTATATTTTGAGGGACGTATCGCGTGTTGGGATGGTTACTATTATCGAGGGTCGTGTCATGCGCCGCGATGGATGCATGGACAGATATGTCCCCCATGGGTCCCAAACTGAGAGACAGCGGATGTGTATCGTTAGGGAAGACATGCATCACTGTACTTGACATTTGCATTCCATTACATTGCACATACTTATCATTGATAAACTTGATATTGTGTTTTGCTGATCTTGTGAGTGTTCCTCTGTGAAACTTGTGAGTGTTGAATATTGAGTTGTTATTGAGAATATGTAAACTGATAGAGTGTGGTTATTGAGTTGTGTGTTTGGTAAACTGTGAACTGTTAGGCTGTAGCGTGGAGGTTTATATAGGGTGTAAGGAGTACCCGTATTTTGTTCACTTAACTTGTGTTTAGAGGTTGACTTGTTGGGTGCCGCGTGGTTTGGTACTCACCCCTTGCTTCTACAAATTTTTGTAGGTTACAAGCCCGGATCTTCGTGATACCTCTCATTCTCTTCGTTTCCGAGGCATCTTGTGGAGGATTGTGAGGTAGCTGCTTGTCATCTCAGTGAACTTTCCTACTCCAGTTTATGACTTTGTTTTTACTTGAAAGACAACATCTTTTTAGACTCGTATTTTATTTTAATTCTAATATTTACATTAGAGGCTTGTGCACAATAACCTGGTTTTGGGGATTGAATTAAGTTGACTTGTTTTTCATAATAGAAATTGTTGTTGGATTGTTGTTTATTTCCGCACTTTGTTAGATATTGGGTCCTAGGCTAACTTGTCTTGGTGGGATAAGACGAGTGCCATCACAACCGTTTTTGGGTTGTGACAAAATGGTATCAGAGCCCCAGGTTCATAGGTCTCACGTGTATACAAGTCGAATCTACGTAGAGTCTCAAGGATCAGTACGAAAACGTCTGTACTCATCTCTGAGAGGCTATAAAGATTACTAGGAAACTTCCTTTTGTTCATTCTTTCTCATCGTGCGTAGTTACCTTTGTTAGTACTGAGTTGTTGTATACTCTTTTGACAGATCACGAGGACTAGAACTAATGCTACTGGTGGTAGAGGGGAGGCACTTCCCGAGGTAGTTGTTCAGGCCCCAGCTAGGGGTAGGGGTAGATCTCGAGCTAGAGGTTGTGCTCGTGGTACGACAGTAGCCAGAGGTCGTGGCCGTGGAGCAGCACCAGTGAGAGGTCGTGCTAGAGAGGTCTCTCCAGAACCTCAGATTGATGGCAGAGAGGACCAGGTTCCTCCAGAGCCTATAGTCACACCTTTTCTTCAGGATACACTATTGAGGGTGTTAAGTGTGCTATAGGGCTTTTCTCAGGGTGGTGGTGCGACCGCCACACCACATGACTCTCGTACTAGAGAGGGGGCTCAGACCCAAGAGCAGCAGCAAGCTCCAGTTGATCAGGATGCAGTAGGGCAACTACCAGTGGATCCCGCGGTTCAGAATGATGTTGCACCAGCAGTTGGGGGTCAAGTTGCACCGGTGGTTGTTTTGACAAAGGATGAGCAGCATAGGTATGAGAGATTTCGAAAGATGGGACCTACCTCAGTTTCAGGGTGGGAAGAGCGAGGACGCTCATGAGTTTCTAACTACCTGCCGAGAGTTACTAGAGGTGGTTGGATTAGTTGAGTCACATGGGGTTCGATATGCTACACTCCAGCTTCGTGGGCCTGTGAGAGACTGGTGGAGGATTTATTCGGGGGGTTTGCCAGTTGGATCTCCTCCAGTGACTTGGGAGCAGTTTGCTAGTGCATTCCAAGATCGTTTTATCCCTTAGAGCGTGAGAGAGGAGAGTCGCTTAAGGTTTGAGAGTCTGAGACAGAATGGTTTATCGGTTACAGAGTATGAGGCGTGTTTTTGCCAATTGTCTAGCCATGCGTTGGCCATTATTCCAAATGAGACAGAGAGGATCCGCAGAATTGTGAGGGGATTGAATTTCTCTATCAGGTCAGCTGTGTTTCGGGCATCTAGGGAGGGGGCTTCTTTCCAGTCCATTGTGAGCGCCGCCAAAGAGGCGGAATTGATGGAGAGAAAGGAGTTTGGGGACCCTAAAGGGGCCCGTATATCAGGTCAGTTTCATGGTGCCTCATCTACAGAGAGCGAGTGGTTCTTTTTAACAGCGGGGACCTATTCATGCATTTATGTCGATATTTGAGGGTGGCCAGACATCTAGGGGTTCTTATAGCCCGGTTCAGGGCTCGTACGGTTCACAGCAACGACCTACAGGGCGAGGCAATTATAGTGGGTTTTTAGGGTCCACACAGCAGTTCCCAGGTCAGAGATTTTATTTTACTTGTGGAGATCCCGATCACCTAATGCGGTAGTGTACTTCTCAAAGGGGTCGTGGTGGGCCTCGACCTAATTTTTCATTCCATACTAGACCACCAGCACCACAGGGTAGAGGTTGTGGCAGAGTTCAGTCAGATAAAGGTGATAGAGTTTCTAGTAGTGGTGTTGCAGCTCAGCAGAGTGGGGGTAAAGGTACAACCCAGACTGGAGGTAGACGACGAGACCACTGCTATGTTTTCCCGGGGAGACCTGCGGCGGAGACCTCTGATGCTGTTATTACAGGTATCATCCCAGTATGCCATCGACCTGCGTCTGTGTTGTTTGATCTAGGTTCTACATTCTCTTATGTGTCTATGTATTTTGCTGCTGAATTTGATATGATATGTGATAGCATGACTGTACCTATTCGTGTTTCTACACCCGTGGGTAAGCCCTTAGTGGTGGATCGAGTGTATTGATTCTGTTTGTTTCTTTGGCTGGGTATGACACTTGGGTAGACATAATCATTCTGGGGATGGTAGACTTTGATGTTATCTTGGGTATGGATTGGCTTTCTCCTTATCATTTTGTCCTTGATTGTAATGCTAAGATTGTGACTTTAGCAATGCCTGGTGTTTCGAGGGTTTAGTGGAAGAGTGTTAGTGGTTCTTATCCTAGCAAGGTCATCTCTTTTATCCGTGCTCAGAGATTGGTAGAGAGGGGGTGTTTGTCTTACTTAGCTTTTATTCAGGATACTAGTGTTGAACCACCTCCCATTGACTCTGTTCCCGTGGTTCAGGAGTTTCTCGATGTATTTCCTTCTGATCTTCCAGGTGTTCCTCCCGATAGGGATATCGATTTTGCTATTGTTTTGGAGCCGGGCACTAAGCCTATTTCTATCCCTCCATATCGTATGGCCCCAGCAGAGTTGAAAGAATTGAAGGATCAGTTGCAGGATTTATTGAGTAAGGTTTTTATTCGCCCTAGTGTATCACCTTGGGGTGCCCCTGTATTGTTTGTGAAGAAGAAGGATGGGACTATGAGGATGTGTATTGATTACAGACAGTTGAACAAAGTAACAGTAAAGAATAAGTATCCTCTTCCATGTATTGATGACTTATTTGATCAGTTATAGGGAGCATCATTGTTCACTATGATTGATTTGAGGTCTGGGTATCATCAGTTGAAGATTAGAGCATCAGATATCCCTAAGACAGCTTTTCGGAGCTTGTATGGGCATTATGAGTTCCTAGTGATGTCCTTCGGATTGACTAATGCCCCTGCAACATTCATGGAGTTGATGAATGGGGTGTTTCGACCATACCTTGATTCTTTTGTGATTGTTTTCATCGATGACATCTTGGTTTACTCCAAGACTAAGGAGGACCATGTCCGACACCTGAGGATTGTACTTCAGAGGTTGAGAGAAGAGAAGTTGTATGCCAAGTTCTCAAAGTGTGAGTTCTGGCTTACTTCTGTGGCATTCTTGGGACACGTGGTGTCCAAGGAAGGTATTAGAGTAGATCTGGCCAAGATTGAGGCAGTTAGAGGCTGGACGCGACCTACTTCACCTACTGAGATTCGGAGTTTTGTGGGATTGGCAGGCTATTATCGATGATTTGTTCAGAGTTTCTCTACTATTGCCGCTCCATTAACTAGATTGACTCGACAGGATGTGCGTTTTCAGTGGTCTGATGAGTGTGAGCAGAGGTTTCAAAAACTCAAGACTTTGTTGACTTCAGCTCCTGTGTTGACTCTACCTGAGGAGGGTGTAGACTTTGCAGTGTATTGTGATGCTTCAGGAGTTGGATTGGGTGGTGTGTTGATGCAAAAGAGGAAAGTGATTGCTTATGCTTCTAGGCAATCGAAGTCCCATGAGAAGAACTACCCTACTCATGACTTGGAGTTGGCGGCTGTGGTATTTGTACTTAAGTTATGGTGTCATTATTTGTATGGGGTGCATTGTGAGATCTTCACTGATCATCGGAGTCTTCAGTATATCTTTAGTCAGAGGGATTTGAACTTGAGGCAGCGGAGATGGCTTGAGTTGCTGAAGTACTATGATGTGACCATTCTGTATCATCCGGGGAAGGCCAATGTTGTGGCCGATGCTTTGAGTAGGAAGACCCTTAGCATGGGGAGTCTTGCATCTCTTAGTATTGATGACATGCCATTGGCTAGAGATGTTCAGATGTTAGATAACGATCTTTTCCGAATGCAGATTTCAGAGGAGAGTGATGGGATGATTGCTTTTATTGAGGCTTGATCTTCTTTAGTCGAGCAGATCCGTGCGCACCAGTTTGATGATGAGAAGTTATGTCTCATTCGAGAGAAAGTATTGAGAGGGGAAGCCAAGGAGGTTGTCCTTGATTTTGATGCGTCTTGAGGATCGAAGGCAGAATTTGTGTGCCTAAAACGGGTGATTTGATTAGATTAATTCTTGAGGAGGCCCATTGTTCTCGATATTCCATCCATCCGGGGGGGGGCGAAGATGTATCATGATCTGATTCAGCATTACTGGTGGTGTGGGATGAAGCGAGATATTTCAGACTTTGTTTCGAGGTGTTTGACTTGCCAGCAGGTTAAGTGTGTGCACCAGGGGCCCAGGGGTGTATCTCAGAGGATGCCTATTCCTACTTGGAAGTGAAAGCGGATTACTATGGACTTTGTTGTGGGTATTCCTACCACAGTGGGTGGTTATGACTCTTTTTGGGTTGTTGTTGATAGGCTGACCAAGTCTGCCCACTTCATTCCGGTTCGGGTGAAGTCTACGGCGGAAAAGTTAGCCAAGCTATATATCAGTCAGATTGTGCGACTACATGGAGTTCATGTTTATATTATATCAGATCGAGGTTGACTATTTACTTCTCACTTCTGGAAGGCATTACAGCATGGTCTTTGTACTCAGTTAGATATGAGTACAGCTTTTCACCCTCAGACAGATGGTCAGTCCGAGCGGACGATTCAGGTGTTGGAAGATATGCTCCGGGCATGTTTGATCGATTTCGGAGCTAGATGGGATCGACATTTACCCTTAGCGGAGTTTGCGTATAATAAAACAGTTATCACTCTAGTATCCAAATGGCACCATTTGAGACATTGTATGGTAGACGGTGTAGATCTCTGAATTGTTGGTTTGATTCGGCGGAGATGGACTCTTTGGATACAGACTTGCTTAGTGATGCTATGGAGCAAGTCCGTATGATTCAGTATAGACTGCTGACAGCCCAGAGTCGATAGAAGAGTTATGCAGACCGGAGAGTTAGAGCTTTAGTGTTTATGGAGAGTGATCATGTTTGGCTCCGAGTATCACCCATGAAGGGTATGATGAGGTTTGGAAAGAAAAGAAAGCCTAGCCCTAGGTTCATTGGACCTTTTGAGATTTTGAGCCGAGTGAGAGAGGTGACTTATAAGTTAGTGTTGCCACCTAGTTTGTCAGCAATTCATCCTGTTTTCCATGTCTCTATGCTTTGAAAGTATATTCCGGATGAATCTCATGTGCTTTCACTTGATTATGTGGAGTAAAGGTCCAGACTTGACATTTGAGGAGGAGCCTATAGCTATATTAGATAGGCAGGTCCGAAAGCGTAGGACCAAGGAGATTGCTTCAGTGAAGGTGCAGTGGAAGCATCAGTCGGTGGGAGAGGCAACTTGGGAGACAGAGTCTGACATGCGTGCCAGATATCCTCAACTTTTCGAAGCTCCAGGTACTTTCATTCACCTTATGTTCGAGGACGAACATGATTTTTAGTGGTGGATAATGTAATGACCCGGACCCGAAAAGTCTTTTTTTGGAAATTTTGAGTAGTCATTTAACTACAGTTAATTAATTTGTGGATAATTTAATTTTTTTTAGTAATAATGGGCCAAGTTAAAATAATAAAATACGTTAATGGGAATTATTAATTTTAATATATGGGTCATAATTGAATAAACAAAAAAAAAAAAAAAAGAGGCGGAGGGTTTTGGCATCGCGAGTCTCAATTGCTCTAGGTACGGCATCAAGTGCTCTCTGCATATTGTCATTAATTTCTGCAAATGATGAATAGGTGTGAAAATAATATTTTATTATATTGGAAGGGAAATATTTCTTTCATATGTTTGGAGATTAGATATATATGGCAGTGTATTCCTTTTCATTTTTTTAGAATTAAGAATTGAGGAAGTTTGAGGATTCATTAATTTTTCTAGGAACACTAACCACTATATGATATTATTATATTACCATATTTGTGTATTAAATGAAGTGGGTTAAGAAGATTTGTGCATGGATTATTGTAATGTTTTGAAACTTGGGAAAAATAAATAGAAATTGTGGTGGATATTCTTAGTGTGATGGGTCCCTAAGGTAGGTGATTTTTGGGATATGGCAGATTGTCAATCAAGATTTAGGAAAAGATGTTAATTACAAGATTTATATTTGGCAATAATAAAGTGTTGATTTGTAGTTCTTTTGATTGTTATTAATTATTAATAATAATTAACTTGGGTGATGGTGATTCGTGGGGTTTTGGCACTTATTGGAGGCAATCATTATTTTAATGTTTATTGTTGAATTAGTGTAGTAGTTATAAGGGAGTGCATGTGCAGTGTGATGTCATATGATGCTCTGCATCATTCTGTGGTCTTTAGAGAAATGAGAGGCAAGAAACAATGGGATTGTTGTTAGTATGATTATATAATTTTAGGTTATCAATGGATTTTAAGGAAATTGATTTGTTAGGAGTTTATTTATATGTATATTTTTCCATACATACAACCTACATTTTCAAGTAGTAATTAAAATGCTCACTAAAGGGTTATGACGGTAATCACTAAGAGTTATAATATTATAATGAGAACCATACAAGTGAGGAAGTTATGTCTTGGCTTCAAAAAATTGGAAATTCTTATCTTTTTTTTTATCATCAATTTATAATTTAAGTTGATAAATTGAATTGGGTATTAAATATTGGGTTATTGAATTATATGAATATCATTCGAATCATGATATTGAAAGAATGAAATTAACATTATACTTGAAACTTGAAAATTATGATAGTTGAAAGGTTAGTTGGCATCAAGAATTATGAACTTGACTATAATTTTGGGTGAATTTCAAGGTCAAGGTTAAACATATAATAATGTGGGTGATATTATTTTCGAAACCTTATTGTGAATATATATTTGAATAGATTGCATTGGTTCGGAAGTTCAACGGAAAGGGAAGGCTCAATTCCCAGAGTGATTATTCAGTTGGCTAAGGCAAGTGGATTTCTAAACTCTTGTTAAGCGTATGAAATTCGTGTATTTCCTTTTCTGGTGTTGAGAATGATTTGGAGACTTGTTGCTTATTTGTTGGTGTTGTATTCCTTGTTGTAAATTGTGCTTTGATATCAAAATGGTTATCTCCTCATTTTCATTTGAGCATGTCATTGCATTGCATCTGAGACATGGTTGTAATAAGAGTTATGTGGTAAAGAGGATGTACCATTTCGAGGATCGTATCGTGCGCCGCAAAATGGATATTATATTTCGAGGGACGTATCGCGCGCCTCGATATTTACTATTATCGATGTTGGGTTTTATTTGCCCTGGTTTCTTACCATAAATAGGTTTTCCTTTTAGGAAAAGGTTTTGGATTGACTAATCCTTTTTCTGGTAGGAAAAGGTTTAGAACTCTATAAATAGAGGAATGTTCCTTCTAACTTAATTAGCATTCACAATGTAGTCTTAAGGGCTTTGAGAGTTTTGGTTAGAGGGAGAATTTGTGGGTCACAAGCTTGATACGTTATCACTTGTGTGAACCTCCCATGTATTCCGAGTGAATTGGTTGAGGTTGTTTCCCTCTGTATTTTGTACTCTCATATTTATAGTGAATTGCTCATCTCCTTTGTGGACGTAGGTCGATTGACCGAACCACGTTAAGTCTTTGTGTCTTTTGGTATATTTCTCGTTGTCTTCTTACTCGTGGTCTTTCGAGGTTTGCATTGCTAGCTTCTGCAGTTACACCTGCTTATTTTCGGTCCTAACAATCGAGGGTCGTGTCGTGCGCCCCGACAGATGCATGGACAGATATATCCCCCATGGGTCCCAGACTGAGAGACAGCGGGTGTGTATCGTTAGGGAAGACATGCATCACTGTACTCGACATTTGCATTCCATTACATTGCACATACTTATCATTGATAAACTTGATATTGTGTTTTGCTGATCTTGTGAGTGTTCCTCTGTGAAACTTGTGAGTGTTGAATATTGAGTTGTTATTGAGAATATGTAAGCTGATAGAGTGTGGTTATTGAGTTGTGTGTTTGGTAAACTCTGAACTGTTAGGCTATAGAGTGGAGGTTGATATAGGGTGTAAGGAGTACCCATATTTTGTTCACTTAACTTGTGTTTAGAGGTTGACTTGTTGGGTACCGCGTGGTTTGGTACTCACCCCTTGCTTCTACAAATTTTTGCAGGTTACGAGCCCGGATCTTCGTGATACCTCTCATTCTCTTCGTTTCCAAGGCATCTTGTGGAGGATTGTGAGGTAGCTGCTTCTTATCTCAGTGAACTTTCCTACTCCAGTTTATGACTTTGTTTTTACTTAAAAGACAACTTCATTTTAGACTCGTATTTTATTTCAATTTTAATCTTTACATTAGAGGCTTGTGCACGTGATAACCTGGTTTTGGGGATTGAATTAAGTTGACTTGTTTTCATAATAGAAATTGTTGTTGGATTGTTGTTTATTTTCGCACTTTGTTAGATATTGAATCCTAGGCTAACTTGTCTTGGTGGGATAAGACGAGTGTCATCACAACCGTTTTTGGGTTGTGACATCTTCATTACAAAGCAACGAATTTTAAAAATAAGATATAATAAAAATTAACTATTAATCAAAAGAAAAATTGTATTGAAACCAAATAATACAATAAGCTAATTATCATCCAAACAAGCTATTAAATTTTGGTTGATATTCTTCTACTTTGTAGATTCATCATATTGATGTCAACTTGTTAAGTGAACAACTCTTTACTCTAATATTTTTCGATCAAATTTAAGTACTTCTTCTGGTTTTAGAAGAACATTAGACTCAACACAATAATTAGATGAAGTCAAACGAATAAAAAATTAAATATATGACGTTCCTTCAATTACTTCTCCAATAATTGTAAGAGATTGTTTATGATACTCGTTTAGTCATAGGTTTGACCAAAAAAAAGAACTTCTTATTATTATAATGTAACAAAATAAGAGTTAAATGATTTTCCAAATCTTTTTATAATAGAAAATGTCTTCTAGTGGGTGCACATACATTATTTTATAATTTTTGAGCGATTAATGTATTAGTACAATATATAATATAATACTTAAATTATATATTGAGGTAAGAGAACCATTTGATATTCTATTATTGTACAAATTTATATTAAGTTTAGGATAACTCCTCACCTTTGTGGAATGGTTGTTATCTATCATTAGTTTAAAAACATTATATTTATTTTAATTATAGCTTAAATTATATTATATTATATTATGTAAATTTATTACTTGGTAATGACGAAAAGTTACATTGGTTTGGTGTGATTGCATGCACCGTTACTTTTTATATTATTTTATCATTTTATTTTTACTATTTATGTTTTACCTCGTATCTATTTATTTATAGGTTTATTAATTATTAATACATAATATTATGTATGATGAAGAATAATTAAATCTATTTAAATATAATATTTATTATTGAGATAAGGTTATTGCGCACCGAGAAATTGAATCTTTCAACGTGTGTATAAGGAATATCGGCAACATTAGTTGTTATTTTTGTTGTCCATGCCTTGCTAAACAACATCCACAATAGGAAAAGAAAATAAATATAACTGTTAATCAAAAGAAATATTATATTTATTAAATTAATAACACGATAAAATACACTAGCTAACAATCATCCAAACAAGCTGCTAAGTTTTGGTGTATATCCTTTCACTTTGAATTTTCATATTGATGTGAACAACTCTTTACTCTAATATTTTCCTAGCAAATTTAAGTACTTTGTTTGGAAAATATATGATAAAGATAGGGAAATTATAGTATCAAAATAATAATAATACAAGAATTAAGATAAATATTACTACAATATTATTCTCAATTAATATATATATATATATATATATATATATATAATTCTTTAGTCGTGCTAGACATTGTCCTAAAAAATTATTTCAGCGATATAAAATACTTTCGCATGTTTAAACATGTCTTCTCTAATTAATTAAAGGACACATGAATCAACAAAATATAAATACTACAAAATAAAGCAAGTCGGAAGGGGATATTTGAAATTGGTTAAGTCTTACTCTTCACTTGGTTGTCTTTCCTCAAGACTTCATCAACTTATACATAGAAGAGTTTAGGCCTTCAAATTTGGAGAAGAGGAAAACATTACTTGGAGATTAAGGGAATTAATACTTTTGAGGCAAAGGAAATAACCTTGGGAATAAAGTATTATGACGTATGCACATTTGTCATCAACTTAATGAGTGCTTATATCATAAACTAAAATGTCTCAAATTAATTTAAAATATCCAACACTTTTTTTGGTAAAGAAAAATATTTAAAGACCTACGCTATACTTAGATGAAGTCTAACATATAAAAATGTAAAATATATAACGTCCCTTAATTTATTTATGAATAAATTTTAAGTTTAGCAGACATAAAAATTATATTACCGTTTCTATAGCTATAATTTTGTTATTTGCATTTCATAACAAACATAGTTTGCTATGAAATATCAGATTTGTAAAAATTGCAGGTAACATCTGATTGTATAAAATCGCAGGCATTTGATTTGTATAAATCAAAGATATGTGTCTATGAAAATTGTGTTTGTATATGTATTTTTCTTTGTGTTTGTATATCTGCATAAAATTTGAATTCATATACAATTGAATCGAGTTAAAACAATTATATTTGTTTATCAAATCTCTCTCTCGCTTTATATAAACACAAATTTTTACATTGTATTTTCTATAATTTGTGTTTGTATAAAAAGAGAGAAAAACAAAAGAGAACTGGATAGAGGAAGATTTGTATTGTATAATTTATAAGTGTATATGACGAAGCGATATGTATTTGTATGTACAATTCTCTCTCGCATTATACAAGCATAAACACAATTTATACATTTGTGTTTGTACAAAAATGAGAGAAGAGAGCGAGATTTAGGGAGAGAGGTGAACGACAAAGTATTTGATACAAATCAAAATTAAATAAAACTGTGATTATAAAATTTATTTTAAATTAACAATTTGTTATTTCATATCATTTTCCCATTTATTTATAATAGAAAAGAAAGTGTAATTTAGTGGGTGCACATAGTATTATTTAATTTTTAGGAGCCATTAATGTAGTACAAATACTTTATCTTGTCAAAAGTGATGTACGGTACTCAATATCAAAAATACAAAATCATCAAATCACCGTATGAGTATGTCGAACTTCTCATATGACTAAATCATCTCAGACTCACTATCTCGTCCTGTTCTTCATAGATGTCACTCTTTTGTTGTCTTGGATATCATCAACGTAACCCTAATGTTATCTTTCCGATACGAGTATGCTCGTATATCTATCTCAACATCCTTACTTCCACAACTTGTATCTTTTGAAAATGAAAGTACTTGATTGGCAAACATTCCTCTACATATGAGAAAATCGATCTAACCACCACTTTATAGGACCTACCTTTATATTTGTTTGGATGATAGTTTCATATTGTTTCATAATGTATCGTATAATACTGTACTGTAGTGTTTTCATGAATACATAGGTTGAATAGATTATATTAATATCGTTTTCCATTATGTAGGATAAAAGAAAAAGATTTAAAATATTGTAACGGCGCAATCACACCAAATCGATCAATACATAAAATGTGATTTTTCATCATTACATAACAATAAGTTTTAACAGTACGATATAATAAAATTTAACTATCAGTCAAACAAAATATAATATTTAAACCAAACAACACAATAAGCTAATAATCATCCAAACAAGCTTTAAAGATTTGATGGATATTCTTCCACTTTGAATTTGATATTGTTAACTCATTGAATAAATTTTCTATTTTTAAATCATTGAATAAATTTTATAGAAAAGAGATAATCAAAGCAGAGAAAAAAATGTTTGATTATATGGAGCCTATTTGACTTATTTTTAGCATTCTAGCTTATAACTACTTTAATTTCTTAAATTCCCCGAATTAAAGTACTTAAAAGTTATATCGATTTCAAATTTAAAACACTTAAGATAAGTCAATTCTAATACAGACATGGTTCTCACCTAGTTATTTTTTACTAAGAGGAAAGTGAATTAGATCGTCCCAAATTTTCGCCTAAAGTTTGCTCGAGTTACATAAATTAAATTGATAGAATTAGCAAGTGATGTTGCTTGTTGCTTGCTACTTGCTACTTGCTAGTTTGTTGTAGGAATATAAAGTATAGTAAAAAAAAAAAAAAATACACGATCTTACATAGGAGTGTGGGGATGCAGGGACGGACGTGGAGGTGAGGTGTGTTATAGGGTAACGAGGGAGGAGACAATTAATGTGGAATGTCACTTATGGAACTTGTTTTCCTTAGTATTATTAGGGAGGACATTTTCCGAAATATATTTTCACACATTACCAAATAATGCAATGATTATTTTTCTATGGTTCCAGCCATTATATAATTGAGATCTCTAGACACTTTCCGTTAGAGGTCATTTAGAAGCTAAAAGAGTTTAGTAAGTATTAGACATGGCTTTTGTATGGGCAACACTAGTTGTTATATTTGTTGTGTATGCCTTGCTAAACAACATCCAAAATAGGAAAAGATATCCTCCAGGTCCAAAAGGCCTTCCCATTATAGGACATCTTCACTTGTTAGGAAAAAATCCACACAGAGATTTACAAGAACTAGCAAAAACACATGGTCCACTTATGTATGTTAGACTGGGACTAGTACCTACAATCGTTGTCTCGTCTGCAGAAACAGCCGAGAAGGTCCTCAAGACATATGATCATATCTTTGCTAGTAGGCCTCATAACGAGGCAGCTCAGTATTTGGCATATGGACAGAAGAATCTGATAACCGCAAAGTATGGACCATACTGGCGCAACATGCGCAAATTGTGCACTCAGCACCTTTTGAGTAACCAAAAGATCAATTCATTTCAATCCATGAGAAGGGAGCAAGTTGAGCTTATGATTAAATCACTTAAAAATGATGATCGCGTTGTTGTTGATCTTAGTGCAAAGATTTCGTCTTTGAGTGCTGACTTGACTTGCTTGATGGTATTTGGAAAGAAGTACATGGATGAAGATTTGGATAAGAGGGGATTTAAAGCTGTTGTTAATGATGTGGAGCATTTAGCAGCAACACCAAATCTTGGTGATTTTTTCCCCTTCCTTGGTGTAATTGATCTTCAGGGACTCACTCGCCGGCTCAAAGATCTTTCAAAGGTGCTTGATGAGTTTCTTGAGAAGATTATCGATGAACATGTCCAGTTTCGTGACCAGAAGCAATCCAAAGACTTTGTTGACACCATGTTGGACATTATGCAATCAGGAGAAACAGAATTTCAGTTTGATCGTAGACATATAAAAGCTATCCTCTTCGTACGTTTATTTTATCCCATCGATATACTTCTATTATTAGGTTGTTTGTACTGATTTCCCTTTCTATAACAGGATATGCTAATTGCAGCAGTGGGCACCTCAGCAACAGCTATAGAATGGATACTTACGGAGCTTCTTCGGCACCCTCATGTGATGAAGAAACTCCAAAAAGAGCTGGAACAAGTGGTAGGACTTGAAAAAATGGTAAAAGAATCAGACTTGGAGAATTTGAACTACTTAGACATGGTTGTAAAGGAGGGCCTGAGGCTGCATTCTGTAGCGCCACTAATACCTCACGAGGCCATGGAAGATTGTATAGTCAATAACTTCCACATACATAAAGGATCCCGGATCATGATTAATTATTTTGCTATTCAAAGGGATCCAAATATTTGGCCAGGGGCTGAAAAGTTTTTGCCCGAGAGGTTTGTTGGGAGCAGTATAGACATTCGTGGACGTGACTTCCAACTTTTACCATTTGGCTCTGGCAGAAGAAGTTGCCCTGGAATGCAGTTGGGGATCATCATTGTCCAACTTACAGTAGCACAACTGGTGCATTGCTTTGATTGGGAGCTTCCAAATGGTATGGAGCCTAGTGATTTGGATGTTGAGGAGCACTTTGGGTTAGCAACAAGCAGAGAAAATCCTTTAATGGCTATTCCTACTTATAGACTAAACGATGCTGAATCTCAAACGATACAATAATAAATTGAAGGAAGATCTGAAATAGTTGGCCTGAATCAAATAAGAGTATAGTTGGTAAGGTTTGCATACATTCTATCTTCCCTAGAATTCATTTGTGGGATTTTTCACAGGGAAAGGTGTTGTTGTTCTTGTTGTTGTTGTTGAAGATCTGTTCCATCCATTCAAGTTGTCTCTTCTGGATTATAGAAAAATACTATTTGAAGAAGTCTTTAACAAGAATTTTAGTTAAACAATCAAATTAATAATATACCTATTTCGTGTAGGAATACTTTTAATGGTGTAAGGTCTTTCTTAAGTACTAAGCAAGCATTGTTTAGAAACACGGTTTTCAACCATTTATTTTGTATATTATTACTAAGAGGAAAGTGAATTAGATTGTCCCAAATTTTTGCCCACTCTTAAAATTTGCTTAAAGTTCACTTGAGTTGCATCAATTAATTGATGGAATTATCAAGTGATGTTGCTTGCTAGTTTGTTGTAGGAATGTTAAGTACAGTAAATATAAAAAACCCACAATCTTACGTTGAAACTCACCTTGAATAAAGGTGTAAAAACGCTATGGGGTGGGGTGAAGGATAGGAGTGTGTGGGGTGGAAGGAATGGAGGCAGAGAAGGAAGTGGAGGTGGGATGTTTTCGGAGGGTAGAGGAGACAATTAACGTGGAGTGTCACTTATGAAACTCGCATTTCCTAGTTTTGTTGAGGAAATTAATGTGGAGCTAACATTTTCTCATCCACTCCTAAATTTGCTTATGAGCCTCTAGTCCATCTGTTCTATGCTAATTTTAGATCCTCAAAGCCTGATGAACTGGAAATATTCGTTCTTGGTAAGATAATCTTTCTTGATTGTGCCATCTTTGATGCTATGAAAGAGTTGGTTTGGTTCTTGTGGAATCAAACTAAATGGAAGATGAATTAACAAATATTTGGTATGAAGATAATTAGTACAAAATAAAAGTCAAAGATAGTATCTTGGTAGGTGAAATTTAGGCAAACCATAAAATCGTTTCATATTCTTAACCTTGACAATTTTGACACATAGTAATGTTATGGATGACATCAATAGGATGAATTTATTCCTATAAATAGGTAGCTCTTAATTCATTTTCAAATCATCCTCTCACTTGCTTTCTCACGTTCTAAGGCATTTGTGTTCTCTCTCTTGTAGTATTTCACTCGTATTCTTTATAGAGTGAAATAAATATTGATGCAGTTGTTCTTTGGTGGACGTAGGATCATTTTGATCCGAACAACGTTAAATATTGTTGTTCTTCATTGTTCTTTAACTTCACGTTTCCGCTAACAATTGGTATCAGAAGCAAAGTTCTGTCTGAGTATGCTCTGTGGTTGCAGCACAGTCTGAACTTCCACATCAGAAAATGATTACTTTGGTTTTCTGTAGTTCCAAATACATTGTATTAGAAAAGGAAGAACAAGTAAAAAAAATAGTTGAAGTTTGAAATTGATAGATTTAGTGGGCGCAACAACTTCAATATCTGGAAAATCCAAATGATGGCGTTACTACGGAGGGAAGGTTCAATCCATGCTATTGATGGAAAAAATCCCGATAAGATATCAGATTCCGACAAGGAGAAGATTGAAGGAGATGCATTGAGTGTAATCCAACTGTCCCTTGCACCTAACGTACTCTGTGAAGTGAGTACAAGTACCGAAGAGATGGCCAAAGAATTATGGGAAAAGCTGGAAGGGCTTTACCAGGACCAGTCAGTGACAACAAGAATGTTGTTACAACGGCGTCTTCATACATTTAAGATGGATTCAGGTACTTTGTTGCAAGACCATCTAGATGCGTTCAATAAACTTGTGATGGACTTACAAACTGCTGGAATTAAAAAGAACGAGGAGACGCTTACATGTTCTTTGCTATTTTCATTGACTTCAAAATATCGTGATATTGAGAATTCAATGATGTATAGCAAACAACCTATCAAACTTGAGCAAGTGCGGCAAGCACTTAACTCTTGTGATGTGCGAATACATTTTGAAGGAGACAAAAGTGACGAAGCTAGTGGACTCTTTGTAAGAGGTCGTACTAGCCAATAGGGAAGGAGCAAATCGAAGTACAGATCAAAGTCTCGTGTGAACAAAAAGAATGCGGAGTGTTGGGGCTGTCCCAAGAAGGGGCACTTTGAACGAGATTGCCCTATATCGAAGTCCAAAGAAAATGTGAGTGCATCCATTGTTGAGCAAGTACATGATAATGATGATGATTATGTACTAACAACAACATGCAATAGTGGAGTCTATGACAACAAATGGGTCTTAGACTCTGGTTGTACTCTGCATATGACATTCCGAAAAGATTGGTACAGCAGCTATGAAACAAGCAGAGGAACTGTATTAATGGGCAATAATGCAACTTGTAAAATAGTTGGCATTGGTTCAGTTAGTGTTCCCTGCCATGATAGAATCGTGAGGACTATTATAGAAGTCAGTCATGTTTCTGATCTGAAAAGAATTTGACCTCCCTGGCTACTTTGGATAAACAAGGCTATAAGTACATGAGTGAAGGAGGAACTATGAAAGTGACTAAAGGATCTTTAGTCATGTTGAAGGCCAAGCTGGAGGATGGCCTTTACACACTTGCGGGAAGCACCATTACTGGCTCTGTAAATACATCTACACTGCAGTTATCTAATGATGACCAGGCAAAATTATGGCACATGAGACTAGTCCATATGAGCGCGCGAGGATTGGAGATATTGAGCAACCGAAACCTTTTGAATGGTGAGAAGATTAGCACACTCGAATTTTGTGAGCACTGCGTCTTAGGGAAGCAGAAAAAGGTCAGCTTTAGCACTGGCAAACACAAGACGGGAAGGGTTCTAGACTACATCCATTCATATTTATGGGGTCCCTCTAAGCTTCCATCGAAGGGAGGAAAGAGGTATCTTCTCACATTCATTGATGATTTTTCACGAAAGGTTTGGGTGCGTTTCCTGAAGACAAAAGGTGATGCTTTTGAAGCATTTAAAGACTAGAAGATTTTGGTTGAAAATCAAATGGAGAGAAAAATCAAGTATCTTCGCACAGACAATGGCTTGCAGTTTTGCAGTGAAGAGTTCAATGATATCTGCAAGGTTCATGGGATCGCAAGACATAAGACGGTCAGGCACACACCACAGCAGAATGGAGTTGCCGAGAGAATGAACAGAACTCTTCTTGAGAAGGCTCGTTGTATGCTCTTACAAGCCAAGATATCCAAAGTATTTTGGGCTGAAGCAGTTCATACTGCTTCTCATATTGTCAATCGATCTCCAGCATCAGCGATTGACTTTAAGACTCCGAATGAGGTGCGGTCAGGTGAATCCTCTAACTATTCATACTTGCGAATATTTGGGTGTCCAGCTTATTATCATGTTAATGAAGGAAATCTTGAACCAAGGGCTAAAAAGGCCATATTCGTAGGATATGTAAATGGAGTAAAAGGGTACAAACTTTGGTGTTTGTCTTTACTCAAATTTGTAGTTAGTAGAGTTGTTACTTTTGATGAATCCTCTATACTTGATCCCCGTAAAGTTTCTATGGAGTTATTAAGGGACGGGAACAACGAGCAGGTGGAGCTACTGGTGGAGCTTACCAAGGAACGAGATCAAGAGACTCAAATTGATGAGTCAAAAGATGCAGATCTTGAAGAACTTTCTCCCAATGAACCATACACAATTGCGAAGGGAAGGGACAAAAGACAGATACGGAAACCGGAACATCTTATTGAGCAAGAAAATCTGATTGCACATGCGTTCGTAGCTGCAGAAGAAGAGATTAAGGATCTCGACCCTCTTCATATGTTGAAGCAACTTCTTGCAAAGATGCTGCACAATGGCAGTTAGCCATGTTGGAAGAGATGGAGACTCTTCACAAAAATGAGACATCGGTCTTAGTTAAAAGGCCAAGGAGATGAGGATAGTTGGATGCAAATGGGTCTACAGAAAGAAAGAAGGTATTCCAGAAGTTGAAGATGCTAGGTTCAAGGTGAGATTGGTTGCAAAGGGTTTCAGTCAGAAGGAGTGAATTGACTACAATGAGATCTTCTCTCCAGTAGTGAAACATAGCTCAATTCATGTGCTATTAGTATTGGTTGCACAATTTGATTTAGAGCTTCAACAGCTTGATGTCAAAACTGCTTTCTTACATAGTGATCTAGAAGAGACAATCTATATGGATCAACCTAAAGGTTTCCAAGCTAAAGGAAAAGAAGACCATATATGCCAATTGAAGAAGTCTTTGTATGGTTTAAAGCAATCCCCTAGACAGTGGTACAAGAGATTTGATGCATTCATGACTACATATGGATTTTTGAGGAGTGCATTTGATAGCTGTGTGTATCACAAGAAGATGTCTGGTAATTCTATGATTTATCTATTGTTGTATGTTGATGATATGCTTATTTATTGCTGCTAACAACATCACAGAGATAAATATTTTAAAGAAACTGTTGAATGATGAATTTGACATGAAAGATTTGGGAGTTTCAAAGAAAATTCTTGGAATGAAGATTTCAAGAGAAAATGGTGTTGTACATCTTTCTCAAAAGAGGTACATCGAGAAAGTTCTTGAAAGATTCAATATGCATATGAGCAAGCCTGTAAGTACAGCGTTAGCTTCTCATTTCAAGCTTTCAGAGTTACAAAAGCCTCAGTCAATGGATGAGGTGGAGCATATGTCAAAGGTTCCTTATGCGAGCTCAGTTGGTAGCATAATGTATGCTATGGTGTGCACACGTCCAGATATTGCCCAATCTGTAAGTGTGGTAAGCAGGTGCATGGCAAATCCAGGAAAAAGGCATTGGGAAGTTGTCAAGTGGATATTGAGATATCTCAAAGGAGCTCCTAATGTTGGCCTAACCTTCCGAAAAAGTGAAGGTATTTCAATTCTCGGTTGTGTAGATTCTGACTATGCAGGGGATCTTGATCGAAGGAGTTCCACAACTGGATACATCTTTACTCTCGTTGGCAGTGCAGTTAGTTGGAAATTGACTTTACAGTCTATTGTCGCTTTGTCTACAACAGAGGCAGAATATATGGCAGCAACGGAAGGATGTGAAAGAAGCTATCTGGTTCAAAGGTTTGGTGGTAGAATTGAGTTCGGTTCAATCTGAACCAATTCTAAGATGTGATAGTCAAAGTGCTATTTATTTGATTAAAAATCAATGATTTAATGAGCGCACCAAAAACATTGATGTCAGATTCCATTTTATTCGAGATGTCGTAGAAGAGGGAGCTATCAAGGTTGAGAAGGTTATCACATACGATAACGCTGCAGACATGTTGACCAAAATAGTCCCGCTTGCCAACTTTGCACACTACAAGGACTTGGTGGGAGTATGCATCAATTGATGCAACTCTAAGAGAACAACTGCTAGGTGGAGCTGGTATGTTCAACAAAGGTTTGATTCTTCTTGTTTCTTACAACGGGATTGCCCAGTAAGCTTAGAAGTTTTGGCTGGAGTTGTTTATACGCATGCTTGGAACACAAACCAAGGTGGAGATTGAAAGAGTTGGTTTGGTTCTTATGGAATCAAACTAAATGGAAGATGAATTAACAAATATTTGGTAGGAAGATATTAGTACAAAATAAAAGTCAAAGATAGTATCTTGGTAGGTGAAATTTAGGCAAACCATAAAATCGTTTCATATTCTTAACCTTCACAATTTTGACACATAGTGATGTCATGGATGACATCAATAGGATGAATTTATTCCTATAAATAGGTAGCTCTTAATTCATTTTCAAATCATCCTGTCACTTGCCTTCTCACCTTCTAAGGCATTTGTGTTCTCTTTCTTGTAGTTATTCACTTGTATTCTTTATAGAGTGAAATAAATATTGGTGCAGTTGTTCTTTGGTGGACGTAGGATCATTTTGATCCGAACGAACCACGTTAAATATTGTTATTCTTCCTTGTTCTTTAACTTCACGTTTCCGCTAACATGCTATTTTTGAAATTCACTGCTTTGATCTCTTACCAACAATATATATATATATATATATATAACTTAAACTCGTTTTACCAACAAAAATCATGAAAATGAAGAGAGTAAAATAGAAGAAAATTTGGAGTCAGGGTGAATAATCCATTCCCAAAGTCTCACATACATAGCACTTTAGAAAATTAGTTAAAATTTCTTTCTTGTATTCATAAAAGTTGTTCTCATTATTGATGTATAAACTAATTAATTTTGTATTATTGAGTGAAAAGTTGCTGACTACTTAGCAAAAGACTAACTCAAGAAAAATAGGGACCATTAATTTCAATTTAAACTTTAAAGTCTCAAGTTAACTCTTAACTCAAATAAATGCATGAAAATGACTAACAGCGTATAGATAAGCGTCTCAAGACCTCAAAACATCTCAACAAAAGAAAATAATGAAAGACTATCCAACTTCTAACTATCTACGAAGTCTAAATACTATGATAGATGCAGGGAGAAAACCCACGACATCTTTACAAAGAAGAAATATAAATGTGGAGCCCACCGAAAAGCAAGGTGGCTCACCAAAGCTAGTTGTAGTGCAAATATTGTAAACAAAGTGCCTGTTGATGACCCTTAACATGTATCTGCATCATAAATAAGATGCAGGTCGAATGACATTAGTACATTGAATGTACGAGCATACACGGAAAATTGAAACATAGATAACTGAACTGATAACATGGGAAGACAGTACTCACCTCAACTCAACTCCCATATATTAAAGCAATAATAAGAGATGCAATATTAAAAACGGTAAATATCAACTCAATAAGTATACAAATACAGAAAGTTATTCTTTTATCTTATTTGGGAGATTGTCTAATCGATAATCATCACTATGAGTTATGTGATTACACAATGTTTCGTACAAACTGCCAGAACTGTTCTATACCTGACCGGGGTATAGAACACCTCAACTAAGTGGATCCACTAAGCTATATTTAAAAGCAATAAGAAATCGTCTAAAAAGTACGACCCTTAACCATGTTGCTACATGGTTTATGAGGAATGTGAGTTCTCTGAACTTATCCTCATATTAGTGCTCAATACTACTCCAAATAATATATAAACTCATTCTCAAATGTATAAATCATAACTCTTTCTTAATTTGTTGTAAATACTCAAAAGATCCTCTTAAAAAAGGTAATACTCTGAAACTTCTCTGAACAAATAAACTCATTTAGAATCAACTTTCCCTCTTTCAAAATGTGAAAGTGTTACATTTGAGACTTTTTAGTTACTATATACTCTTTTCAAATCATGAATGCAGCACTTCTCATTCTCATACTTACTTTAAAACTATACTTAATTACGAAAGAATTTTCAAAATGATTCAAAAGGACCTCTTAAATTTTCCTCTTAAACTCACTTTAATTTTAAATGCAAATAAATCCATGTGATTAGGATATGTACGATTTCTCAAGGATTAATAGAGAATTTAGGAGCTAAGACGAAGAAGAGAACATAGTCACAATTCAAAGGAACACGTACATAAATGAACCCCAAAAGAAAAAGACGAGGCGGCTTTGGCATACTAAGTGGCGTAGGGCGCCAGTTCCTAAATTACTGGCCGAGGCCCCAAACTACTGGGCAGGAGTTCGGGCTCTATGGGTGGTGCGACGCCCACACCCCTGCCCAGAATTCTAATGAATTTTTCTACTTCAATTCGGTACCTAACTCATCCAGAATCGAGTGATTTCTTCTAAAATCTTTTTGATTCACAAACCTAGCACGAATTCATAGAAATTTCACATAATTCCTATCAAAAATCACAACTTATTCTCAAGATGCTCAACCTAATAAACTCAACATTCCCATTGTTAAAGTACGAAACAACAATCAAGAACTACTCAACATTCTCTTAATATAAGGATTTTAAGGACGAATTTAGATGTATGGCGTGAGGAAGAACGAGTTCATCACTGTGGTAAGCCTTACATACTTGAAAAGAATGATTTTCTTGATGAATTCCACAAATCTTGATAAACGCTAGAAACTTAGCCCTTTTCTCCTTTTGAAACCTCGCTTAAGTACCCAAGTGTTTAGATACATGAAAAATGACTTCGCGTCTGATTAGACCCTTAATTGGGTGAGTAAAAATGTGGTTAATCCTAGTGGTCAAAGGAAAAAATAAAATACTCTTTTCTCAAATGGATTAAATGTTATAACTAGTGAGGCTTCACTCAAAACTGACATAACTTTTTACTCCGAGCTCGAAATTTAGCAAACTTGGGGCCGTTAGAAAGAGGACTCAAAGACCTTCAGGTTTGATAGCTTATGAGCCACCTAATTCTTTATGTGCTAAAATATATGTTTATTTGAAGTTGACTCTAAACTAAAAATAATAGGAGACTTGGATGAACCTTTACTTATCTCTTTCGAAGTCTGAGGTGTTATCATCTTGCATGTTTCCAACCAAGTTAGGCAAAGGTTGAGGTTGCTCACTAATATCTAATGAACCAGGAGGATTAGAAGGAAAGAAATGGACCACAGATCTAAAGAGATTGAGAATCAAAGCAAACTTGAATGACCTTTATTCGAACGTAGCATCAACTTAAATACAAGTAAGATGTAACTAACTTGACTAATTCTAAGGGACTATTCTAACAACTTAATATATAACTAAGTTGAAAAATCTAAGGAACTACTTTAATAACTTAATCTAAATCTACTCTAACAACTTGATAAGAATTGATAACAAACTAACAAAGTAGTGAGTGTGTCAACACACCCCCTCAAGTTAGGTATGGTGCAACAACGCCTAACTTGGATAAACATCGAAGGAAGGCAAGCTTGGGCAGCGGCTTTGTGAGAGTGTCTACAATTTGATCCCCGACAGGAAAATATTTGACTACTACTCTACCTGAGTTCACACTGTTGCGGAAGTAGTGAAAGTCTACTGCAATGTACTTCATCTTAATGTGGAAGACAGGGTTTTTGCTGATATATGAAACCCCAATATTATCACAAAAAATGCTTGGCATTTGCAAGACTTGATATCGCAGTTCAGTCAACAGGTTGTGTACCCAAGTAAGTTCAGAGAGTGCATTGGCTACTGATTTGTATTATGCTTCAGTAGAGGAACGAGCAACTTATTATTGCTTCTTAGAGCACCAACGAATCGGATTTGGTTCCAAGAAGAGTATGTAACTAGATGTGGAGATTCTGTCACAGGGATCACCTGCCCAATCAGTATCAACGTACATATACATATTACTATCAGAGTGGCTAGATATTTGCAGACACGACGTTGATGATGCCTTGAGGTATCGCAACGCCCTTTTTACTACTTTCCAATGCTCCAAACTTGGGGATTGCATAAATTGTGATAGTTTGTTAACTGCAAAGGAAATATCAGTACGCGTTAATGATAAATATTGCAATTTACCAATAGTGCATCGATACAAGGTTGTATCGGCAAGAGGTGAACCATCGCCTGCTATGGGTGGTGAGCTTGAGCACATGGGTGTCATAACTCCTTTGCAGTCGGCCATATCCACATCCAAGAGAATTTCAAGTATGTATTTGGATTGCGATAAGACAATCCCATTTGGAACATGTTTAACTTCGATCCCCAAAAAATAGTTGAATTCACCAAGGTTCTTTAGGGAGTACTTGTCAGCCAGAGAGTTGATTACATGTGTTACTAAGGTAGGGTAATTTCCAGTAATGAGTATATCATCAACATACACTAGAATATACATCGTGACAGTTTCGGATGTGAAAATAAACAGAGAAATAACTGATTCAGACTTAACAAACTTAATTGTAGTCAAGTGAGATTTGAGAGCTTCATACCAGGCATGAGAAGCTTGTTTCTGTCCGTAAATGGCCTTTTTGAGACGACAGACATAATTGGGAAAATCAGGATTGACATAGCCTTTCGGCTGCGCCATGAATACTTGCTCCTGTAAGTTACCTTGCAAAAATGCATTATTCACATCAAGCTGCTGAACTTTCCAGTTATTTTGAATTGCAATAGAAAGAACAATTCTGATGGTTGTTGGTTTGACAACCGGACTGAAAGTTTCATGAAAATCCAATCCTGGACATTGTGTGAAACCTTTTGCGACTAATCGCGCCTTGTACCTATCAATAGAACTATCAACCTTCTTTTTAATGCGAAATAACCACTTACAATCAACAACATTGTTTATTAGGTCCCTAGGTACTAGTTCCCAAGTTTGGTTTCTCATTAAGGCTTCGTATTCCAGATCCATTGCATTCTTCCATTCAATGTGCTTAACAACATGGTTAAAGGTATTTGGAGTGGGAGAAAGGTGAGCCAAGAAGCTAAATTTTTTCTTTGGTGTGAAGATATTATTTTGGACCTTGTGACAACACAGGATGGTGGTGGGGCAGCGGCAGGTGGCATAATTGCTCGTGGATTCGGTCGCTGCTGGTTGTGTGATAGACAATGGGAATGGGGTAATGGGCGAGAGTTGTGGGTTGCTTCATTAAGTAGCGAAGGAGGTTGAGTAAATATAGGAATCATACCTGATGAAGTGGAGAGTGCTGGTAGTTGGCTTTCAATTCTGGACTCTGGAGTGTTTGAATGAGAGGGAACTGTTAAGGTGATAGGAATAGGAGGTGGAAGAGTTTGAACTAGATTGGAGTCCAAATTTAATTGGACTGTCGACTGAGCATCCTTACAGACTTGGGACTCTATGATTTCCCATTGTAACTTGAAATCCTTATTTTGCAAGTGTGAAACATTTGAGTGAAAGGAAAAACGTCTTCACAAAATTGAACATCACGACTGACAAAAATTTTTAGTATACTAGATCAAAGCAAAGGTGTGCATGATGAACAATAAAAACTCCTATTAGACACAAAGTGAAGATCTAGGCTGAAACTTATTTTGTGTATATGGCTTAAGCCATGGATAAAAAAGACAACCAAAAATTTTCAGCGAAGAGTATTTTGGTGGTTCACCAAATAATTTCTAATACGGAGAATCATTATTCACACCAGGTGTAGGGAGTCTATTTATGATATAGACTGCATGATGACAGGCAAAGGACCACAATTCATATGGTAGTGAGGCTTCATCGAGAAGAGTTCGAGTTGTTTCGACAAGGTGACGAGGTCATCGCTTAGCGACTGTAACTCGTCGGAGCGTGTAGGGTGGGGAGATCAAATGTTCAATGACATGGCATTGTAGGTATTGTTTAAGACCTGTGAATTCAACCCCTTCATCAGTATAAAGTAAGACAATTTTGTGTTTAAAAATTTTTTCCACTAAAGGATGAAAGTTTGCAAAAATTGAAGCGACTTTCTTTTTATTTTTTATTGTATACAACCAAGTATATTTGGTGTATACAACCAAGTATATTTGGTGTAATAATCAACAAAAATACAGTATACAACTTTTTATCAATGGATAAAATGGGTGATGGACCCCAAAAATCACTAAACAAAGTTTGAAGTGGTGCATTACTATTTAAAGTGAGTCATTGAAATGGCAAGCGATGAGCTTTATTTGATGAGCACGAATTACAAAAATGAAACTTTTCTTTTGTGGTAAAGGGAAGTGAAAAGTTATTCAGTAATAAGTCTAGGATTTTTAGATGAGGGTGACCCAAGCGACGATACCACAGTTGACGGGAAACTTTGGTGGAGGTGAAGTTGGCGGAAGGTGACACATGATCCCTCTGGGGCCACTCATAGAGTCCATATTTATTCCGGCCTTGTACCAGCAATCTCCGAGTTTTGAGATCCTTCACAAGAAAAGAGTATGGAAAAAATTCAATTGAGGTTAGATTGTCAGTGCAAAACTTAGCAACGGAAATAAGGTTTTTTTTTATAACTGGAGTACAAAGAGTGTTAAAGAGCATGAAATTGGAATTAAAAGCCTTAAGTTGAGTTAAACCAGTGTGAGTAATGGGAATAATTTTACCGTCACCCATGGAAACTTCCTCATTGCCATGTATTCTTCAAGATTATTTGACTCTGTTGTGACATGATGGGTTGCTCCAAAGTCAAGGATCCAAGGAGATGCATCTGAGTGATGATTTGACACAAAGTTGACCTTAGATTCAAAGTGGGTGTTTAATTTTGAGCGACACACATCAGCTGTGTTGCCAATCTTTTGACAAAGTTGTCACTTTACCACTTGCCTGGGTTGTCTCCCATTTTGTTGATTTCCAGGGACCGTCTGTCGTGGGGGTTGTGGTCTTGAAGACTGATTTGGGAAGTGACGATTATTCTTCTGATGTTAGGGTTGGAAGTTGGTCCTTTGTGCAACTGCAGCCGTGATGAAGGAGGATGATCTGTCAATATCTTGATTTTTTAGGAAGAGTTCATGGTCCGTGATTTTTTGGAATAGCTCCTCAAAGCTTAGGGCTGTGTCACGCGCTCTTATATCAGCAGTGATTTCATGGTACTCACTACCTAGGCCACTCAAAATCTTGACTGCTAGTTCATCATCAGCCACCGGAGAACCTGCTACTTTGAGAGCATCAGCAATCGATCTGATCTCCTGTAGGTAAGTAGCAACCGTCTTGGAGACTTTTTTCATGTTTTGCAACTGATCTCTCAAACTGAAGATGTGAGTGTGCTCTTATTGGCATAAGTTGTATGAAGGAGATCCCAAGCTATTTTTGTCGAAGAGGCATCTACAACAGTGGAGCAATGGTGGATTCAACGGATGCCATCATTGCCTGTTAAATCAGTTGGTCTTGGCAAAACCACAACTCATATTCAGGATTGGAGATGGTTCTATCAGTTAGTGTGATAGTGGTCGGCGGAGCAGATTTGGTACCAGTATGATGCCCAAGGAGCTTGTGTCCATTGAGTAGTATCACTAGTTGAGCCTTCCAGGTGTCAAAGTTGAGGTTACCTTGCAGTTTGATAGGTAATTAGGCAGCTGGATTGAACTGTACCACATGAGTGGTAGTAAAAGTGCAGCAGCACTTTCAGTGGTGGTAGCGGGAATAACCATGTTTGGACGCAAAGAAAGGGAAAAAAATTGGATCAGACTCGTGAGAGTTTTAGAGGGGCTCTGAAACCATAAAGGGATTGAGAATCAAACAAACTTGAATGACCTTTATTCAAACGTAGCATCAACTTAAATACAAGTAAGATGTAACTAACTTGACTAATTCTAAAGGACTATTCTAACAACTTAATATATAACTAAGTTGACTAAATCTAAGGAACTACTTTAACAACTTAATCTAAATCTACTCTAACAACTTGATAAGAATTGATAACAAATTAACAAACTAGTGAGTATGTCAACAAGATCTATGTGAGTGATACTTAAAATGTCCAAATCTGATGTTGTATTTATCTTAAAAGGAAACTAAATTATCTGAAATCCACATCCCTATTGACAAAAAAGATCTTATCCTCCAAGTCATATGATATGTAGCCCTTTTGAGTTTCAGAATAGCAACCAAAACAACTTTCTTAGCCCTTGCAGCAAAATTTATCACTTCTTGGTAATTTACAAGCGTAACATAAGCAGCCAAACACCTTAAGTGATCAGAATAGGCATCGCTCCATACAGTATTTCATAAGGTGTCTTCCCATTCAAAACTGGAGAAGGCGGTTTATTTGTTATGTACATTGAAATCCTAACACAATCACCCCAAAAACTTATAGGCACACCACTTGGGAATTTAAGAGCTCTAGCTTTTTCTGTAATGTGTATGTTTTTCTTCTACTGTATCATTTTAGTGATTATGCCACGTGAAGCCAATAATTGTATGCAATGAGTGTTGAAGAATTCAGTTTCATTAATAGATCTTATGAATTTCACAGTGACATTAAGCTGAGTTTAAATATACAAAGAAATTGTTATATTAAGAAATTGTTATCAATAAGGTTTTTGCTCAGAAATTACTCATTAGTCAATGATATTATATTTACTCTTATAGTATCATTGACTAATGAGTAATTTCTGAACAAGAAACCGTAATGATACCAATACAATATATATACTTATTTAGTATCAGTTAAGCAAAATTATCAGTTTTAATGATACCAATACAATATATAATATTGATTTTGTATCAGTTAAGCGAAAATTATCAGTCTTAATGAATTGAGGGTATGGGTTGTATATTTATGAGAGAATGAATATTTCATAAATTACTTTGGACTTGGGTATGAACTTGCAATTATTTTGAGTTTTATGGCGTATTTATGTAGTTTTCCAAAAACAAAAGTTCACATTACCCACTTTTCTCTTTCTAAATTTTTCACCTAATTCTATCATTATCTTTCTCTCTCACGATTTATTCCATTATTTCATATTTTCAAGTAACTTAAACCCTGCCTTTTTAAAATCAAATTCCTCAATTTTTCCAGGGATCTCATAAATCATGTAAAAGTTTTTCTACCTTTGTTGAAGTGAACTCAATTGATTTGTGATTGTTTCCATTAGGGAAGAAAATTTTGAAATAATCAATTGGGATATCGAAGTGAATTCAACTGATTTCGTTGAACTATGAGATTGTCGGTGAAATACAAAAACAATCAGGTATTCATTAACGGTTGATTCTTTAATTTTTTTGGAAGTGATATGAAAATGGTAGTTGAAAAAGTGATTATAAATGGATCTAGATCGTATTTTATACTGTTGGATCTTCACATGAAGATCTTTATAAGTTACTATCCAAATATTGGATTTAAAGGTTAGACAGTCACTAAGGTATTCGATTTGGGAGTTTCAGGTCAATACTTCATCCAAGACACTATGTTGGACAACATCAATAATTATAGTTATCTCTTCAATGAATTGAAATATTTATGTATCTTTTTCGCATGCAGAAGGACCCAAAGGAGATGAAAGTGCAGAATCACCAGCCATATTTTAAAGTAAAAAAATATACAAATTTTTAATTTGTAATATGTTTGGGATACAAATAGCTAGTGAATGATTGAAATTTTTTGATTTTTTTTTACGTCGTATACTTGGAATAGAAAATAATTTTAAAATCTATTTAGTAGGTGTTCTATAAATTAGACATTGAATGTAATATATTTTTGGAATACATAACAGATAAGAAATACAATTTTTTTTAAAATACAAATTTTGACTGCTACCATGATTGTAAATTTATATGTGTTTGATGACTAAAATACAAATTTTATCTTACATTTTTTATAAATATACAAACCAATGTTGTATCATTTCTGAATGAAAATGAATTTACACAAGTATATGGATACAAATATGCTTCTTAAATAACTACAAATCCATTTGGTATACATATTGGAATCAATACAAAGTATAAAGAAATTCAAATGTCATTATATAAACCCAAATATGAAAATCATAATGAATACAAATACACATATCATACATCTTGGAATGAATACAATCAAAAGTAAATTTTAGGAATAACAAATATAAAAATCATATTAGCTCTCTGTAGCTACAATTTTGCTATTTGCACTCCATATAATGCATATCTATCCATTGACAGTACTAGAATTAGTACTACTTGTACAACTTTCTAAACCAACTTGCAGCCAGCCAAATACACACATCATACATATCTATCCATTGACAACACTAGAACTAGTAGTACTTGTACAACTTTCTAAACCAACTTGCAGCCAGTCAAATAATTCAATTAGTTATTAAAAAGCCTTATAGCAACTTATTCCCAAGGCTTGCTATGCTATCAGACACACAACTTGAAATATGGCTCATTTAGTTGTCTTCTGACTTTTTTCTGAAAGCACCATATCTTCCATTAACTTGATAATGACTACTTCTCCTCCACATTGTCCAAAAATAATATCTAACATTACCAAACACAGCCATTATATGATTGAGATCTCTAGACCCATCCAATTAGAGATCTTTTAGAAGCTAACAAAGTTAGCAAGTATTAGTCATGGCTTTGATATGGGCAACACTTGTTATTATTATTGTGTATGCATTTTATGAGCTGCTAAACAACATCCAGAAGAGGAAAAGTTATCCTCCAGGTCCAAAAGGACTTCCCATTATAGGACATCTTCACTTGTTAGGAAAAAATCCACACCAAGATTTCCTAAAACTAGCAAAAACACATGGTCCACTTATGTATGTTAGACTGGGACTAGTACCTACAATCATTGTCTCGTCTGCGGACACAGCGGAGAAGGTCCTCAAGACATATGATCATATCTTTGCTAGTAGACCTCACAATGAGGCAGCTTATTATTTAGCATATGGACAGAGGAATATGATATCCGCAAAGCATGGACCATACTGGCGCAGCATGCGCAAATTGTGCACTCAGCACCTTTTCAGTAACCAAAAGATCAATTCATTTCAATCTATGAGAAGGCAACAAGTTGAGGTTATGATCAAATCACTTAAAAATGGAACTTGTGATCATCGCGTTGTTGTTGATCTTAGTGCAAAGATTTCGTCTTTGAATGCTGACTTGACTTGCTTGATGGTGTTTGGAAAGAAGTACATGGATGAAATTTTGGACAAGAGGGGATTCAAAGCTCTTGTCAAAGAGGTTGACGAATTAGCAGCGACACCAAATCTTGGAGATTTTTTCCCCTTCCTCGGCGTAATTGATCTCCAGGGACTCACTCGCCGGCTCAAGGATCTTTCAAAAGTGTTTGATGACTTTCTTGAGAAGATTATCGATGAACATGTCCAGTCTGGTGACCAGAAGCAATCTAAAGACTTTGTTGACACCATGTTGGACATTATGCAATCAGGAGAAGCAGAATTTCAATTTGGCCGTAGCCATATAAAAGCTATACTCTTCGTACGTTATTTCATCATCCCATCTATGTTCTTTTATTATTAGGTTTGTTTGTGCTAATTTCCCCTTTCTATAACAGGATATGTTAGTTGCAGCCATGGGCACTTCAGCAACAGCGATAGAATGGATACTAACAGAGCTTCTTCGGCATCCTCATGTGATGAAGAAACTCCAAAAAGAGTTGGAACAAGTGGTAGGACTTGAAAAAATGGTAAAAGAATCAGACTTGGAGAAGTTAAACTACTTAGACATGGTTGTAAAGGAGGGCTTGAGGCTGCATGCCGTAGCGCCACTAGCACCTCACGAGGCAATGGAAGATTGTGTAGTCAATAGCTTCCACATACAAAAAGGATCCCGTATCCTGATTAACTTCTATGCTGTTCAAAGGGATCCAAATATTTGGCCTGAACCTGAAAAGTTTTTGCCCGAGAGGTTTTTTGGGAGCAGTGTAGACATTCGTGGACATGACTTCCAACTTTTACCATTTGGCTCGGGTAGAAGAAGTTGTCCTGCAATGCAGTTGGCAATTGTCCTTGTCCAATTTACAGTGGCACAACTGGTGCATTGCTTTGATTGGGAGCTTCCAAATGGTATGCAGCCTAGTGATTTGGATGTTGAGGAGCACTTTGGGTTAGCAACAAGCAGAGCAAATCCTTTAATGGCTATTCCTACTTATAGACTAAAAAAGAATGCTTAATCTCAAACGATACAATATGGTGCAATAATCAATTAAAGGAAGATCAAATGAGAGATTATATACATAAAAATAATGGAGTTGGCTGAAATAGTTGACCTTAATTAAACCGTTTCTTCTCTGCTTTACTGGTCATGCTATCTCTCAGACTACACTCCTTTGTAATTTGTTTTTTCTCTTTAGTATTTGTGGAGCTAATAAGAAATGTATTCGTTTCACAATGTAATACAGAATACGTTGCGAAAATATCATAGGCTAACTAGCACACAATCATAAATAAAGCAAAAAGAGAAGAAAATTAACACAACGACTTAATGAGGTTCGACTACGCCTAATCCTCCAAGCAAGAGCAGAGAGAGTTTTCCACTATGCTTTAGAATCCCTTACTACATCCCCTATATATACATCTCAAGCAGTCTCAAACCTATAAGTAAAAAGGTTCTCCTAGTCCTAGAAAGACAATATATAGTTTCTCAAATCAATTAGGACAAAGGATCTCTTAAACTAATAGAGATTATGAGTTTGCTAAAATATATAAGGAAAGAATTCAAGACATAATTAACAAATCTTCCCCTTGTCTTGAATTCCTTCATCAATAGTAACATACTTCTGTCTTGTCCTAAGGGCTTATTGTGTAGTACTGTTGTAACACTCCAAAAATTTCTAAGATAAGACCTGAACAATTCTTTATATATGTCTATAGACTCTTAACGGATGATTTACTAGGTGCTAAGATAAATTTCCAAGTGTGGAAAGTATATTGTATGTGAATTAGGATCATAAGGAACCTCTAACACTAAGTCGAGTTCAAAGATTCTCTATCAATTAACCTTTTGGATAAGATAATGCAAGGGTCAACTTTAAACAAGCCTATCTCTTATAATATGAGGAGTTACGTGTCTCATTACCCGTCACATTAAAGGTCTATGAAGACCGTTTGTAAATCTGAGTCTAGAATAAAAAGTGATAATTATTTCGCCATAGACATTCTAATTTAAAATTTTCATCAATACAACTCTTATGTTGAGAGTATGATCCGTATGGAAAACTTAAAGGGTTTCGAACCCACGCAACCAGGAGTCAAACCACGACTCATAATACATGTATGATCCGTATATCTTTATTATACAAATCTGTATATCAGTGTATACTAATTGTATATTTGTTTTTTTTTCAAATTTTATAAAAACACAATTTTGAGTACTTACCTTATCCATATACTTATGTAAAAATATGATTTTGGGAATTTCAAATTATAATCTGGAATTTTTCAACTACAAAATTTGACCCACAATTTTACATTTTATAAAATAAACTCACATTTAATTTATATATATATTTACTAGTCATTTGTTTTATATGTATATTTAATTTATAATTCACATCATTATTTTATAAATCATTTATATCTTATATATAACGATTATTCTCGTTGACATAAAATTATTTTATTTCAAAACAATTCTAAATTTACCATTTATACTCACTAAATTCATCATTTTTATCGGTACCTTATTCAAATCAATATTTAATTAAAAATTCATCATCATATTGAGTGAACAAAACTAACCACGATGAAAAAGTGGAGTTATTTTGACAGAAGACCAGAAGATAGTCTTCTACCATTAGCGGGTCTTTTTGACCCGTTTACAGACCCGTTCATTTTCACCATATTAAAACCTGAAAATCATATACAAAGTCAGGGAAAATGTTATAAAAATCTGTTTCCTTATGATTTCCAACACTAATTTGTATCAAAAATTAGAAAACACAAATCTAAATTCATTTGTAGAGTAAAATTGTAGCGAAAATAGTGAATCGACTTACCTCCCGCCAATCGCCATTGTTGCAGAATCATGTCGATGTGATCTTGAGCACTCAAACCTCACTTAAACAAACATTTGTGCCCAACTTTCAAAGGCCCAATTTTACTCTTTTGGCTTGCGCTAGATTATCTTTTATTTTTAGTTTGAGACTAAAATTCTTTTTAGAAAAATAATTTGTAATTTGAAAATTAACGCCAATAATGATGTTGGACTCGATCCCCAAATTCAAACTAGGACAAGATTTTGATGACCGTTTTAAATTGACCCTGAGATTTGACCTAGGATATCAAAAAAAATGTGGGGAGGGGTATAGGGACTAGGAGTGATAGGGGTTGGATGAGGTAAAAAAAATCTTTAAATTTGAATTATCTTTCAAATATAATTTTAAAAAATTCTATTTCTTTAAATTGGATGGTATTAGGATACATTTTCAAAATGTCCTGATACATCCCATTCCAATTTCATATACATCTATTAACTTCATAATACATCATTCAGAGTCTGATACATTGTGTAAAGTGATATATACGAGGATATGAGAGAGTACGAATCTATATAACTTTTTTTTCAAATAATAGAAAATTTTAAAGAATATAGTAAAATAAATTGTGTATCTAGGTAATTTTTTCAAAATAAAATCCATATGAATATATATTTGTTTTTTTTTCAAAGTTTAAATGTATATTATGTGTATAAATTTGAACTCCGTACACCAAATCATGTATTGTATGAATTGATGAAACATTTATGACAAAATCATTATCATTCATTCGACCAGACATATTGATTCAAATCATATTAATCTCATTTTTTTAATAAATCAAACTGATAATTGATATATACATGTCATAACAATCGTTATGCTATCCAGATTTAGAATATCGATACATTTAATAGTGTAGAGAATAGATTTTACCATTTAATCTAAAACATTCATCTCATATTCAATACATAAAAAATGCACTAGAATTAGAAGTCGGAACAACGTCATTCTATAAGTATAAGATAAAATAGTAAACTATATTTAACCTCGTGCTACAATCATATATACAGATGGTTTGTTCATTTTCCATCTTTATCAGATTGTGAACAAGAAAATTATACTCGTAAGAAGTATTGATTCAAGTACTCATTTGTATGTAAGTTAAAACTCTATACACTTAAAATCATTTACTATACAAATAAATGGACATATAAACAAAGAGTCTGAAATCAAAAGAGCAAAAAAAATTGTCAAAAATTCTAAAAGGGTACATCAATTTTTTTTAATCAAAAGGGCAAAATCGCTCCCAATGGAGTGATTTTCTTTTGACAAAATTGCAGTGACAGTGACTTCGTCCAAAAAAAAAAAGTTCTTTTTTCTTAAAATAGCTGCCATTTTTTGTCGAAATTTTTTTTTACAAAGAGGCAAACAAAGCTGGCAGCCTCTATTGCAGGCTTGCTGCAAACATAGGAAAAAGAAATCATTTGTTTATTTTTTAAAAATACTGCATATGCAGCGATATTAAAAAAAAAGTTACGATATCAATTTTGTCCTAAGTTTGCTCTTTTGGTTAAAAAAAAAAAAAAGTTGATATCCCCTTTTAGAATTTTTTACAATTTTTTAATTTTTTGACTCCGAACTCTATAAATAAATATACAATCTATCAAATCATTATTAATAAAATGGGATCCCTAATAAATTGAACAAGCAATTATTCTACAATGTATATTATTCTTAAACACATAATTATTATATATGTTCCTATGATATTCGAGATCAAATTGACTATTGCAGCCAAATTTGAATATCGGTACTATATATGATAAACTAATACATACCTTTTAATGGTCACTTTCATCTAATGGTTACTATTTTTTAATATTATTGACTCTTCCATGTGTATACTATTCAACATAAATGATGTTTATATAAATATATATACATATTACATTAGAGATTAGACTTAGAAGTTAGGGAAGTCATATTAGCTTAGCCATGACTTTGATATGGGAAACAATTGTAGTAGTTTGTATAGTGTATGCGTTGTATGAGCTCCTAAATATCCACAAGAGAAAAAAATTTCCACAAGGTCCAAAGGGAATCCCCATTTTAGGACATCTTCATTTGCTAGGGAAAAAACCACACCATGATTTACAAAACCTAGCAAAGAAATATGGTCCATTTTTCTACATTAGACTAGGACTAAAACCTACATATATTGCATCGTCTGTCGATACAGCCGAAAAATTCCTCAAGACTTATGATCATATCTTTGCTACAAGGCCTCATAACGAGGCCGCTAAGTATTTGTCATATGGTCATAAGAATTTGGTGTTTGGAACATATGGACCATATTGGCGCAACATGCGCAAATTGGTCACTCTAGACCTTTTGACACATCAAAAGATCAATTCATTTCAATCCGTGAGAACAGAACAAGTTGATCTTATGATCAAATCGCTTAAAAATGATGGCGGTGGTTGTGTTGTTGATCTTAGTGCAAAAGTTGCAAAGTTGAGTGCTGACATAACTTGTTTGATGGTGTTTGGAAAGAAGTATATGGATGAAGAATTGGGCAAGAGGGGATTCAAAGGTATACTTCAAGAAGTTGTGCATTTAGGTGCTACACCAAATCTTGGAGATTTTTTCCCCTTCCTTGGTGTAATTGATCTCCAAGGAATCACGCGTAAACTCAAGGAACTTTCAAAGGTGTTTGATGCGTTTCTTGAGAAGATAATCGATGAACATGTTCAGTCTCGTGACCAAAAGCAATCCAAAGACTTTGTAGACACGATGTTGGACATTATGCATTCAAGAGACAGAGAGTTTCAGTTTGATCGTACCAATATAAAAGCTATTCTCATCGTACGTTCTCTAATTTCATCCCTTCTATTTCTTACTCCCTCGTATAAAAAATAATAATCTTCTTTGCTTTTTAGTCTGTTTAAAAAAGAATGACCTCCTCTCCGTTTTAGTCTGTTTAAAAAAGAATGACCTCTTTCTTTTTTTGGTAATATTTAACTTTAACTTTTCACGTGGCATGTTTAAGGCCACAAGATTGAAAAACAATTTTGTACATTTGACATAACTTTAATTTAGGACCACAAGATTCAAAAGTGGTCTTTATTTACTTAAACTCCATATCAAGTCAAATCAGGTCATTCTTTGTGAAACGGAGGGAGTATATTATAAGCTTATCAAACGATTTGAATTTGTTCATCCTAATTTATCCTGTTTAATTTCCTTATATGTAACAGGACATGCTTGTTGCAGCCATCGACACTTCAGCAACATCGGTAGATTGGATAGTAACAGAGCTTCTTCGACATCCTCATGTGATGACGAAACTCCAAAAGGAGTTAGAAGAAGTGGTAGGACTTGAAAGAATGGTAAAAGAGTCACACTTGGAGAAGTTGAAGTACTTAGATATGGTTGTGAAAGAGGGAATGAGGCTGCATTCCGTTGTGCCTGTAACGCAACGTGAGGCCATGGAAGATTGTGTAGTTGATGGCTACCATATACAAAAGGGATCACGAATCATGATAAATCATTATGCAATTCAGAGGGATCCAAATGTATGGCCGGAGCCTGAGAAGTTTTTTCCAGAGAGATTTGTTGGAAGTACTATAGATATTCGTGGACGTGATTTTGAACTTTTACCATTTAGCTCTGGTAGAAGAAGTTGCCCTGCAATCCAGCTAGGGATCATCGTTGTCCGCCTAATGGTGGCACAATTGGTGCATTGCTTTGATTTGGAGCTTCCAAATGGTATGCAACCTTGTGATTTGGACGTTGATGAACACTTTGGGATAGTAACAAGCAAAGAAAACCATTTAATGGTTATTCCTAAATATCGACTAAACGATTGATGAAAAATCATTTTCGATATTGTAAACATTATCTAGGGTTTGTTACTTCATTAGCATTGGTGCAAGATAACGTCTAGACCCTCTTGTTTGTACTTCTCTCTTCAGAGAATTGTTATTACGAATAAATTAAGTTGTTAGATAGCGTTTAGTGATTAATACAAATTTGTTACAAAAATCCATAACTATAAGTAGGGATGACAATGGGGCTAGGCGGGCGGGATGCAAGGCGAGTTTAAGGCTATGTGGGGGCAGTGCGGGGAAGGCGGGTTTAAACTTAATTTTGACTTTTTACATATTATAAGAGTGATCATAGAGCATTATTTATTAAAATAGTTTCTTTAAAGTTACTAAAATATTCAAGTTAACAAATGAAAATGGTTCAATCAAAATTAATACTTCATCCGTTTCAAAAGGAATGATTACCTTTTGTTTTTAGTTTGTTTCAAAAAGAATGACTTCTTTCTTTTTTTGGTAACATTTTAATTTCAGTTTTTCACGTGACATGTTTAAGGCCACAAGATCAAATGACAATTTGTACATTTGACGTAAATTTAATTTAGGACCACAAGATATAAAAGTCTTATTACTACTCTTAAACTCTGTTTCAAGTCAAACCAGGTCATTTTTTGTGAAACGGAGAAAGTACTATTTCAGTATTTCTTACCTATATAGGATTAACCTCTAAAAAATAAATTTTAAGTCATTATCTAATTAATTAATACAATTGAATGAAAAAATATATTTATTTTTATGAATTTTATTTTTAGTATCAAATTTAACTAGCTAGAAAAGAAAAATGTAAAAAAATTTATGTATGACGGGTTCATGTAGGACAAATCTATGCAGAGCAGATTAAAAATTTTACGAATTAAACTCAATCCACTCCGTCATATGTCGCACCACCCTATTGTCATGACAAATTTTATCCGATTATATGTGGCTATTAGGTTGTGCAAGTGGTGATATTTCTTGAGCTAATGTTTCTATTGCAAAATACAGTAGATTAATTAACTAGCACTAAATCAAATAATCCAAGCAAATAATAAATTGAAAAACTAGCAAGATTTAACGAGATTCGATTAATTGTTTGTCTTTGGAGTAAAAGTGGAGAGAGTTTTTCATTGTATATGAGAACCTTACAAGAAAATGTACCACAATCAAGACTCAGTCTAGCTTTAATTTTTTTTTCTCCATTATTGTACTACGTTTTATTATTAAAGTCACAATTATTTTTTTTATAAAAGTCATAATTTTTATAAAAGTTGTAATTCTATATAAAAGTTGCAACTCTTCATTTAAGTCGCAATTTTTCATAAAAGTCACAAGTATTTCATAAATGTCACAACTTTTTATGAAAGGAAAAACTAATTTTGAAAATAAATAAATTAAAAAGAAATTTTGATTTGTAATGATGTCACGTAACTTAATTTAATATTATCTCTTTGATATAAATATATAATTGTGACGGATTGAATTTGATACTTGAGAGATAGAGTATAGTCGCATCCACTTAATTAAACTATCAAAATGAAGATTCAAAGTGAGAAGAATAAAGTATTAAAATGAAAATTCAAAGTGAGAAGAATAAAATATTAAAATGAAAATTCAAAGCGAAAAGAATAAAATATTAAAATGAAAATTCAAAGTGAGAAGAATAAAATATTAAAATGAAAATTCAAAGTGAGAAGAATAAAGTGGCTAATTAATGCAATTAAATGAAGGGAGTTAGCATGGAAAACATTTACTCTGACTCCTTTTTTACCACGAAGTTATTAATTAATTTTGTTAGAAATTTATAAATTAATATATATATATATTTATTTAATTTTCTAATATAAATATAATATTTATAAAAAAAATTAAATTTATTTAAATTTATGAACTTCACTTAACTCCCTCCGTATCTAATCATTTTCGTTGTTCCACATCTTAGTACATTAAAGTCAAAGAAAGACAACTATGGATATATGAATGAAAATGTATTATTGTTCTTCTAGTCCTTTTGACTTGGAAATTTCAAGCGAAAATTACAAAAGCTGTCAATATAGGCTAGTCCACTCCATTCGAGTTAATTCATGCAGGCTTCAACATTTTATGGATTAGATTGGGGTAGTTCATATTTTTATGTGGGCCAAAAAACGGCCGGTCCAACTCACAAGTACGTGTAGGCTTGCCGAGCCAGCCCACTTTTTTAAAAAAATTATATTATTTTTAGAATTATTAAATTAAATTACAAATTATAATTTAAAAATATTATCATAAATATCGATAAAACAATATTACATGATGTTAATGTTACTACTTTTTAATCAAATTCACATTTAAAATTATTTTTATATACTTATTAAGTTTTCTTTCAAGTAAAAATATAAATATCTAAATAGAAGTATTAATCTAATTGTTTTGAGTTTGGACTCATTTTAATTTGAAAATTTAATATTTAATATATTTTTGATTAATTTTATTGACCCACGGACCGGCCCTACGGATATTTCTCAAGCCCTACAAATCAGTAGACTTATTCAGATCGGGCTAAAATACTTTTTTCCCAAACGGACTCCAAAGCCCAATCCTATTAAATCCCAAATTAGATCAAGTCAGTCCAAAGAACTAATCTATATTAACGGCTCTAATTACAACACAAACATATCACATGTTACTTGTAATTTCTATAGTACGTAGTTATTATATTATACTATTCTAAGGACAAGAAAATAATATCAATTTTGAAATTTCAAAATAGATATTTCCGGTCAAATTAAGTATGACTAGTTAATGATGATCAATATTAAAGTCTCTTTAAAATTGTCGGAACATCAAAATATTTATTTTAATAATTTTTTTATTTTTTATTTTTTGAAAAATCAACTTATTCGGCTAATTAGAATAATTGCTTTAGAAGGACGTAAATACAATTTGTATGGTGTTAGAAATTAAAAATTTATGCTTTTAAAAAAACACAAGGAAAACAGAAAATTATTTATTTCAACACTAAAATATCTTATTTTTCTTAATATTTTTATTTATATTTTAATCATTATGTTAATATTATATTTTTTTCTATGTATATATTGATTGATAATTTACATATGTACATTTTGTTTAAATAAAAACAAAAATTTAATTAAAATTTTATAATATTGATACTTATCCTTTTTTGTAATTTAACTCTTAAAAGACAAGAAAAATAATTAACAAAATTAGTCAAACACAATTTGATTTATAAAAAAATATGTCCTCAAATGAATTAGCTAAACATAAATTACTTTTTGTAGAACTGTTTTTCTGAAAAACTATTTTTTCTAAAAATAAAGCAACTTTTTAGCTGTTAAACAAACGTTTATTCCTTCTCTATAATAATAAGCGTTATACAATTTTCCACTCTATTAATCTTGTTTTCTCCCTTCATTTACTTAATTGCATTAATTAATTTGCCACTTTATTCTTCTCACTTTGAATTTTCATTTTGATATTTTATTCTTCTCACTTTGAATTTTCATTTTAATATTTTATTCTTCTCACTTTGAATTTTCATATTGATAGTTTAATTAAGTGGACATGACTTTACTCTATCGATCTCTCAACCATCATATTCAATCTGTCACAATTTTTACGTATAATCCAACAAAATAGATAAAAATAAAAATAAAACAATAATGGAGAAAAAATAAATGTTAGACTGAATTCTAATTGTGGTACATTTTCTTGTAAGATTCTCATATATAATGAAAAACTCTATCCGCTTTTATGGCAAGAATATAGATAATTAATTGAATTTTATCAAATCTTGCTATTATTTCAATGTATTTAGTTGCTTGGAATTTTTATATATTATCCTTATTTCAAATATGTTTGTATAATTTCAATCATAATCTATAGGAACTTGTGCCTTGTACCCTATTATACTATCATAAAAACAAGAAAATTATATCGATCTCATAATGAATATTTCCGGTCAAATTAAATATGACTAGTTAACAATGAATATGACTAGTTAACAATGACATATCTTATTCCTTCTCAATAATAATAAACGTTACACAACTTATTAATTTTCTTTAATTTGTCCCTTGATTTACTTAAAAGCATTAATTAATCACTTTCTCTAACCACAAAGTAAACCCTTCATTTATTCTTCTCACTTTGAATTTTATCATTTTGACTCATTAAGTGGAGGTAACTTTACTCAACTCTCAAGCATCATGTCATAGTTATCCATTCGAGTCGTCTTTTATAGAGTATATTAACTTTTTGGCTTAAGTCATATACCGTCTCTCAAAGTTGTCAGCATAATTCAATTAGATATCTCAACTGAGAGTTGTACCTACTGAACACCTAGATTGTTCAAAACATGTACCTATTAGACACAAAATGCTGATATGACAAAAACCGTGTATTGTACTTCCCTGAAGCGCGTGAAAAGACTAAAAATAGTGTCTTTTTTATTTTATTTTTACATTTTTTTTCTTTTGTTGACACTTGGCATTATAATTAACTTAAAAATATTTTCTTCTTTATTTACATTTTTTCAAAAAAGAGAACACCCCACTCCCTATCTATCATCTTCTTCATAATTTAGTTTACAAAACTTTCTTCATTTTAGCTCCAACACTATTTTTTTTTTTTTATATACAAAAAATTTATATCTTCCAAATACGAAGATAAATGAAAATCAACTATAAAGATTCAGATTTGAAAAAGAAAGTCTTCGTATGATTTATTTCAAATCTCATAAAAACAAGGAACAAATATGAAGAAGATGAAAAAAGATAAATGATTTTTATGTATAAAAATAGTTAGCCGATATTTATTTATCACAATTTTCGAACAAAGATTTTTACTCAAATTCATATGTGGTCATTAAATTTATCAAAAATGATATAAAAAATTTGAAAGAAATAATTTTAGAGCTATCAATTTCATTTTGTCATCGATGTAGAGTTAAATAACCGCCAACAAAATTTTCTTTCTTATTCACTCTTAGTATGAAAAAAAAAATTAATCTTGAAGTTATTTGAAAAGAATAAGATTTTGTAATTTGAGAAAGAATGTGTTTTGGGAAAGAAGATGAAAATGAAGATGAAAGGATGTTGGGTTGGGTTGGGGTAAGGTGGGGTAGAATAGGTTGACATTTTCATTTTTTCTTTTTTCATTTTTAAAAAATTAGATATTAAATGTGTGTTTTTTTATAATTTTTGGGTCCAATGCCAAATGTTATTTTTTAATTAGTCATGTTGCCACGTCATCGCAAGTGTATCACACACTCTTCACATTTTTTTGTTGATTATCAAAAAATGTCTAATAGAAACGATTATTACATAGGTAAAAGTGTTCAATTGGTACTAGTATTAGTTGAAGTGCCTACGTGAATTATGCGGACAACGTTAAGGGACCGCTGATGACTTAAGCCTAACTTTTTTGATTAGTAAAGTACTCATATTAATTGAATTTAAAAGGGATAAGATATAAGGATTTCTTTGAATTGTAATCGAAATTCAAGTGATACATTTTAACTTAACTAGTTTATAATATCCTATTTTCTTTCATCCAAAAAAAACTCATTTTTTCTGTATTTTTGTACACCTTCTATGTTGATATTGAGTGGAGTCTCAATTTCAAAATAGTTGCTATGATAAACATGTGTTGCCATATTTATAAAGATTTTATCATTTTTTTAAAGAAAAATAATTTATTAAATCTTCTTATTTTCTTTTGCCTTATATATATTTGAGAAAATGATCAAAAGTCTCCTCAATTTATAATTCGATTTTCAATTACACACTTATATTTCTATTTTAAAGTGAAATTATTTGCTCCCTAAATGCTGATGTGGCAGAGAGGTGTAGTTTACTCTCTTTGGGAAAGTGAGAGATAAAAAGATAATTAAAATATTATCTTTATAAAAAATCATAATTTATTTCATATTAATATACTTATTTTTTTTAAAAAAATTATGTTTCCTTTTATTCTTTTTATCTTCTTTATCTTTTTCCTTTAATCTTCATAGATCCATAGATACTGGTGGCTCACCAATCACCTCGACCACCAGGTCACCGCCCTCCTCAACTATTCATCACTAAGTCCTATCTTCAAATCACATACTTTCCGTCATATTTTTACTTTTCAAAACTTGAAAATTTTGTTGGTTGCTCAAAATCAAAATAAAAAATGAAAGTTAGAAGAATCGAACTTCAAACTAGTCACTAATGGAGTAGTCCACTAAGTAATAGATTTAACTAATGGAGAAGAATTCACGAAGGAATCATTTGATAACAGCCTCTTTGATTAAGAAGACCCACTTATTGAAATGTTATAATAGCGGAGAAAGACGCAATGAGTTTTTCGTTTGTCTCTAGCTTTGAAGAACGAGATTTCCTAATTTTTAGAATTTCAACAAAGGTCAAAGATGCGGTAGTCATCAAATCTGCCGAAACTCTTAAGGAAAAAGAAATGGAGGAAAGAAAAACAGAGAGAAAAGGAGAATATGAAAATACAAAACAAAAAAAGTAAAATATAAAAAAATAATTAATTTTTTTATATAAAAAAAGGTAATATTACGTGGCAGCACGTGTTGACTATGCCTAATACAAATCTGGGCATAAGTTTGTAGGGGACTAAATATTTCACTTTAAAAGGTTCGATTAGAGGGTTGGGTGATGGGATCCCGTATAGAGTAAGTGTGTAATTAGAAATTCGATAATAGCTTGAGAAGATTTTTGGCCATTTTCTCTATATATTTAAACCAAGTTAACACATGTAATATTTTTTAAAACACTTCCTTGTATTAAAATTCTTTTTTAACCCTTATTAATTGTTTTTTCTCTTTTTTTCTATGGATTTTATTTCTCCTTTTTATTTTTTTTCTCTTTCTTTTGAATTTGATTTCGAATATCTTCTATTTAGAAAGACAAATATCAAAAAAGTAAAAATATAAATATCGAATTATTCAAATTCAAACCCCACTTTTAACTCCGGCTCTAATCACTTCCGTTGTTCCACATCTTAGTACATTAAAGTCAAAGAAAATAATATTTTCTCCGTTTAAAAAAGAATATTTCTATTTCTTTTATAGTTTGTTTTTAAAAAATAATGATTCATTTTCTTTTTTGGCAACACTTTAACTTTAACTTTCCACGTGACATGTTTAAGACCACAAGATTAAAGGATATTTTGGTACATTTGACATAGCCTTAATATAGAACCACAAGATTAAAAAGCTTCTTTTCTTAAATTACGTTTCAAGTCAAACTAGATCATCTTGAAATGGAGAGAGTATCAGTTGAAAATTTGAAATTTCAAAATGGATATTTCCGGTCAAATTAAATATGACTAGTTCACGGTGATCAATATTAGAGCCTCTTTGAAATTGTTGGAACGTTAAAACATTTATCTTAATGATTTTTTATTTTTGAAATATCAACTTATTTGGCTAATTATTAATGGGAAAATTGTATATAATAGCAAACTAATAACTTAAAATAAATGGAGTAGCCAGAGTTTGATTTAATTGTGCTCCATAGCAAACGCTTACAAAAAATTATCAGGCGCCTCTCTCCCGAATATCTCGTTCGCCACTCTCCTCCAATCTCTCGCTCGCTTCCTCACTTTTTATACAAACACAAGTGTTAAAAATTGTTTCTAATTGTATAAAGCAGAGAAAATTGTATAAATATATATATTTTTGTTCCCCTCTCTCCCTTCTTCCAGATCTCGCTCGCCACTCTCTCAAATCTCGTTTGCCACCCTCGCTTTTTTCATTTATACAAACAGAAGCGAAATGTATAAATTAGGTTTCTATTTGTATAAAGCGTGAGAAAATTATATATACACATGCAAGTACATATATTTTCGTCCTATACGCTTAACACAAATATTTTAGTTGGCTATGAAAGCTAATGATGTGAAGTTTAAGTTATAGTTGTTGAAAAAAAAAACTACACGTTAAGCGAGAAAATACTTGTAATGATGTGAAATGTATAAGCTTAATTAGTCCAAAATAGATGGTATCAAACTATATTAATATTAAGAATATGAATTGATTTAGCCTAACAACTTCTTAATTAAATTTTAAAAACGTGAATGTACTCTTAAATTTGCTTAAACTCTAAATTTTGCCCAAGTAATAACAACTAGTCTGAAGAACAGAGGGCCCACACATAGTGACATATTCTTGGTCCACATCACGGATATTTCAACAAAGGCGGCCATAATATTCCATTATCTATTTTAACTTTGACAAAAAGTTTAAAATATAAAAAATAACTTTTAAATTTTATAATTTTAAATTAAACAAATGTACAAAGTATTTTTTCTGATCTTATAATTTAAACCTATCATGAAAAAATAAAATATTATTGAAAAGAAATCGTTCCAATTGTTTGTAGTCAATCTCTTTGTCACATCTAACAAGTGGGTTTACCAACTTTTAGTTCACTCTATATTTGTGCGTTTTAACTTTTAAGGAAAAAAAAATGAAAAAATTCAATTAATTTTGTAATTTAATACTCTCTCAGTCTCATTTTATATGACAATATTTGATCGGACAGGGAATTCAAGAAATAATGAAAACTTTGAATTTTTTATCAAATTGTCCTTCAAAAAAGTTAACACTTTTTTCTCTATCCTCATAAATGTATTAGAGTACTATGTTTAAATTAAGTGAAACCAACAAAGATAAAAAATAAATTGTATATTTAAATACTTACCATATAAAAAAATATAATATTCTTTTTTAGACTGACAGAAAAAATAATGTCATATAAAATTAAACGAAGAGTAAATAATTTCAAATTTAATTTAATTAAAATGTGGACATATAAGTAATAGACAAGTTAGATGGATAATTCAGACTACAGTTCATTTATTAGGAAGAAAAGAGGAAAAACGCGTCTAGTTTAGAAGTTTTACATTTCATTGACTTTATATATATATATATATATATAACTTTCTGTATCAAAATATATAGTATAACATTTGTAACTACATTTTACTTGTAAAAAATGGAGCCATGGCAAGACCTTAGTGGAAAAGTAGTTATGGTGACCGGTGCGTCATCTGGAATCGGGCTAGAGTTCTGTATCAACTTAGCCAAAGCCGGTTGCAAAATCATTGCTGCAGCTCGTCGTGTTGACAGACTGAAATCTCTCTGTGACCAAATTAATAGTAAATCCAACGGACCTCAACGTGCAATCGCCGTTGAGCTTGATGTCTCTGCTGATAGTACTACCATTGAGTCCGCTGTACAAATAGCTTGGGATGCATTTGGACGTATTGATGTTTTGATTAACAATGCCGGTGTTAGAGGTATTTTGACTATTGAATTTAATAAGCCTCTTATTATAATTTAACTTTAGACCTTTCATTTTATTGAGTCGCTATCAGCTGTTGTACAGTAACTAGATTTAAATTTTGTGTATAATCAGGGAGCGTGAGCTCTTCAGTGGAAATAACAGAGGAGGAATGGAATAATACATATAACACGAATCTACGAGGGGCATGGATGGTTTCGAAATATGTTTGTAAGCGTATGATCGATGCTAAACAGGGCGGAGGATCTGTTATTAACATCACTTCAATGGCGGGTTTAAATCGTACAGCAGTACCAGGGACTATTGCTTACGGTAGTTCAAAGATGGCTCTAGACATGGTTACTAAGGTACGATTCGTTCAATTGAACAAATTATCTGTGTGTATGTGATGAATTAATTGATTATGATTGAAATGACAGATAATGGCGATTGAATTGGGTGGAGAGAATATCAGAGTGAACTCGATATCACCAGGAGTTGTAAAATCAGAGATAACAGAGGACCTTGTTAAAAATAAATGGTTCCATAAGTTCCTTTTGCGAACTCTTCCTCTAAAATATCTTGGAACTACAGATCCGGCCTTAACATCACTCATTCGATATTTAATGCATGATTCTTCTGAATATATAACGGGCAATGTTTTCATCGTCGATGCTGGTGCTACCTTACCAGGTGTCCCTATTTTCTCATCGCTCTAGGGCGATGAACTTAGCTCAAGAAGTTCAACAAGAAATGGATATGTTAGACAAACACTGTAATAATGTTGGTTTTTTCTAGTTCTTGTAAGTTCAATTCTCGAAGCAATCGAAAATGTTTCTTAATACTCAAGTGCAATGTTTAGAGTGTTTGCGATTCGATTTGGGTCTGTTTTTAGTTGAAACTAAAATTTAGTTCTTAAGATCAAACAAATTTAGTCAGTTTTAAAATTATTTCAAATTTAGTGGATTTTTAAATTATTATTAATCAAATTAAATCAGATATGATAAACATTTAATTGATTTGGTTCATTTGTTCGATTTTTAATTATAAATAAATTAATAAAATTATTCGTGCTTTGCGTGTGAATTTAATATCAAGGAATTAATGAAATAATACTTAAAACCTGTCGGTTATCAAAATTAAAAAACTATATTATTTTACATACAAGATTACGTAGTAACGAACATTAATAATGTAACGGAAAATGAAAATTATAACAAAATACTATGATCTGTAAATTAAGCAATGATGTCAGTGAACAACTCAACATAAACAAATTACACGAATATTGAATGGTGCAAAAGAAGAAGAAAAAGAAGTTCAGATTTTTGGTTGTTTTAAAATGAGATGAAATCCTTATATTTATAGACAACAAAGGACATATTTGTTGTTCCTTATTGAAAATGTCACAACTATTTGGATTAGTTGCAACCCTTCGAAAAGGTCATAACATCTCATAAAAGGTAAAACTTTTCATAAAAAGTCACAAAATTTTATTAAAGTTATAACTTTTCATAAAACACAAAAAAATTTCACAAACAATTGCATTTTTTTTTTATGAAAGGGAAAGACTAATTTTGAAATTAAATAAATTTTAAAAATAATTCTTACTTGGAATGACGTCATGTATACAGACCTAAAATTTTCTTT
>NC_028648.1:60092443-60129289 GCF_001406875.1 Solanum pennellii
TATATATATACCATTTATATAGTTTCCTACTTAGCACTTACATTAAACAAACAAAGTGATAAGATTCTTATTAGGTAAATGTAACATCATTCATTAAAATATATTTATTAGAAGTCAAATATATTTGAATATGTAGTGTCCTAATAAGAGTTGGAGGCTTATAATATGAATGTATAATTTCTTTGTATGGACCATTTATTAGATGATAAAATATATAGAGACCATTTTTTCAACGAGTTAAAGTGTATATTTATCTCTTTTATTCTTATAAAAATGACATACAATTTGTCTGTTTAAAATCAAATTAGATCAGATCAGATTTTTTTTACTAATATAATTGACTTGAATAAGTTTTTAATCAAATCATGAACATCCTTTCAAGATTAATTAGTTGACTAGAATTCTAAACCAACTTAATCACTGAGCCCTTTTGTCATGATCCAAATTTTGAGATCTAGATTGGGAAAGGACACCTAATAATTAAGTTACTCCCCATAACGTATCTCCAAATTTATTAAAAATACTAAACAATATTGGTGTAGTCAAAATTTTCATTAAGAGAGTTATGATTATAGTAGAAAAATAATTATGAGGCCAGCAGAAGTGTCAATGGTCATAGTAGGAACACACAATCTCAAAAAATTCTTACAAATCCTTTATTATTAAACTAAACTTTTAACTATTGTTAATAACATGTCTTAATACATTTGTTTTACTAAATTTGATCTCTAAAACGATAAACATATTCCCGAATTATCATAAATGGTACGTCCCTCCATCTTTCTTAAGGGTGTTTTTTTTTTTAATTGTGAGTAAAAATTAAATTAAACTTGTCTAGGCCTTTAAGAATATGACACGTGTCCCTCCGTCTATCCTAAGGGTATATACGTTCCGAAATATTGATGATAAGGATATATATAACCCGAAAGTATAACGAAAGGTATTGACATATCATTTATGATAGTTCGAAGTTATATTTATCTTTTTTTCCTTACATAATACAATTTTCTGACGAATGAATGTCGCTTGACACCCCTTAGCCAAGGATGGATCCGCCCCGAATAGGTTGGCTAGACCAATAATAAAACTTGATTTCTTACATTACTACATAAATATTATTGATATTTCTGTGACAATTATAGAGAAATTTACTAGCTAGGGTGGCTGACTGACTTGACTGGTCGTTGACTAGCAAAAACAGGACAAGAATTTATATCTAGTGGTGGCTACTAGTTATCCATTACTCTTCTATTCTCTACAAAAAAATACATAAATCCAGTACTACATACAAATCAATTTATTAACAATGGAGCCGTGGCATGACTTTATTGGAAAAATAGTGATGGTAACCGGTGCATCATCAGGGATCGGGCTAGAGCTCTGTCTCGACTTGGCCAAAGCCGGTTGTAACATCATCGCTGCTGCTCGTCGTGTTGACAGACTGAAATCTCTATGCGATGAGATCAATTCAAAAGGCAACAGACGTGCATTTGCCCTCGAACTTGATGTTACTGCTGATGGTGCTGCAATTGAGTCCGCTCTACAAATAGGTTGGGATGCCTTTGGACATATCGACGTCTTGATTAACAACGCTGGCGTTAGAGGTACTTGATTAGTATTATTTTATGAACAACTATTATAAGTAGTAACTGTGTCACGTAAAACGAATTAATTTTATAGGTAGTGTGAGGTCTTCATTGGAATTAAGGGAGGAAGAGTGGGAGCATACTTTTAACACGAATCTAAAAGGGGCATGGTTGGTGTCAAAATGTGTTTGTAGACGAATGCGCGATGCTGAACAGGGCGGAGGATCTGTTATTAATATCTCTTCAGCTGCAGCTCTGAATCGAGTAGTATACAAAGGGAGTCTTGCTTATGCTTCTTCAAAGATGGCTCTTGACATGGTCACTAAGGTAGAGAGCCTCTACTTAAAATTATGCATGCATCCTTCTACCTATTCTTTCAAAATTATTACGTATATTATCATTAATTAAGAGTTTTCTATTATATATTGGAGAAGATATACTTAAATTCATATATGTTTGCTACCAGATGCACTAAAATAGATGGAGAGAGAAGCGAGTGAGATCGTCATGTGACATGTATATTAGATAAATGGGAATCACACAAAACATGTATTTTGGTGTGATATGCATGTATCTGAATACCAGATTCATAGGAGAATGACAAGTGAAATTTTGTTATATATCCCCTATACATGCAAATCCATTTGAATATAATGTATCTAAATGTATTTCAAGATATATACTCCTTCCGTTTAAAAAAGAAGGATTTCTTTTCGTTTTTGTCTGTTTAAAAAAGAATGACCTCTTTCTTTTTTTGGTAACATTTTAATTTCAGTTTTCCACATGACATGTTTAAGGCTACAAGATCAAAGGGACAATTTTATACATTTGACCTAACTTTAATTTAGGACCACAAGATTCAAAAATCTTCTTTATATTCTTAAACTCCGTGTCAAGTCAAACCAGGTCATTTTTTGTGAAACGAAGGAAGTATATATATTTGGATGCACCGAAATTTGATTAGATTCGTAAGATTACAAGCCAGAGAGTATCTACGTAATTAACTTCTAAATTAATGGAAATTTTATAAGACTCCCTATATAATCTAATGATGAATTGCAGATCATGGCTATTGAGTTAGGAGTAGATAATATCAGAGTGAACTCAATATCTCCAGGATTTTTCAAGTCTGAGATAACAGAAGGTCTTTTCAAACTCAAAGGGTTCCATAAGTTCCTTTTGAAGACTGTTCCTTTGAGATTCATTGCAACGACAGATCCGGGTTTAACATCACTTGTTCGATACCTGATTCATGATTCTTCCAAATATGTAACGGGAAATGTTTTCATCGTCGATGGTGGATCAACCATTGTAGGTGTTCCCATCTTCTCATCATTGTAGAATTTGATGAACAAGACATCAAGTTCAAATTATATGAATTTTATCATATATATTTATGTTTCACGTCGAAATATTGAATTCAAATGAATATGTAACTAAACAATATAACTTGTCCGGTTACATCTATGGAAGTGAGAATATAGTATTTATCACCTTCAATGGATCATCCTTGAATTATGATAGTATTTTTCATACTGTATTATTTTGTGGAAAAAGTCACGATGATAGAAATAACTTTTAGTGACAATAAATATGCATATTAATAAAAAGTGTTAAAAATCTTTATCAACATTAGTTAATTGTTATTAGATTCAATGTTACTATAAGCTTCAATGGCGTTTACAAAGAGTGCTAAAATGAAATTATTACTAGTAATTGTCTCTCTCTATATATAGCAACAATTAAGTTATCACCGTTAATTAATTGTTGCTAAAGATCATTTTTGATTTAATGAGTTTAAATAACTATGTAATTTATTCACTTTTCGTGTTTCATTTTACTTGTATATACAATATTTTTTCCGATAAACAGTATCTAATTGGACACCCACCCAATCACGTAACTCCGCCGCTTAGTGTAGTGAGGCACTTTGAATAGGCAAGAGTGTAGTGAGCCACAATATTTAATTATAGGGTATATGTGAGCTATTTTTGTAATAACAAAGGCATATATGAGTTACTTTTGTAACTATATCGTAATGTGATCCACTTTTTATAACAATAAGTGTATATGTATATTATTTTTATAATGAAAGATAAATCAATTTTAAATTATAAAATTCAATTGAATCTATAATATTTATTTAAAGTGAATTAATATGTAATATATATGTATTATAACTATTTTTAAAAATATATTATGCTTATTTGGTAAGAAGTTGAAACATTATATTATAAATGTATTAAAATGTGTGATAAATATATTATCTATCAATAAAACTTGTATTATATGTGAATAATAATTTATTTTTGTAATTTGAATTAAAAGCGTATTATAAATATATTAAAAGTAAAAAAAGTGAAAAAAAATATTATCACTATAAATGATAAATATTTTTTTATTTATATTATATTTATATAAGTTTCGCAAAAAGATAAAATTTATGAAAATATCTCTACTGACTAATCATTTTAATAATAGGGAAAATTGTACATAATAGCAAATATTTAAATCAAAATAAATTCTATAGGTACTATTTAATTTATTTGTACTGCGCAGCATATGTTGCACATATTTTGCTAATTTGATTGGAACCCACACATCTAAAAAAAAAAGCGAAAGATTTATTTTATACAAATCCATTTCCTGTCTTCTCTTTCCCATTTTCTTTCAATTTTTCCTAAAATCTCTCCCCAAAACAATTTTTTTCAATTGATTGGGGCCCACACACTATTTTTATACAAATTCATTAGCTATTTTTACTCTCCCAGTTTCTTTCAATTTCTCCTAAAATCTCTTCCCAAATCAGAATTTTCTTAAAAAATTACATATAGTTTCCACTGATATAAATTTTAATATTATACACAATTTTTTAAAATTATAATGTACAGTTCCACTAATACATTAATAGTTATTGTATTAGTAGTATCACAACAGTTTCTCTGTATATACAATATAAACATTTACATTTGATACAATTTTGTGCATTGTTTTTTTATAAGGGTACTTTTTGTATAATGATCATTTAGACATATACAATTGTACAAACTTATACACATACACAAATTGAAATCTGTTTGTATAATGTATATACACAGAATCATACATCCAAACTAAGGACGAACGATCACTGTATAAATAAACAAATTTGAAAAAATAGACAACAGTTTCATATACTTATTCAACTCAAAACAACACCAATAGGTATATGTATATAAACTACAACGAGTTCTATTTTTCATTTATATACATATTCCCAATATACACTTATATAAACAATTTCTTTTGTCTTTCTCTCTTTCTCGTTTTATATAAATTCAAATTATATATAATTTCTCTCTTTCTCGTTTTATACAATTTATTTCATACAATTCGTTTCAATTGTATATGTATAGCGAATTATACACATATATGTTTACTATGGAGCGCAATTATATAAATTTTGCTATAGCATATAAATATAAATTTTGTATTTGCTATATGTGAAAATTGCCCTTAATAATACGGATGCTGTTTAGCCACGAAGAAGGGCATAAACAAATTCTCTCCATATAGCTTTGGTTGAGTATGCAAACAAAAGTCTTTGTGTTGCACTAGTTGATTCAAACTTTCCTTCATTAAATTTAACTTTTGTACATAACTTTATGGACCCATTCCTAAAGAAAAATATAATTTTTTTTTATATTTACTATAAATATCTTTTAGTTTAGTTTGAATTTATATTCATGCTCTTTAATTTTGATATACACAAGTAGATACATAAATTTATATAAAATTAAATAAATAAACATATTCGTCTTACGTAATATTTTACATAAAAATTTTATATCCAACATAATGTCATATGTGTATTATGTCAGATAAAATGTGTTTATTTACTTATTTAATTTTATATACATTTAAGTGGAATTTAAACACACCTAAAATTAAAATAAATAAATACCAACTGATGTCAAATAAAAAAAACATATTTATGACTATGTATTGTTTATAATTCTTTCACTCTGAATTTCAAAACGAAAACTACTAACACACAAAAGTCTAATTACAATTTGATGTTACTCTCTTTTAGTGACTCATAAAATCATAGTGGATCTCATTTATTATCCTCTAAAAGCAAAAAAGATAAAGTCCTTGCACGAGTTTTGACGTATAAATTTCAAACATAATATCTTTTCTGTTTTTAATTATTTGTTCATTTTTTCTTTTATAATTATTCATAATTATTTATTCATTTTGACAAATTAATAAAGAACGATTTTTTACCTATTATGTTTTAATTAATTTTAGGTTGCTCACTCTCTTTGAGTGAGTGCACACACTATTTATGTAAAGTGGACAAAAAATGATGTAATAATATTAGTTCAAGATGATTTAGTGGGCTAATAGGAGTCCCTTATAGTTAAGGTGTCTTTTTAAAAATTCCGACAAGTTCATGTGTCTCTTTATGTCTTATTTTTATGAACAAATACATTAGTTAACACCAATACTCAAGTATTATAAGAAAAACTTGACCAAAATGAAATTGTCGTTTGTTGGCCTTTCCAACTTTTATACAGTCGAATATTTTCACATTTTGCTACCTACACATTCTATTATTTTTCATTTTTTTTTGTTTCTGAGTTGTCAAATGTGGTTATCTTTTGTTTGACAACAATGAATTCATATGTATGCTTATTGGTATATTCATTCTTTGTTTAACAATAATGTATTAATTTTCAAATTGCCGTGTTCATATACAAAATTGTTATATTTTATCTTGTTTAATATATTAATACATTGAGTTATTACACATACTGTATCCTTGATATATTAATACTTTAAATTTTATAAATGAAGATACTAATTTGAATTTGTATAATTAATACATTTCTCTTATTTAGTTCATTGTAATTAAAACGGTATCAATGTATAAATAGAAAAATAAAAAAGCATATATAATAATACTGCTAGAAAAAGACATAAATTATAGTTATTTTTTATAAATATCATACTTATTGTTATTGAACTTTAATAACCCTATAAGTATATAAGTTATTTTTGTAAGTTGCTCAGAGAAAATATGTGAGATACCTTGTAACATTTTATAAATTAGAAAACTATGTTTGGATTATTTTTATTAAAATAGCCTCATTTGTTAGATGACGGAGGTATATATGTTGTCATTTTTTTAATGAGGGTATATTCGCTCTATATCTTTAAGTTAACTGGTAATATTTTTCTCAATGGACAAATTAACTAGCAGTACTTGAAAGTTTGTTTGACGTTGCTATTGGGAGGCCAAAATCACTTGTTTTGAAAAAAATAAAGGTGTTTGACTAAGTAAAAATTGATTTAATTGGATGCAGAAACAATTTTTTTATTGTTGAGAAGAAATTAATTTTTTTTTGCTTCTTAAACAGAGAGGCAAAAATTATTTTTTCAAAACCAAACTATCCTTGCCATATATACATATTTACTAATATATTTCGTATATTTATTTATCTTTTTGGTGAATTTTCTTATATAGTGATTTAATTTGTGGATGATTTTTAAATTGATTTTGCTCGATATTTTTAATTATACTTAAATTATTATGTTAATATTATATCAAGACATACTTTTTTTATTTATCTATGTCTAATATTGATTGAAAGTTATATATATATAATTAATTTAATGAAAATAAAGTATTAATTAAAATTTTATAATAGATATTTAAAATAATTTTTCCCTATGAAATAATTTTAATACTGATAAATTTTTTTCCATAATTTGACTCTCAAAATACTTTTTAAAGATGATCAGTCAACATAATCTATTTATCAAAAACATTTTTTCCAATGAATTGCCAATTTGATTTTTTTTTTTCAAAAACACTTTAAAAAACTATTTTTAAAAGTGTACTTCTAAAAATAAGATATTTTTAACAATAATGCCAAACAAGCTCTAAATTCAAAAATGGCAACTATGAAAAAAGAATGGAAACATTAATGGTTTATGAAGTCCTTGCAATCTTGACATAGGAATTTCATATGAAAGCTACAACACACAAATAGTCTTATTTGGTTTACAAGTAGTATTTTTACTTGTTGCTATTGACTAGAGATAGGTTAGGTTAAGTTAATGAGTAAACATCAAAATGAAAATTCAAGTGAAAGGATGTATATATACATTTGTATGTTGTATCTTTCTTTGAAATACAACTAACATATTATTTCCATTCATACATGTCTTTCTTGACTCTTCATCTCTTTTGTTTTTATCTATTTTTCTACAAGTAGAGGACTCTAAATGAGATTCCCAATGATAAATAGATTAAGACTTTGGTTTGGCTAAAGCCAACCAAAAAGGACTATTCGTGTTGGATTGATTTAAAAGTTGGTCAAATCTACTTTTAAGTCAGTTTTCAACTTTTGAAAGCCTTTGGTAAATATAAAAAATAACTTAAAATAACAAAAGTTGGTCAAATCTAGTGTATATATATTCTTGATGTCTCAAATTAGACATATTTTTATTTTAAATTTCAAAAATGTCATATGACTTTTATAAATTACTTCAATTATTTTTCTTCACCCCACCAAGTCCGATTCAATTTTTTTTTTAAAAGAACAATTCCTCTTTTATTCCATTTATGATTGAGAGATTGAATCTTTTATCTGGGTCAGATTTGGAGGGGTAAAAAAATACGTGAGATATCTTGTGACATTTTATAAATTAAAAAACTATTTTTGGATTATTCTTTTTAATTCAGTTTATTAACAAAATTTTTTTAATATAAAATCTGCCTTATTTGTTAGACGACAGAGCACTACACAAAAAAAATTATTAGCGGTAATTAATTTTTCATTGCCCCTAAATATATATTTTTAGCGGCAATTAATATCCTTTGTATATTTCCCTAAAGTCTTTAGCGACAGTGGTTCTAATGACACTTAACTAATGCCTGTAAAGACTTTAACACTATTTATTAATGTCAATATTTATTATTGTTAAAAGTTATTTTTTTTGTTATAGTGAAGATATATGTGTCATTGTTTTAATAAGAATATATTCTCTCTAAATCTTAAAGTTGAGTGAATAATATTTTTTTGGATAGACGTTGCTATTGGGAAACAGAAATCACTTATTTTGAGGGAAACAAAATATTGTTTTGGAAAAGTTAAGGTGTTTGGCTAAGTAAAATCTAATTGGATGTTGAAATAATTTTTTATTATTGCGAAGAAGTTATTTGTTTTTTGTTTTTTGAGCAAAAAAAAGAAAATTATTTTTTCAAGACCACCTATCCGTGCGATATATACATATTTATTGATATATTTCGTATATTTATTTCTTTTAGTGGTGAATTTTCTTATGTAGCGTTTTAATTTGTGAAATGATTTTTAAATTTATTTTGCTTGATATTTTTAATTATACTTAAATTATTATGTTAATATTATACCAATACTTGTTTTTATTTATCTATGTTTAATATTGATTGAAAATTTGAATATAGATATAATTAATTTTAAAAAAGTAAAACATTAATAAAATTTTTTATAATAGATATTTAGAATAATTTCTCCCTATAAAATAATCTTAATATTGATAAAAAATATTTTCCATAATTTACTCTCAAAATACTTTTTAAAGATGATTAGTCAAACACAATCTATTTATCAAAAGCATTTTTCCAATGAATTGCCAATTTGTTTTTTTAAAAAAAATCAAAAACACTTTGTTTTTTTTAAAAAAAAAACTATTTTGAAAGAACTTCTAAAAATAAGCTATTTTTATCGATAATGCCAAACAAGCTCTAAATTCTAAAATGGCAACTATGGAAAAAGAATGGAATATCCAACGCATAGTGCTAATGACAAGTAGAGTTAGGTTACGTTAACTTAATGAGTAAACATCAAAAAGAAAATTCAAGTGGAAGGATATATACATTTGTGTGTTGTATCTTTCATTTGAGATACAACTAGCATATCCATTCTTGGATGTCTTTCTTGACTCTGCTCATTTGTTTTTATCTATTTTTGTACTTGTATAGGATTCTAAATGAAATTAACTGAGGAAAAGAATCAAATATGCGCCTAAATTATTCGAAAATGTCTAGTTAATTTAGGTGAAACTATCTTATTAAACATACATCCTTACTCTCTCTCTCTCTCTATATATATATATATACATTCTACCATATATGTTAGGGGAAGATATACCTAAATTCATGTATGTTTGCTATCAGATACACTAAAATAGATGGAGCGAGAAGCGAGTGAGATCGTCATGTGTCATGTATCCCAGATACATGCAAATCACATAAAAAATTTGGTGTGATCCGCATGTATTTGGTATGATGTGCATGTATCTGAAATACCAGATACATAGGAGAGTGGTGAGTGAAATTTTGTTATGTATCCCAGATAAATGCAAATCCATTTGGCTTTATAAATTTGTCTTCCAACTTTTTTTTCCATTCGAAGTTTCGTATTCGTATTAAAGTTCGACTAAATCTAGATTTGCACCGAAAAGTCCTATATTGAGGGTAAAACGCCTCCTAATAGAGACGACTCTGTACCGAAGGTGATTTGAATCCGAGACCTCTGAGTAGGGATGAAGGGGGTACTTATCTCTCGTTATGCCCTTCAACTTTGAATGTGCACTAGAAAACACTTGCGTCCTGCATGACATAATATACATATAACATCACATAGGACAAAAATTATCATGTAGGCCTAAATTATGTAAGATTCGGATTTGGTGGTCTCAGACTTTTCAAGAGTTGTTTCATAAGTACGATTGTCATGTATGTTTAAAGTTAGATAATTAAATATATCTGAAATTTATATACACAAGCAATTCAACAAACTTCATATGCATATTTTTAGAATCGCTTTGGTCATACTCATATATATAACTTTTTTTATTATTACTTTTCATTCAAAGTTTGATATTCATATTGAAACATGATTACATTAGGGTATAATGTAATTCTCAAATAATTAAAGTTAACAATTTTTTTAAAAATTGATTATGGCTTAAATAAACTTATTGAGATTGTCTATCCATGCACTTCCCCATGCACCCGCCAAGCATATATGGCCACTTTTGTTGAATATAGTCTATTTAAGGATATTAATTTGGTTAAGATCTAATTGTGTTATTTTCTTAAATAATATAGCCCTCTCACTTGTTAATTTGTGGATTTTGACTATCAATAAAGTTGACCAGACCATCACTTTGTTATTTTTGTGGATTTGACTACCAATAGAGAGACTTTGACCGGAAAAGAGTAAGAGTGAAAAGCGAGATTCCAAAGAGAGGGAAAGGCGAGAACGGCGAGAGAGGAAGAGAGGAAAGAGAGAGAATATAATTATAGCTAGAAGTAAGTTCTGAATTGTAATTAATACAAACTGTAATTATGTTAGCTAATAAATTAGTACTTATATGTTTACCTAATCGCATAATTTTCTAAAAATTATATGTATATATAAATATATCATCTTCTGAAGCTGAAAAAAAGTATGATATAATTCAAAATACACCATAGTCTTTAAATTTTAATCTTTAAATCTTAAATCAACCTCTGTAAGTGATATATAATACATTAAAGTCAAAAGAGGCAACTATAAAAGAATGTTAATGTTGCAGAATGTTGACTTAGAAATTTTAAATGATAGCTACAACACACAATTATTATGTCCATTTGCTTTGAATTTTCGTTGTGATGTTTACTCATTAACTGATTATATTACGCCTTTACTATAATTATATAACATGTGTGCATTATCCACTCAAATAATAGTATTATTTTGTATTGAATTCTATGAAAAAAATCTTTGTATATTTTTATTTTTCCTTAAAAATATATCTTTTATTTTTATTTAACATTTTTGGCATATAATAAAAACCATATTTTTCATATTTTTTTCCCTTAACTCTAACTACTTCAGTGCAAATCATTTTCCAAAATATAAGATTTACATATCAATTAATATAAATGATATTATAAAATACTCACAAGTCACGTCATGAATTAACTATTTATCAAGAAATATGTAAAATTCAAACTCGACATATTTTTTTACTTGAAAAATCAACTGAGCTCACTAAATCCAATATAAAACGATCACAAGTCTAATATTCAATGGTTTAAATCATTTGACATTTAATCTTGCGTTTTCGTCACAAATTTATGCACTCATTCCTAAAGAAAATTAGGATGTTGTATACATTTTGCATTGTTTATAAGCCATACCATGGAAATTTCAAAAGAAAGCAACAACACACAAAAGTCTAATTACAATTCTTTTTAAGTAATCATAGTATATCTCTTGTATAAAGAAAAATCAAATAAAACAAAGAACTTAGTCAAGAAAAACAACCATATGAAAGTAAATGGAGACATTATTATTTTTTAAAGTGCTTTGTACGAGTGTTTATGTTGAAATTTCAAATGAAAACTATGCAACACGCAAATATCTTTTTCCTTTGATTTCATTGTAATGTTTATTCATTAAAAGAAAATTTGAACTTTGTACGCAAAGTTATGAAACCATTTAGAAATGGCAATGAGGCGGGGCAGATGCGAGGCAGGGTGGATTTAAGGCTATATGGGGTGGGGTGGGTTTAAGCTTATGTGGGGCAGGTTGGATGCGGGCCAGGTTGAAGTGGCTTTTTTAAAAGTTAATGTGGGGCCAGGGGGTTTATGTGATTTTATGTCGGTTCAAACTTAATTTTAACTTTTTACATGTTTTTGAGTGATAGAACATTATTTCTTAAGATAATTTCATTAAAGCTACTAAATATTCAAGATAATAAATGAAAATGGTTCAACAAAAAATAATATAATTTCTTGCATGTTTCCCAATTGACCTCTAAAAAACAAAATTTTAAGTCACTATCCTATTAAATTGATACAACTTAATGAAAAAATGAATTTATTTTTAGTATCAAACATAACTAGAAAAAGAAAATATTAAAAAAGTTTATGCGGAGCGGCTCTATGCGGGGTTGGGTGGGGCGGGTTGAAAATGAAAAGTGTTGCTATGCGGGGCGGAGTGAATTGAAAATTTTACGGGTTAAGCTCAATCCGCACCACCCCCGCCCCATTGCCATCCCTAAACCCATTCCTAAAGAATATTATAAGGCATAATGTATAGACATATTATTTAACTGAGATTCTATTTATGCTCTTTAACTTTAGGTGTATATAAGTAGACATTTAAATCTGTATAAAATTGAATAAGTATACACATACATCCTATATGACAATCAATTACACATAGAACACCATATAGGATGTGAATTATCACGTAAGACGCCATGTAAGATGCATATGTCTGCTTATTTAATATTATACAAATTTAATTATGCAGATTTAAAATTAATAATTACGTATATCAACTAAAGTTAAGCTAAAAGACATATTTATATATTACTTTAAAAGGTCTCGCTGTGGAGAATCCTCTACATGGACAGCTGACAGCTCCTCTTAAAACACAAAAATAGATAAAACAAAGAGCAAGTCAAGAAAGATTTCTATGAATCTTCAAGAATGGAAACTTTTTCCTATGTACCAAAAACAATAAATGAAGAATGCAAATGTTAAATCCTTGTACGAGTTTTGACCTGGAAATTTCAAATGAAAAATACGAAGCACATATAATTGCTTTCAACCATCATTGGTTAGATATTCAGTGAAGTAATATATAAATGTGTTATTTAGCTTAGTTTTATATGTTTATGTCTTTTAACTTTATTCTTTCGATTTTTTATTCCGTGTGCGATACTCATATTGGAATCCGCTAAATCCAAAGTTACACCAAAAAGTCTCATACAACTATGTATCAAAGGGACTCAAACTCAAGTCTCTGGTTAAGGATGAATGAGTATACATAAATTATGCCCCCAAACTTTGGATGAGAACAAGTAGACAACTGAAATTGTATAATATTGAACAAGTAAACATACACACCCGATATAGCATATTGATACACATAAGACGTCACATAGGATGAGAATTACTCTCTCCGTCCACAAATACTAAAAATAAATGTCCAAGATTAACTGTCAATTAAGTAATCAAGAAATAATTTTTTTTTCAATTCTGCCCTTAATAATTACTCCATTTTATTCATTGGAAAAGTAATGTAAACTTTTGATATTCTTGGTACGGTAAAATTATGTTAGTCAAATTACACCTTGTATTAAATTTTCTTTGAGGAGAATGCATGACCTAACCCTGACAAACAATTGTGGACGAAGAGAGTATCATGTAGGATAACAAGTAAAATATATGTGTTTATTTATTCACTTTATACAAATTTAAATGCCTAATTATGTCAAATTTAATTTTTTTCAGATACCCAACACCATTCAATTTCACTTCCCAACGGCATCCACAACATAAATTTTCATAGGTTCGGATCCCTAACTAACATAATAATGTACAATAGAAAGTTAAATCCAATAGAGATTTTTCAAATACATAAATGCGGCTTTTAATTTGATTTTATATATTTATGTTCTTGAATTATTATTATTTTTATTTCCCATTTGATATTTCACGTCCAGATTAGAGTTTGATTAAATTTAAATTTGAGCTATAGAAAATCCAGCATTGGTTGTAGAACGCCCCTTAACAAAGGAAACTCTATATCTAGGGGGACATGAATCCGAGATCACTGGTTAAAGATGAATCAATACTTACTTCTGGTTATTGTCTCTAATTTTGGATATGCAAAAGCGATACTTAAACTTGTATAAAATTAAACAAGTAAAATTATGCGTGCTGCGTGATATAATACATATAAACCGTCACATAAAAATAATTGTACCATAAAACACCAAATAAGATATACGTGTCTCGTTTGTTCAACTCTATAAAATTGAAATTTCTAATTATGTGAGATTCAATTATTCCAAATACCCAACACCATTCAATGTTACTACCCAACATCATCCAGATCATAAATTTCTTAGACGATTTGGATATTTTCATGTCTATTCACTCTAAAATAAATAACCACCATCTCCCTATCCAACATAAGGTACACTAAAAACTTAAATCTGATAGAAAATTTTCAAGTTTATTAATGTACCTTTTAATTTAGTTTTACATCATTGCCTTCTAATTTCATTTTTTTATTTGATATACGATATTTATATTGAAGTCCGATATATTAAATTTAAATTTGCATCGAAAAATTTCATATTAAGGATAAATGCTCCCTGACAAACTGACTCTGTATCCAGAGAGAATCGAACACGAGACCATTGGTTAATTACAAATGAGTACTTACTTCTGGTTATACCCTCCAATTTTGGACATGCACAAGCAGAAACTTAAACAATGGTAATAAAATTGTCATGATCCAAAATTCTAGCATTTCATTGGCGAATTTCAAGCACTGTAACACGAAAATTATGCAAAATGAACCTTTGGGTCATTACACTTTTATTCTTAAAACAATGTGAAAGCTCCCAATATATACATTCAAACTCATCAGAATTAAACCAAAATTTGGTGATAAATTCAAAATCACTATATTATAAAATGCACTACAAACTTATTCTAATGAAATGCTCAAAACACTAATTTGAGATTGTTGTAATGATCCGTTCCGATTGTTATGACTAGACAGATGATGAAAGAAATTGGTCTAGAAAATTAAAATTTTCGGGTAGTGACTTAAACATTTAAGGTTAAGCCAATCTCAGATGGAATCTAAGCGAGCTGAGGTCTACGGCTATCCACGAATGAGTGGGGTGAAATGTCTGGTATTGGTTTATATTTTCTAGTAGTCAAGACATTAAGAAAGCTATAACATTTATGGAATCGAATTTGAGTGAGTAATGTTAAGATTGAAGAAGGCTGAAAACCTCCATGGATGAAAGCTTGATTAGAGAATTAGAGAAGAAGCATTGAAAATGTGTGTGTTATTTTTCATTGAGTGCCAAAACTGAAAAATGCACAGTGGTTATATAACAAACAAAAGAACAGAAAATGTAACCAACTTTCTGAACCTAACTAACTAATTAATTTGATAACTAACTAACTACACTAACATCCAAGTGTAATTACTAATTTAACCTAAATACCCCCCCTCAAATTGGAGCAGAGGTGATCGAAACCAATTTGTCTAAAAGCGTAGAGTGTTTAATCCCAGTAAGTGCTTTGGTAAGGATATCCGCCAATTGATCAGTAGTATCAATATAATGCAGTGTAACGNATATATATATATATATAGAATTAAAAAAAAGAGATTTAAAATAAAGAAAATTTGAAAATTGGATAAACGTTATCACAAAATTAATGAAGAAGACATTGGGGCAGAACTGAGATGGTTGAGGAATAAAATATGATATTATAACTCTTTTTATAGGAGTGGTGTTAAGATTGAAGAAGGCTGAAAACCTCCGTGGATGAAAGCTTGATTAGAGAAGAAGCATTGAAAATGTGTGTGTTATTTTCATTGAGTGCCAAAACTGAAAATGCACAGTGGTTATATAACAAACAAAAAACAGAAAATGTAACTAACTTTCTGAACCTAACTAACTAATTAATTTGATAACTAACTAACTACACTAACAGCTAAGTGTAATTACTAATTTAACCTCAATACCCCCCTCAAATTGGAGCAGAGGTGATCGAAACCAATTTGTCCAAAAGCGTAGAGTGTTTAATCCCAATAAGTGCTTTGGTAAGGATATCTGCCAACTGATCAGTAGTATCAATATGATGCAGTGTAACAAGCCCTTCTTGGAGTTTTGATCTCACAAAATGGCAATCCACTTCTATATGTTTCGTACGTTCATGAAAAACAGGATTTTTAGCAATATGTATGGCTGCTTGGCTATCACAAAACACAGGAAATGGTGCAGTCTGATATATATTCAGCTCCTCAAACAATCTTTGCAGCCAAGTTAATTCACCTACTACTTTTCTCAAGGACCTGTATTCTGCTTCAGCTGAAGAAAGTGAAATTGTTTCTTGTTTCTTGGACTTCCAGCTAATAGGACTGTCTCCTAACAATACAATATAACCACTAACAGATTTCCTTGAATCAGGGCATGCAGCCCAATCAGAATCACAATATGCCTGTACTTCAAAATTTGCAGCAGATGACATGAAAACACCTAGAGTAGGATCTTTTTTAAGGTATCTTAACATGTGAAAAACAACATGTAGATGAGGCTCTCCAGGATCTTGCATGTATTGACTGAGAAGTTGTACACCATAAGCAAGATCAAGCCTAGTATGTGTAAGAAAATTCAACTTGCCAATTAGTTTTCTATAGTAAGTAGGGTCATCCAGAACTTTCCCTTCATGGGATCTTAGCTTGATATTTGGATCCAGTGGAGAAGATAAAGGAGCCATGTGATCACAATTGAACTCTTTGAGAAGATCCAACCCAAACTTTCTCTGAGAAATCAAAATTCCATCATCTTTGTACAAGACTTCTAGGCCTAGAAAATAATGTAATCTGCCAAGATCTTTGATCTTAAACTGATTGTCAAGGAACCTTTTGAGCTCATCAATTTCATCAATATCTGTTCCTGTAAGTAAAATATCATCCACATAAACACCTAGAAAAACACTAGATGCACCTCTTTTCATGTAGAACAGTGAATAGTCATGAAGAGAATGTTCATATCCTCTTGTGTGTAGTGCTTCAGTCAGTTTTTCATACCACTGCCTACTAGCCTGCTTTAAACCATATAATGACTTGTTGAGTTTGCAAACCAAATTCTTGTGAGGAGTGACCAAACCTGGTGGTATGTCCATGTACACTTCCTCATGTAAATCTCCATGTAGGAAGGCATTGTTAACATCAAGCTGATGTATGTTCCACTGTTTCTTTGCAGCAACAGCAATGAGTGTTCTCACAGTGGTCATCTTGACCACAGGTGAGAAGGTTTCTGTATAGTCTATGTCATGATGTTGAGTATATCCCTTTACTACAAGCCTTGCGTTATACCTTTCTACACTTCCATCATTGTGTTTGACCTTATAAACCCACCTACAACCAATAGGCTTCTTATCCTTTGGTAGGTTTGTGAGAGTCCAAGTATTGTTGTCATGTAGGGCAAGAAACTCTTGTGTCATAGCCTCTTGCCATGCAGGATCCATAGATGCTTCCTCATATGAATTAGGTTCACAGTCATGAGAGACATTCATTACAAAAGACTGACTATCAGAATTAAAGACATCAGGAGACACATGATGTTTAAGAGTAAAAAGGGCACTCAAGGATGGAAAAGGTGGTTGTGGTGGTTGTGAATTTGAAACAGTTGGGGATGGTACATTGTGAACATAGTCAGACAAATATGCAGGAGTCTTATGTAGTCTTTGGGATCTTCTAAGCTGTGGTATGGATAGTGAATTTTCAGGTGTGATATAAGCAGGTGATGTGGAGGTAGTAGGTGATGTGGTGGGAACTTCAGTGGTTGTTTCATTACTGGAATGATCTTGATCATCATATGATATTGGATAATCATGAAGAGACACACAATGAAAAGGAAATTTTGGAAAATGAGTAGGATCTTTAGACATGACAAAAGGAAAGATAGTTTCATGAAAAATTACATCTCTTGAGACATGAATTTTCTGAGTGGATAAGTTCAAGACTTTGTAACCCTTTGTAGCATAATGATATCCAACAAACTATGAGTTGGTGTTTGATATGGACCCCAAATATCAACATGTAATAGTTCAAAAATGCCAGTAGTAGTGTGAGTTTTTGGTGGAAAGGGTAACCTGGATTGTCTTGCCATGGGGCATATAGGACAGAAGAAAGGTTGTTTTGATGAGAAGTTTACTGGTATGGAAGATATATTTTTCATCTTCACAAAAGGTACATGTCCAAGTCTATAATGCCACAACAAATCCACACTATCATTAGGAAAAGAATTAGAACTAAAAGAGTTGTCAACAACATTGTCTTTATTACCAACAAGAGAAGAGTTTATTGCATCTGAACGAGAGTTACATGAGAGAGATGTACATTGTACTTTATCACTGGATAGAGGGTAAAAAGAAGAGGAATGATATTGAGCATGTGAATCCTTTTGTAGGCAGTCTGAGCAAAGGAAGTAAAGACCATCATGCATCTTACCAATCTACAGAGGCCTCTTCGGTGAAGGGGCCTGCAACAGACAAGAAGTATTAGAAAAAAAGACAGTGCATTGAAGATGGTTTACAAGAGAGTTGATGGAGATTAAATTGTACTTGAAAGAGGGGGCATACAATACTCCTGACAGGATGATTTTAGGTGTAAGATGTACATTACCAACCATTGTGATTTTGACTCTATATCCATTTGGTAATCTGACTAACATTGGATAAGGTAGATTTACTGTATTCACAAGGTTATTTTTGTTAAAAGTCATGTGATGAGAAGCTCCTGAGTCTAGAATCCATAGGTCAGTCCTTGTTTTGAAACACTCACATGAAAGTTTAATATAATTAGGAGAAAAAGAACAAGCAGCACCTGCAAAGTTCACAGATCCACATACTCCATCATTTTGAAACTGATTCAGCAGGTGAGAAACTTGATCATATTGCTCCTTGGTGATAATGATATTCTCATTTCTTTGAGGATCATTACAAGAGGTTGAACTTGATTCCTTTGTCTGCCCACTAGTATCTCCATCACAGGATAGTCTTACAGAGTTTGCTGATGCACCTCTTCCTTTATTGTTATGCCTTGGATTTGGAAATGTGTTTTGCACTGTGTTCCTTGGATTGTGCTGATCACGAATAGAACCATTTGTGTCATTGGATGGATAGCCATGCAACTTGTAACACTTAGCTCTAACATGTCCTGTCCTTCTACAAAAATCACAAAAAGGCCTTCCTCTTGGTGTTGTGTTGGAGGTAGAATAATTTGTTTGAAAACTTCTACCTCCTGAACTTGATGAAACTGCAGCTAGAGAACTATTCTCAGTAAACATTTGATTATTTGGCTTAAACTCTCGTTGTTTTTCCTCTTGTACCAGTAAGGCAAAGGCTTGTGCCAAGGATGGTAAGGGATTCATCATCAAAATACTTCCCCTAATCGTAGTATATACCACATTCAAACCCATCAGAAATTGAATCAAACGTCTGTCTTGCTCTGCCTTCTGAACATTGGCTTTAGCTCCACACACACACACACAACTACACTGACTTGAAACACATAAACTGTTTAATTCCTCCCAAAGTTTCTTCATACGAGTGTAATACGTTGTGATATCGAGAACACCTTGATTAAGATCATTTATTTCCTTCTGAGTTTGATACAATTTTGCTCCATTTGTCTGATCATATCGATCCTCCAGTTCTGTCCACAATTCCAAAGCATCATTGACATATTCAACACTACCAGCAATATCTCGATCTAGAGAATTGAGAATCCATGAAGTGACCATATCATCACACCTCACCCATTGACGATAACTGGAATGATTCACCTCTGGTCTCTTACACTCACCATTGATGAACACTAGCTTGTTCTTCACTGACAATGAACGAAGTACACTACGACGCCATGAATGAAAACCAGTACCATTGAAAGGAATTGGTACAAGTACTGCTCCAGGATTATCTGAGGGATGAATGTAGAAGTGACTCCCTGCATCAATACCAGATGGAGGAACACTGTCTAATCCAGTGCTCGTAGAGGCAGAATTTGCCATTTATGTCTCAAAGGAAAAATTCAAAAGTTTACAGAAGATGAAATATGAAGATTTGATGCGCAAATTGAAGAAGAAAGAAGCAAGAAAATCAGAAACGTTCCTGCTCTGATACCATGTTAAGATTGAAGAAGGCTGAAAACCTCCATGGATGAAAGCTTGATTAGAGAATTAGAGAAGAAGCATTGAAAATGTGTGTGTTATTTTTCATTGAGTGCCAAAACTGAAAAATGCACAGTGGTTATATAACAAAAGAAAGAACAGAAAATGTAACTAACTTTCTGAACCTAAATAACTAATTAATTTGATAACTAACTAACTACACTAACAGCTAAGTGTAATTACTAATTTAACCTCAATAAGTAAAACTCCCGCAATTGAACTTGTGTTAAAGAATGACGAAAGTCCAACATCGGTGGTTAATGAGATGGGTGGTCTCCTTATAAGGCTTGGGCAATCCTCCTCCCTTTGAGCTAGCTTTTGGGGTGTGAGTTAGGCCTAAGACCTAATTTCACATGGTATCAGAGCCATGTTCGTCTCACCCGATGTTGGGACCCTCAAAATCAAAATTGCCCATGCACCAAATGCTAAGCATTGGGTGTGAGGTGGGGTGTTAAAGAATGACGAAAGTGCCACATCGGTGGTTAATGAGATGGGTGGGCTCCTTATAAGGCTTGGGCAATCCTCCTCCCTTTGAGCTAGCTTTTGGGGTGTGAGTTAGGCCTAAGACCTAATTTCACATGGTATCAGAGCCATGTTCGTCTCACCCGATGTTGGGACCCTCAAAATCAAAATTGCCCATGCACCAAATGCTAAGCATTGGGTGTGAGGTGGGGTGTTAAAGAATGACGAAAGTGCCACATCGGTGGTTAATGAGATGGGTGGGCTCCTTATAAGGCTTGGGCAATCCTCCTCCCTTTGAGCTAGCTTTTGGGGTGTGAGTTAGGCCTAAGACCTAATTTCACATGGTATCAGAGCCATGTTCGTCTCACCCGATGTTGGGACCCTCAAAATCAAAATTGCCCATGCACCAAATGCTAAGCATTGGGTGTGAGGTGGGGTGTTAAAGAATGACGAAAGTGCCACATCGGTGGTTAATGAGATGGGTGGGCTCCTTATAAGGCTTGGGCAATCCTCCTCCCTTTGAGCTAGCTTTTGGGGTGTGAGTTAGGCCTAAGACCTAATTTCACATGGTATCAGAGCCATGTTCGTCTCACCCGATGTTGGGACCCTCAAAATCAAAATTGCCCATGCACCAAATGCTAAGCATTGGGTGTGAGGTGGGGTGTTAAAGAATGACGAAAGTGCCACATCGGTGGTTAATGAGATGGGTGGGCTCCTTATAAGGCTTGGGCAATCCTCCTCCCTTTGAGCTAGCTTTTGGGGTGTGAGTTAGGCCTAAGACCTAATTTCACATGGTATCAGAGCCATGTTCGTCTCACCCGATGTTGGGACCCTCAAAATCAAAATTGCCCATGCACCAAATGCTAAGCATTGGGTGTGAGGTGGGGTGTTAAAGAATGACGAAAGTGCCACATCGGTGGTTAATGAGATGGGTGGGCTCCTTATAAGGCTTGGGCAATCCTCCTCCCTTTGAGCTAGCTTTTGGGGTGTGAGTTAGGCCTAAGACCTAATTTCACATGGTATCAGAGCCATGTTCGTCTCACCCGATGTTGGGACCCTCAAAATCAAAATTGCCCATGCACCAAATGCTAAGCATTGGGTGTGAGGTGGGGTGTTAAAGAATGACGAAAGTGCCACATCGGTGGTTAATGAGATGGGTGGGCTCCTTATAAGGCTTGGGCAATCCTCCTCCCTTTGAGCTAGCTTTTGGGGTGTGAGTTAGGCCTAAGACCTAATTTCACATGGTATCAGAGCCATGTTCGTCTCACCCGATGTTGGGACCCTCAAAATCAAAATTGCCCATGCACCAAATGCTAAGCATTGGGTGTGAGGTGGGGTGTTAAAGAATGACGAAAGTGCCACATCGGTGGTTAATGAGATGGGTGGGCTCCTTATAAGGCTTGGGCAATCCTCCTCCCTTTGAGCTAGCTTTTGGGGTGTGAGTTAGGCCTAAGACCTAATTTCACATGGTATCAGAGCCATGTTCGTCTCACCCGATGTTGGGACCCTCAAAATCAAAATTGCCCATGCACCAAATGCTAAGCATTGGGTGTGAGGTGGGGTGTTAAAGAATGACGAAAGTGCCACATCGGTGGTTAATGAGATGGGTGGTCTCCTTATAAGGCTTGGGCAATCCTCCTCCCTTTGAGCTAGCTTTTGGGGTGTGTGTTAGGCCTAAGACCTAATTTCACATGGTATCAGAGCCATGTTCGTCTCACCCGATGTTGGGACCCTCAAAATCAAAATTGCCCATGCACCAAATGCTAAGCATTGGGTGTGAGGTGGGGTGTTAAAGAATGACGAAAGTGCCACATCGGTGGTTAATGAGATGGGTTGGCTCCTTATAAGGCTTGGACAATCTTCCTCCCTTTGAGCTAGCTTTTGGGGTGTGAGTTAGGCCTAAGCCTAATTTCACAACTTGGCGTTAACGAGATAGTGAATTCGGGACGTCAAGGGAAAAAGATATGTTGCAAAAAATGGATTTTTAGAGGTTTCCGCGTGTTCGGGTGACAGGCCGCTATAGAGGGAGTGTGCAGGTGCTATAATGGGCTGACAACCACTAGTATAATGGGGTAAGTCGGGATTTTTATGCAGAAAAAGTTTATAATCCTCCTATTTTTGCATCTTTTTGTGTTTGAGAGGGATGACGTAGGGTAGTTCCTACTCAATTTTTCATAAAATTCATTTGTAAAGGTAATTCATTTATTACTCGATCCCCTATCTTGTAATTTGATTCTTAAGCCTTAGAATTTAGGATATTACTCTTGGCGAGCATTTTGACTGTATTTAATGGTGGGAATTACCTTGATTTTGGTAGAAAATTAATGGTCATGAATTGGCCTAAGATTAGGATTTGGTTATAATCTGGATATAATCAGGTCGGTTTTGATTGATTGTTTGTATGCGTTTATTGTTTAAACCAGGATCAAAATCAAAACACTGACAAACGGGAACACTCGAATTCTTTAAAATTTCAAAGAGGTTTGATTCGAGGTAGGTGGTGGTTGTATATATTTCAATTTATGTATGTATACATGTCTAATGCTTTACAGTATTAGTTGTGTAAATACATGTTTGGAAGAACATATGAAATGGCATCATGTTGATAATCTCATACAATGAGTCAATTTACTTTACTTGTGATTTTAAGTGTCATTGTTCACTGTGATTGTAGTTATATGCATGGTTGTTTGTGATTACTAGTTGGTCTGGTACCATGTCTGGTCTAAATACTAACACTGATTAACGTGGGTACTGTGTCAATACATTAACAATTGGTGTGTGAGTAGAGGAGCGAGTGTGTGTGATCGTGGTTCCTTGAGAGGACCAAATATGTGTCATTGTTGTTCCATGAGAGGATAAAGTTCTTATAATTTTGATCATCTAAGACATGTTTTCTGTGTATGTTCATTCTGGTAAGTACTGGGATACGAGTTATTTCCTAATTGTTGGTTTTATGTGTATTTCTATGTTGTAGTTGTCTATTTACATTCATGCTTTAGAATTGGCCGCATGACCCTATCATTACATTGTGGTTGTGTATTTATATTGACCCTATTCTTTCTTTTGAGTATCGGGCATTTTTTAGCGGTTGATATGAGACCTCAGTTAAGAGACGCTTGACTTCTAATCTAAGGTGATTTACTCTTCCGGATTACCATCGGTTCCTCTACATCTATTTGTCCATCCTTTCGGACAAAGAGATTAAACTATTAGTTCATATTTTTGGAATTGCATCCCCATTATTGACTACGTAATATGATTTTTGTACTATGACTTTCAATTTGTAAGGGTTTTATTTTCACAATATTTTCAATTTGTAAGGGGTTCAATTTGCATTCCTACCTATTTTATCTCGTGACTTGATTTTAGAAATGATGTTTTGGATTAATAGTTGGTTCTTCGACTGGGAGATAAGTGTGGATATTACTATGAAGAACTGGATCAAAACAATCGTCTTGAACCATTTGGTTGAGGTAAATATAAATCCATAAATTTAACTAGTAATCCAAGAAAGAGCAAAAAACACTCCTGAGCCTCTCAGGATTTGTCAAGGCCTTCCAACTAAGTTATAAATCATGTTTCGAACCTTGGAAATTGTCAAAACCCAAATTCGATATTGACTTTGGTGAAACCTTTTTACTTTTAGTTTCAAATATATCTCATAAAATATTAGATATTGATATTTCAAATTTCCGATACACATATATGAAGTTCGGTACTACTTTCTAGTTTGAATTTCTAACATAGATATTTTGTCCACTTAGATAAAAATATCAATTTATTTGTACTAGCAATTGACCTAACTGTAGAAATCCATGTGGAAATTTCACGTAGAAAAATCAAGGATTATATTGATGTATTGCTGTATTAATCGTGAGTTATAAGCTCTTTATATAGGAGAAATTATAAAGTCCTATGTTAACTATACTTAGAGTCCTATTTCAATACCTATTACTACTATAATAATAATAATGCAATTGTAAATAATTTAATCCTAGTTGCACTATAATGCTAATCATAATATAATTCTAGACGAAATATAATCCTAATAAATATAATTAGTCTAATCCTAGTGTGACTCTAATTTTACATCAGTGATATAAACTCATCGGTCAGCTTTGCTGGACCTGTTCCAATCGTCAACTTTCTCCCTTATCAACACTTGCTGCAGATAGGTCAGTCAACTGCGTTGGACCTGTTCCAATCGTCAGTTTTCTTCTTCTTCAACACTTCCCCTCAAGCTAGTGAGTAAAGGAACAGTTACTCCTAACTTGCTTTGAATATCCAACAAAAAAAACTTTGAATGCCTAGCAAAAACTTGTTTACCGATGTTGTTGTTTCCTCTTCCCCTACCTTTTTGGGCAGATAATACCATGTTATGGTTTTGTTATGACACTTTTTCTTCTTCTTCCCTTATATCAAAGCCTGTGAAAGTATTAAGAAATTGATTAAGGTGGAATATGATGCCTTACCTAAACCTCTAGCAAAATTAATTGCTTTTGTAGCTTGAATATATGTTTTTTGTTGTTTTTCTAAAAAAATATTTTAGCATCTCCTTGGCAGCTGAGCAGCCCACAATTAGGTGCAACTTTCTCCGGTTAAGGTGCTTGAGATCCAACTCTCTAGAAACACATCTTTCTCCTTTCAATCATCAATAATGCCACTATCTTTTGCATCCTTCTTAGCCGCTACAATTTTTCCAGCAGTCTGTCTAGTGGAACAACTACTTTTACTTGGTTCATTTTCTATGATATGAATAATTGGGATATGTGTCATTGCAACGTGTTTTTTTTTCCGTCCAATACTCAGAGAGCGGAAGAGTTTTAAGCTCTAATACCATGTAGATTTCTCACGTAGAGAAATCAAGGATTATATTGATGTATTAATCGTGAGTTACAAACCTTATATAGGAGAGAATTTTAGAATCCTAAGTTAACTATACTTAAAGTCCTACTATATTACTACTATAATATTAATAATACAACTATAAATAATCTAATCCTAGTTGTACTATAATCCTAATCATAATATAATTCTAGACGAAATATAATCCTAATAATTATAATTAGTCTAATCTTAGTGCAACTCTAGTTCTACAGCGGTAATGTAAACTCATCGGTCAGCTTCGTTGAACTTGTTCCTTTGACATGTTTCAGTCGTCAGTTTTCTTCCTCATCAACACTCGCTACAAATAGGTCAGTCAACTGTGCTGAACCTATTCTTTTGACATGTTCTAATCGTCCGTTTCCTTCTTCTTTAACACTAACTTCATATGCAATTTTTTTTAAAAATTGCTTTAGTTATAGATATATATGACTTCTTCTTGGTTTTCTACCGATGCTTATAACTTCATATGCAAGTTTTTGCTCGATTAAATTCAAATATAACATAATTCTTAAATGATTAAACTTATAAAAATTTATAAATTGGTCATATGGATTAAATAAACTTATTGAGGTTTGTCTATCCCCCAGCAGTCGCTTTTGTTGACTATAGTTTATAAAATTAAATTTGGTGAAAGATCAAAGTCTGTTACTTTCTCAAATAGTAATATAGTTTTGTGGATTTGACTATTTACTTTCTTTCGCTTTTGTTGACTATAGTTTATAAAATTAAATTTGGTGAAAGATCAAAGTCTGTTACTTTCTTAAATAGTAATATAGTTTTGTGGATTTGACTATTTACTTTCTTAAATAATAATATAGTTTTATGGATTTGACTATTGAAAAACTATCTCATTATTTTCAGCGAGTTGATTCGGTCAAATTTAAAATTAAATTCTTCGATAAGTTAATTCGGTAAAATCAAAAATTAAATATAAAAAACTCATATTGTTTTACACAAAATTTTCTACGAATTACTCGCTTCGATGAAACTAAACATTAAATGAAAAAAATCATATTCTATATATTACATAAAATTAAATTTTCTACTAATTCACGGTGGACAAAAAATATTTAATTGAAAAATTAAAAAAGTTTGACTTTATCGATTATTTACTATATTTAATAAGAATAGTCAGAATAGGTTGGAATCTCGCTCGCCACTTTGGCACTATCGCTCGCCTCTCTGGCTTTTATACAAACAAAAATGTATAATATGCCCTTTAACTTGATTTCAAATCATATTTATGTCCTTCAACTTTGAATTTGCACAAGTAGACACTTAAACTTGTATAAAGTTGAACAAATAGACACATAGTCCTACATATCATTTTTTGTCCTACGTGGTGTCTTACATGTATTGTGCCATATAGGACTCATGTGTTTATTTATTTAAAAGTTAGATAGTTGAAGTGTCTGTTTGTGCATTATGAAAGTTAAAGGTCAAAGTTAAAATTTGAAGCTAAGTTTAGGGTCTAATATATGTATTATGCCTATATATATATGAGTGGGGAGAGAGAGGGGAATGAATATATATGTATACAAGTTTATTTGCTCAATTTTATACAAGTTTGAGTGTCTACTTGTGCACACCCAAAGTTAAAGGTCATAGTTGTCAATTGACGCCAAGTTAAGGGTCATATTTATGTATCATGATAGTATAGCGAAATAGTCAGCCATTTGTTTATATGTATAGCGAAACAACCATAACCTTTTGTATATATGTATAGCGAAATAGCATAGCAAAGTATGCTATGGAACACAATTATACAAATTATAGATATAGTATACAAATATAATTTTTATATTTGTTATATACGAAAAGGTTCTCAATTATAAATCATGTTTTGAACCTCATAAACCGTCAAAACTCAATTTCGAGTTCATTAACCCCATATTTTGACTTTGGAGAAACATTTCCATGTAGAAATTTCTTTTAGCTTCGAATATATCTCATAAAATATTAGATATAGATATTTTGTCCCATTAGATAAAAATATCAATTTATTTGTACTAGCAATCGACCTAACTTCATATGCAAAATTTTAAAATGGGCTCGACTAAATTCAAATATAACATAATTCTTAAATGATCAAACTTACAAAAACTTAAAAATTGGTCATTATGGCTTAAATAAACTTATTGAGGTTGTCTATCCCCCTGCAGTCGCTTTTGTTGACTATAGTTTATAAAATTAAATTTGGTTAAGATCAAAGTCTGTTACTTTCTTAAATAGTAATATAGTTTTGTGGATTTGACTATTTACTTTCTTAAATAGTAATATAGTTTTGTGAATTGACTATTGAAAAACTATCTGATTCTTTTCGGCTAGTTGAATTGGTCAAATTTAAAATTAAATTCTTTGATAAATTGATTTGGTGAAATCAAAAATTAAATGTGAAAAACTCATATTGTTTTTATTCTACGAATTACTCGCTTCGATGAAAGTAAACATTAAATGAAAAAAAATCATATTGTATATATTACATAAAATTAAAATTTCTATAAATTCACGGTGGACAAAAAATATTTAATTGAAAAATTAAAAAAATTTGACTTAACCTATAATTTACTATATCTAAGACTACGTATCAAATCAATATGATAAATTTGTTTAGGTCAATTATTATGTATTAAGAATTGTGTAACAAACTCGACAAGTAAAGTCAAAAAAATTTTGATAGCATAAATGATAAAGACGATTTTTTATTTAAACATAAATTACTTGCAGACTACTCATAAGTCTATCTCCAAGCTTTGGTATTGGGTAGGCAAACAAAAGTCTTGTGAAAGCCTAATAAAATAAATTCTTAAGACTTTACAAATTCAATTAACCTCACTAAATCCAATTTTAAACGATCATAACTCCTAATAACATATAAAAAGCTAGGCATAATACATAAAAATAATCTTTAACTTAGTCTCGGTTCACATTTATACCTTTCAATTTTGAATGTGTATAAGTAAACAGTTAAACTTGTATAAAGCTAAGCAAATAGAATATACGTCTTTTTGTGGCATCCTACATGATAATTTTCATCTTATGTGGTGTCAGACGTCCTATATGTAATATGCCATGTAGAACTGATGTATCTACTTGTTTAATTTTGCAAAATTTAAAATGTCTATTTGTGCATGCATATCCAAAATTGTAGGGCACAGATGTAAAAAAAAAAGTCAAGTTAAAGAGTAGATTATGTATTATCACTAAAAAGATATATGGTGAATTGTGTATTCAATAAAAGTTGTTCGAATCTAATTTTCAACGGTTTAAATCGTCTGGCATTAAATTTGGATACCATGGAAATTTCAAAAGAAAACAACAACACACAAAAGTCTAATTACAATTCTATTTAAGTTACTCTAAGCAATCATAGTGTATCTCTCGTATAAAGCCAAAATCAGATAAACAATGAGCTTAGTCAAGAAAGACAACTATGAAAGTAGAATAATGGAATTGTTATTGTTATCTCAAGTGTTTATACGATTGTTTATGTGGAAATTTCAAACACACATAAATAAATCACTTTCCTTTGAATTTTCATTGTAATGTTTACTCATTAAGTGAAAAATTTAACTCTGTACACAAAGTTATGAATCCATTCCTAAAGCATATTATAAGGCATAATATATAAATGCGGCATTTAATTTGGCTTCATCAATTTTAGCTATGCATAAGTCGGTATTTAAAACTTTATAAAATTAAACAAGTAGACACACATGTCTTATATGACATATAAATTACACAATTAACAGCATGTAGGATGTGAATTATCACGCAGGAGATTATGTAGAACAAATGTGTCTACTTATTTAATTTTATACATATTTACGTACCTACTTATACAAATCTAAAATTAGAGTATATGAATATTAATTGAAGTCAAGTTTATAAATACAAAAGTAGAGAAAAACAAAGAGCAGAGTCAAGAAAGACATCTATGAATCTTGAAGAATGGAAACGTTTTCGTATGTACCAAAAACAATAAATGAAGAATGCAAATGCTAAATCCTTGCACGAGTTGGAAATTTCAAATGAAAAATACAAAGCACAAATAATTGCTTTCAACCATCATGGGTTAGATATTCAGTCGAATATCTATCTATGTTTTTTTAACTTTTTTCCTTTTGATTTTTTATTCAGTGTTGGATATCTGCATTGAAATTTAACTAAATCAAACTATGCACCGAAAAGTCTCACATTGAAAATGAAATACTCCCCAACAAAGGCAACTCTGGACTCAAACCCTCTGATTAAGGATGAAGGATTAATTAGCTCTGATTATGCCCCGAGTTTGTATATATGAACACATGTAAACAATTAAATTTACATAAAATTAAACAAGTCTACACACATGTCCTACATGACATAACATATATAACACGTCACATAGGACAAAAATTGTCATATAGAATACCAAGTAAACTATATATATCTTTATACAAATTTAAATACCTAAATTATGCGAAATTCAATTTTTCCAGATACTCACACCATTCAATTTCACTACCCAACAACATCCACATCATAAATTTTCTTAGGTTTGGATATTTTCGTGTCTATTCATTCTAACCATCATATGTCCATCTCCCTATCCGACATAATAATAATAATGTACATTAGAAACTTAAATCCCATGGAGATTTTTCAAATACATGCATGATTCTTGTAATTTCGTTTTTTATATTTATGTTCTGTAACATTTTTTAAAATTTTGATATGATATTTAGTATCTGTTTGGAGTACATCAGAAAGTCTCACATTGAAAATAAAACACTCTTTAATAAAGATAACTCTTTATCTAGGGGAATTTGAACTCAATACTAAGGGTGTGCATTTGATTTTTTGATTTGATTTTACACTGTTCGATTTGAATTTTTTGATTTTTGATTTTGTAAAAGTGTAACCCAATTCGATCCAAAATAAATTTGGTTTGATTTGGTTTTCCTCTATTCGGTTCAACTTTTTGCGATTTGGTTATTCGGTTAAGTCAATAATTAATAGCATAACCAAAGTAATAATATTTAATCCCTTAAATATACTTTCAAATACAAAGCATAAGTAAAACTTAAAACACAATACTTATAAATATACCTATTATAGATGTTCAAACATAAAATATAAATATAATCATCATGAAAAGCAATAACCAAAAAGGGACAAAAGTGGTTTTATATATATATATATATATATATATATATATATATAAAATTCGATTTTTTCGGTTTTTGTTTTTTAAAATTCGAAATCAAACCAAAAAGTCAAACTAAGTAATTTACTAATTCAAAACCAATTTGAAAAACCAAAAAACTAATCCAAATAAAAATTTGATTTGATTTGGATTGGTTATTCGATTTAATTCGAGTAGTGCACATCCCTAACCGAGAACACTGGTTAGGATGAATCAGTGCTTACCGCTGATTTTGCCCCCAATTTTGGATATGCATAAGCATACACTTAGGCCTAATTTGTTTTCATTAAGATTAAAAGGTCTGAATCTGAATACACATCTGAATATTAAGATTTTTTGCATTAAGATCTGATTGTTTTGATCTAAATACATATCTGAATATTAAGATGTGATCTCTAAATCTGAACACTAAATAATTAATGTTGTTTGTTTCAATATCTAATGTGAAAGTGAAATTGAACATTATATTAATTAAATATTATAAAATTTTCATTTCAACAAAATATATCACTTTTGATTAAAAAAAAAAGAGTTTTAAAAGTTTCAATAATCATGATTTGGAGTATTATTTTTCATTCAAAAACCTTGATAAACAACAATACACCAAAAATATTATTGCAACCAGTATTCTTGACACACATCAATACAAGAAAATTATTAATATAAAAAAATACTTGAAAGGATTTATGAAGACTTACCGGTTGGGGAAAAATGATGTTTGATTGAGAAAAGTGAGAAAAAAAGTTTTTAGTTATGAAATAAGAAGGCACGCCCAAAGCAAGAAGCTATGATTTATTATTTGATAATTTATCAAATGCGTCTGAAACTAAACATTAAACGCAAAATTCATATTCTATATATTACATAAAATTAAATTTTCTACGAATTCAGGGTGGACAAAAAAGATTTAATTGAAAAATTAAAGAAATTTGACTTTACCTATAATTTACTATATTTAATAAGAATAGTCAGAATAGGTGTGCTGTTTGGTCCCCCACATATTTGCATTATATATAGAGAAGCAGTATATGAGAAAGTAAAACTCAAAAGACTCTTTTCTCTCTACTTTTGAATATATTCAGGTATTTCTTGTCAATAATTGTAGACTTTTTAATTTAAGAAGTAATTTATAATTCCTTTTTAGGCAATGATTGTTATATTTTACTAACTAAAAAATTAATTATTTCATGCAGGAAAATGGGAGGTGGTGGTAATATGAGCACTAAAATAATAGAAGAAAAGCAAAATGATATTGCAAAAAGAGTTCCATCTTCAAAGCCCCCTTTTACAATTGGTGACATAAAGAGGGCTATCCCTCCCCATTGCTTCGAACGATCTCTTGTAAAATCATTTTCGTTTCTTATTCAGGATCTCATACTCGTCTACATCTTTTATTACATCGCCAACACTTACTTTCACCTCATTCCAACCCCATATAGTTATGTAGCATGGACCACTTATTGGATTGCTCAAGGTTGTGTTGGGGAAGGAATATGGATCCTAGCTCATGAATGTGGTCATCATGGCTTTAGTGATTACCAATGGGTAGATGACACTGTTGGTCTTATCCTTCACTCTTCACTTTTAACACCATACTTCTCATGGAAACATAGTCATCGTCGTCACCATTCAAACACTGCTTCCATTGAGAATGATGAAGTCTACAAACCAAGAATTAAATCAAAACTAAGATGGTACTACAAGTACTTGAACAATCCATTAGGACGACTACTCATACTTGCCTTCACCGTTACTTTTGCATGGCCTTTGTACTTGCTCTTTAATGTCTCAGGGAAAAAATATGATCGTTTTGCAAGTCACTATTATCCTTATAGCCCAATATATACCGATCGCGAGAGGCTACAAATCTACATTTCAGATGTAGGTATCATTGCAACAACTTATTTGTTGTATCGCGCTGTTATGATGAAAGGGCTAGCTTGGGTATTTTGTATCTATGGGGTACCCCTACTTATTGTGAATGGGCTTGTAGTGTTTATCACTCTTTTGCACCACACTCACTCTTCATTGCCACATTATGATTCAACTGAGTGGGATTTTCTAAGAGGAGCTTTAGCTACAGTGGATAGAGACTATGGTTTCTTAAATAAGGTGTTTCACAATGTTACTGATACACATGTTTTGCATCATATATTTCCATACATATCACATCACCATGCAGTTGAGGCAACAAAAGCTATCAAACCTTTGTTGGGAGAATACTATAAATTTGATGATACACCAATTCTAAAGGCAATGTGGAGGGATATAAATGAGTGCATCTTTGTGGAGAAAGAAAAGGATAAGGGTATTTATTGGTACAAGAACGAGATTTGAGCTCCTACCTTAAATGCTAAACCTAAGTGGTTCTAGCTACTAGTGTGTTTTTTCTGTATTGTACTATTAATGTTTATTTTAGTTGTCCCTACTGTATTGTTAAATCCGTTGTTATGTAATAAAATAAATATCTTTGTGACAATCAATTTTGTGTGAATGAATCCGTTGTTATTTGATGCCCTCGCCGCGTTTGCTTTAAAGCTATATAGAGCATGTGCCTAAGTTTCCTCTTGTTAATAGCGCGTCAATAAACTTAAGGATTTTCTTTTTACCAAGGTTCTTTTCCGAAGAGTTATCAAAATATTTGAAGATAAATATTGAGAGATTCTCTAACATTGTTTATCTATGAAGCCTCTATTGTCGAGATAGGCGTTGGGACAAACGACAACTTTAAATAAAACTACTAAAGCAAATAAATGACAGAAGTCATCCAAAAGCAAGAAGGTCTGACCAAAAGCTGATAAGAAGTTGGGTGACGATACGCCTGTTGATGATTTTGAACATCTGTATTTGCATCACAAATAAAATAATGACTGAATAGAGGACTAGATACATATCAAGCAAAACAATGTATAAATAACTAGTGAAAACTATGTGTACTTTACAATAAGGTATGTAGTATAAGCAATATGATAGTAGAAAACTTTACTCTGTGAGGAGTTTCTCTAACCGACAATTATTACTATGAGCTTAGTAGTGATATAACGTTTCACTCATGTTGCAAAGGTCATCCTATACTTTGTCGGGGTATAGGGTGCTAAGTATAATTGTGGAGTCATCGAACAAGCCTTGTTGAAGCAGTGAAGAGTCCTCCAAAAATTCGGTACAATCCTATCCTATCTTACGCTGGCTATGTAGTTTTATGGGATATGAGTTGTCTGAACTCTTAGCCCATCTGTGATTGATACTACTTCCAAATAATATACTTGTATAATATGCTCATATTTTGCTAAACTATCTGTCTGTCTGAATAAAGGGGGAAACCATTTAATTTAAGAAAGTACATAGGTCAAGAATCTTTAATGGTGAATAATAAGTTTAAGAAATCATACAATTCGGGTCATAATTATGGATGAATTCAAAAGTGAATTTGATAATCCTAACTATAGAATTTAGTTCATGAACATTGATAAATCTTGGACATGGGGATGAAAGGAATTCCTTATTAGAGTATTACGTACCTTAATCGCTCCAATTACCGAAGAAAAGTATGATCTTGGAAGAAAAGTATGTTCTTGGAAGAAGAAGACCTACAAACTTTGGGTATATAGAGTGGTGTATGTGACACCTTTAAGATTAGAAATCTCACATCGGCAAAATACAGAAGATATATTGGGTATATATACCAACTAGTGACACGTTTTAAAATCCTGTGGCCTAGACCGAAAGCGAACAATATCACTATCGGGTTGGGCGATTACAAATGGTATAAGAGTAACTCATGTTTTAGCCTTGTTTTGATATGGGCCAAAATTCAGCTGAGTTTAGGCAAATCCTAATAAGATGGGGTAAACCTCAAAGTCTAGGCAAATCTCATTTGGTAGGGGCAAACCTCAGCAAGGTCGTTTGAGTTTATATACACCCTAACTTAAGATTAGAAGTCCCACATCGGCATAACACAATAGAGATATTGAGTATATAAGTAAGCATGTCTTACCGACTAGTGGCGTATTTTAAAGTCGTGCGACCTAAGCCCAAAGCGGACAATATCACTAGCGAGTTTCTTAAATAAGGTGTTTCACAATGTTACTGATACACATGTTTTGCATCATATATTTCCATACATATCACATCACCATGCAGTTGAGGCAACAAAAGCTATCAAACCATTGTTGGGAGAATACTATAAATTTGATGATACACCAATTCTAAAGGCAATGTGGAGGGATATAAATGAGTGCATCTTTGTGGAGAAAGAAAAGGATAAGGGTATTTATTGGTACAAGAACGAGATTTGAGCTCCTACATTAAATGTTAAACCTAAGTTTGTGTTTTCTTGTATTGTACTATTAATGTTTATTTTAGTTGTCCCTACTGTATTGTTAAATTCCGTTGTTATATAATAAAATGAATATCTTTGTGACAATCAATTTGGTGCGAATGAATCTGATGTTATTTGATGCCCTCGCCGCGTTTGTTTTAAAGCTATATAGAGCCTGTGCCTAAGTTTCCTCTTGTTAATAGCGCGTCAATAAACTCTAAGGTTTTTCTTTATACCGAGGTTCTTTTCCGATGAACATCTTTATTTGGTTTTGTTATTAAATGCAAAGTGAATAAATTATAAGCTAACACCCTATTTGCATATAGAAATACTATTAACTCAATTTAAAAATAAATATAAAGAATTACACTGAACCCTCCACAAAGAACTAATCTAAACAGGTATAACAACTTCTAAGAGGATACATGGTTTTAAATTAAATAGACACATCTCGACCATGGATGAAGAGGGGTAGTACGTGTCGGATATCATCTTAGTCTTCATTTATGAAACATCACTGATTCATGCAACCAAACTAAGTAAATGGCGTAGCAAAAGTAATATCAATACAAACACATATTGATAGACATCATCTGTTGACTCAAATCCACTACATAATATCATGCAAATAATAAAAAAGAAACATGTAAATTGAAGATAAAATTAGAACCCATGCACTTTGTCTCAAGTTACCCACCTCCTTACGCTGCCAACTCCATCATCTAGGTCATTCTACCCTCATATCAAATCATAACCTAACCTTTTTCCATTATATAGAGATTCTTCGAATACAAGGTCACTATTAACTCTATTAACCAAACTACTATTTATCGTGGACATCATAAATATTACATCGTTATAAATAATAATATATTCACGTGAGCACATATGTATCTTTAAAATACACTATTAAATAGTACAAGGGGTAAAAGGTCCTCCATAAAGTTTGGTATCCTAACAACAATTTCAGCCAAAGTTGGAGTATTTTCCACACCATTTTTTCTCAAATTTAAGGAAAATGACTTCCCTTCAAAAAGTAAGGAAAACATTTTCCAAGACTCTACTTTATCCTTCATTATTTCTTTTTCTTACCCTACACTGTATCCTGAACCCGACCCTCTCCATCAAAAATAAATATTTCATCCGTTTCAAAAAGGATGACCTAGTTTGACTTGGAACGGAGTTTAAGAAAAGAAAGAAGATTTTTTAATCTTGTGGTTCTAAATTAAAGTTATGTCAAGTATAACAAAATGCTTTTTAATCTTGTGGTCTTAAACATGCCACGTGGAAAGTTAAAGTTAAAGTGTTGCCAAAAAAAGAAAGGAGTCATTCTTTTTGAAACAGACTAAAATGAAAATAGGGACATTATTTTTGAAACGGAGGGAGTAATTAATTTTCTTTTTTAATTTCAAATATATTTTTATCCCTACCCCCCTCCATGAAAAAAATTATTTTAAAAAATATTTCAAATTTTAAGATTTCTTTTTACCTGGCCAACCGCTACCACCCCTATCCCGCTATAAAAAAAATTATTTTGAAAAAATATTTCAAATTTTTAAAATTTCATTTTTTACTCCATTCCATACCTGGACCCCCTTAAC
>NC_028648.1:60129796-60253449 GCF_001406875.1 Solanum pennellii
TTTAAGAAAATTTTTTTTTGCTACCCCCACCTCTACCCCCATCTCTAGCCGCTACTCCCCCACCCCCGCGCCACCCCGTTAATATTTTTTTTTGAAAAATACTATCCTGTGTCAGATCTAATTGTTGGATTTTGGTCAGATCTCATGGTCTGATTTTTGGTACTGTCATCGGGATTTTGTCCTAGTTCAGGTGTTAGCTAGGGTTCGGTCCTAGATCAATTATCGGGGTTGATTTTCGTATTAGAAATTATTTTCCTAAAGAGTTTTTTCTAGTCTCAAGCCAAAAATATATAAAAGATATTTTATGGAAAATATTCTTCATTCACCAACAAAACATAAAAGAATAATTTTCGTTAAATATTTTTTACTCACCAACCAAACAAGAAAAAATAAGTTAGAAATTCACTTGTTTTCCAAGAAAACATTCTCCTTCATACCAAACACACCCTTAAAGTTATATAAAATTGAACAAATAGACACACACATCCTATGTGGCATCCTACATGACAATTTTCATCCTACATGGCGTCCTACATGTATTATATATCAGTATGACTCATGTGTGTATTTATTCACCTTTATTTCAAGTTATAAAGGCTACTTGTACACACTCAAATTTAAAGGACATAAATCTGAAATGAGACTAATATTTATGTAATATGCTTTTTTTTTTATCCTTCCAATCTTGAATGAAATATCTAACACATGTTGATATTGACTAGACATAGGTTAGGTTAAGTTAATGAGTAAACATCAAAATGAAATTTCAAGTGGACTGTTGTATCTTTCTTTGAAATACAACTAACATATAATTTCCATTCATACATGTCTTTCTTGACTCTTCATCTCTTTTGTTTTTATCTATTTTTCTACAAGTAGAGGACTCTAAATGAGATTCCCAATGATAGAGAGATTAAGACTTTGGTTTGGCTAAAGCCAACCAAAAAGGACTATTTGAGTGGATACAATATAATTAACACTTGTGCTGCTTGACAATTATGTACGTTCCCTTAAAATGAAAATTCAAAGCAAAAGGATATATTTATGTGTTGTAGCTTTCACATGAAATTTCCATGTAAGATTCGTGCAAGGACTTTAATAAACACATTCACAAAAATATTACCCCTGTAACTTTAAGGTTTAGAGCAAATATTACTTTATTATAAAAGTGTTGAATATATACCTCCATTGTCTAACAAACAATGCATATTTTATCTTTTCTTTGTTAACAAACTGATTTAAAAGAAAATTATTCAAAAATAGTTTTTTAAATTCCAAAAATATCATGTGGTAACTTACACATTTTTTTATCCCTCCAGATCCAATCCAAACAAAACATTCAGTTCCTCAATCATAAAATAAGTCTGAGACGGGTCTGAATAATAGATAAATTGGATTTTTCAAAAGTGAAAATGATAATTAGCTATTAATTCAAATTAAATGATATAGCAATAGTTTTTTTATTTGTAATTCGTAGCAAACATTCCTTTTTTTGTGATTTCATTTGTAGATCAAATATATAAATGCAGGACTCGTTTGTTACTGAAATACACAAATAGGCCAAAATATATAAATGCAGGACCCATTTGTATATAGAAATATACAAATGCAGAACCCATTTGTATGTGGAAATATATAAATAAACCCAAATATAAATTTTATATGTATAAGTACACCGAAATATACAGATTAATAGTCATAACAAATATAAAATTTGTTATGAAGGACTATTAAAAAAAATATAGTTATAACATACAAAGATGTGAAAGTTGCACTTTTTAAAATGGTTAGGGCCTGGAGGGGTTAAGAAAGGGGGAATACTACCTAATTATATAAATATTCCTACCACATTTACTAATTCTTTTGAAACAATTACATATTGTCTCACTACTTGATAATTTCATATCAGATTTAAAGTAGGATACACCTAGATACATGTATTTTTATCTACAAGACATACTGAAATGAGGAGAGAGACGAGTGAGATAGGAAGGAGGCGACCAAGATAGTCGATATATCCTAGATACATTCAAATTACACTAGATATATGTATCTGGGATACCTCTAAAATATCATATGTATTTTGAAATACAAATATATAGGGAGAGAGATGAGTGGGAGAGGGAGAGAGGTGAGGTGCGGTGAGGTGCAAACAAATAGGATAGAGGTGAGTGACAGAGTCACATACACTTGACCTCATGTATCCACTAAAATGTATCCGAATGTCGAGAAAAGACATAAAGTAACCATTGAAGTTGTCTCGGATTTTTAAAAAGACATTTTAACTTTGTAACTGTCCTATTACCCCACTAAACAATTATGAACCGGTATTATTATACCATTTTTCGATAAGCCCAAATTTTAAGAAGCAAATGTATTCACACACCAATCAATACATGACACATGTTAATTTAATTAAAAATATATTTTTTTTTCATTTTAAATTTTTTCCTTTATCTTTTTTTTCTCTCTCTTACTTTTTGGATTTCAATTTTGATTTATTTTAAATTTAATTTTATCTTCCACCTCTCTCCATTTTCTTTTTTTTTCTTCACCTCCCACTCCTCATGTCAAATTGAATCTCACTCCCATTATTTTCTTTTCTTTTCTTTTTCTTCTTCTTCTCCGGTCAAATTTTATTCATAATATTATTTATACTTTACTAAATTATTGATAACAAAATTAATTATTTTTCTAAATAATTTAAAATTTTAAAGTATCATCAACTACACATTTTCATATAAATCCAAAATTAGAATCATAATTTTAAAAGAATAAATTAATTTCTGAAAATTGAAAGAACTTAATTGAAATCGGATAAAACAAAAACTATATGATACTCCCTAATCATCTCAATAATTTAGCTCATTTTCATATAATTTCAAAACTAGAAATGATAATTTTGAAATAATCATAATTCTTCGAAATATGAAAAAGTTTAATTGAAATTTGGATTAAAAAAAATAAATAATACCTATTAATTATCTTGAAATCTAATGTGGTTATCAAATTGTTCATATGTAATATAATGTTTAGATATTGTTTTAAATTAAAGAGATAGTTAAGCTAATAGTAGTAAAAAGGGGAGATGAAATTGTGATAAAAATGACATTTAAAGTGAGGATCTTCAATTAAGATGAAAATGATTTTTTGAAGAAGAAGGAAGAAAGAAAAAGAAAAAAATTAATAAGGAGAAAAAGTTAAACTAATAAGAAAAACAAGAAAATGTATTTTATAGCAAAATACTTGCAAAAATAAAATTATATTCATTTTTTTGTTTGTTCACGCTCTTTAAGAGAGTGCATACACTCTCCATGTCAGATGGACAATAAATGATGTAATAATATCAGTTCAAAATTGTTTAGGGGGTAATAGAACGCTTGCATAGTTAAGATGTTTTTTTGAAAATTCGAGATAACTTCAAGTGTCACTTTATATCTTTTCTTTCCGAATACATCAAATACATGTGTTATTTGTCCCCCAAAAAGAGTGAAGTATTTTTTCAAAGTCACGTGACATTTTCTTTAATTAAAAAAATCAGCTTTAGATTAGTTTTATAAAATTATGCTTTTTTTCTGTTTTATTTTATGTGGTACTTTTCGCATTTTGGGATTCAAATAAGTCTATTTTTTACCGTAAATTTTTTATATATCCATTTAACATTTTGAATTATCAATTATTGTGATTTATAGTACTCTTTACATAGTTTACAATTATATAAATTTCATTTAAAAAAAATGAAGATTCTATACGCAAATGTCCGGTCAAAGTTAAATTGTTTGACTCTTGAAAAACGAAAAGTGTCACATAAAATGAGACAGAAGAAATATGTGTGTGAGTGTGTGTATATATATATATCATCCCTTTATCTTTTTTATTTTAACTTTTTTAAAATCATAAAAGAAATAATTAAGATCTATGTAACAAATAACTTACAAGAAATAAATATATATTAGTTTCGGAAAAAAAGTGAAATATACTAATGGAATATATAAGTTAATCATTTTCTATAGTAAAATAAATGAGAAAATAAGAAAATTAAATTTATTGATAATAATCAAAACTTTAATAGCAAATGAAACTAACAGAAAGACATTAACCTATCAACATATTTCAATGTAGGTAATACACAATACTATTAAAATAGAGAAATATTTTAGAATAAATATTAAACTTTTGAAAGTATTTATATTGTAAATGAATTTTAAAAATATTTGTGTGACAACAATTAAACTGTGCTTATCTGCATCGACAATACTAAGATAGAGTACATTTACTCATTCATAATCTCAAGTATATACCTCAAATAATTGAAATATAAACGATCATGTATAAAAAAAAAATAAAAAAGTATCTCAACTTAGGAGTTGGGATAGAATCCATGGGGAATAAGTTTGCCTTATAATCTCAAGTATATACCTCAAATAATTGAAATATAAACGATCATGTATAAAAAAAATAAAAAATTATCTCAACTTAGGAGTTGGGATAGAATCCATGGGGAATAAGTTTGCCTTATATGTCCAATAATTTCGTGTGTAATTCACTATTAATTTGTTTACAAATTATCAGAATTTAAATGGAGGAATTTGTAACGACCCAACTCGCTAGTGATATTGTCCGCTTTGGGCTTAGGTCGCACGACTTTAAAATATGCCACTAGTCGGTAAGACATGCTTACTTATATACTAAATATCTCTATTGTGTTATGCCGATGTGGGACTTCTAATCTTAAGTTAGGGTGTGTATGAACTCAAACGTCCTTGCTGAGGTTTGCCCTACCAAATGAGATTTGCCTAGACTTTGAGGTTTACCCCATCTTATTGGGATTTGCCTAAACTCAGCTGAACTTTGGCCCACATCAAAACAAGGCTGACACATGAGTTACTCTAATACCATTTGTAACCGCCCAACCCGACAGTGATATTGTTCGTTTTCGGCCTAGGCCCACAGGATTTTAAAACGTGTCACTAGTTGGTAAGACATGTTTACTTATGTATACCCAACATATCTTCTATATTTTGTCGATGTGAGATTTCTAATCTTAAAGGTGTCCCATACACAACTCTATGGCCTCATCTCCAAGGTTCAATTTTTTTTTGTAGGTCTTCTTCTTCCAAGATCATACTTTTCTTCCGTAATTGGAGCGATTAAGGTACGTAATACTTCAATAAGGAATTCCTTTCATTCCCATGTCCAAGATTTATCAATGTTCATGAACTAAATTCTATAGTTAGGATTATCAAATTCACTTTTGAATTCATCCATAATTATGATCCGAATTGTATGATTTCTTAAACTAATTATTCACCATTAAAGATTCTTGACCTATGTACTTTCTTAAATTAAATGGTTTCCCCCTTTATTCAGACAGACAGATAGTTTAGCAAAATATGAGCATATTATACAAGTATATTGTTTGGAAGTAGTATCAATCACAGATATGAGCTAAGAGTTCAGACAACTCATATCCCATAAAACTACATAGCCAGTGCAGGGTATGATCTACCGACTTTTTGGAGGACTCCCTACTGCTTCAAGAAGGCTTGTTCGATGACTCCACAATTATACTTAGCACCCTATACCCCGACAAAGTATAGGATGACCTTTGCAACATGAGTGAAACGTTATATAACTACTAGGCTCATATAGTAATGATTGTCCGTTAGAGAAACTCCTGACAGAGTAAAGTTTTCTACTATCATACTGCTTATACTACATACCTTATTGTAAAGTACAGATAGTTTTCACTAGTTATTTATGTTGGGTTTTATTTGCCCTGATTTTTTACCATAAATAGGTTTTCCTTTTAGGAAAATGTTTTGAATTGACTAATCCTTTTTCTAGTAGGAAAAGGTTTAGGACTCTATAAATAGAGGAATGTTCCTTCTAACTTAATCAGCATTCACAATGTAGTCTTAAGGGCTTTGAGAGTTTTGGTTAGGGGGAGAATTTGTGGGTCACAAGCTTGATACGTTATCACTTGTGTGAACCTCCCATGTATTCCGAGTGAATTGGTTGAGGTTGTTTCTCTCTGTATTTTGTACTCTCATATTTATAGTGGATTGCTCATCTCCTTTGTGGACGTAGGTCGATTGACCGAACCACGTTAAATCTTTGTGTCTTTTGGTATATTTCTCGTTGTCTTCTTACTCGTGGTCTTTCGAGGTTTGCTTTGCTAGCTTCCGCGTTTACGCCTGCTTATTTTCGGTCCTAACAAGTGGTATCAGAGCCAGATTCAATGATGGAGTCAGGTTTAGTTGTTCAATAATCGATGATTGAACCACGTTAGAAAGAGGTGTTCATCTTGGTGGGTGTAGTTCTAGCCGCAACCATTTTGACAGTAATGAAGATTTTGTTGGAGAAATTGTTTCAGAGAGGTTCTCTGTGTTGAGACATAAATTTTGCAAAGGAGATTATGGAGAGGAGAAGCAAGTTGTTGAAGATTAAGTGAAGAAGGTGGACAAATTTATTTTGTCAGAAATTTAGGTCAAGGGGGAGATTTGTTGGGTTTTATTTGCCCTGATTTCTTACCATAAATAGGTTTTCATTTTAGGAAAAGGTTTTGAATTGACTAATCCTTTTTCTGGTAGGAAAAGGTTTAGGACTCTATAAATAGAGGAATGTTCCGTCTAACTTAATTAGCATTCACAATGTAGTCTTAAGGGCTTTGAGAGTTTTGGTTAGGGAGAGAATTTATGGGTCACAAGTTTGATAGGTTATCACTTGTGTGAACCTCTCATGTATTCCGAGTGAATTGGTTGAGGTTGTTTCTCTCTGTATTTTGTACTCTCATATTTATAGTGGATTGCTCATCTCCTTTGTGGACGTAGGTCGATTGACCGAACCACGTTAAATCTTTGTGTCTTTTGGTATATTTCTCGTTGTCTTCTTACTCGTGGTCTTTCGAGGTTTGCTTTGCTAGCTTCCGCGTTTACACCTGCTTATTTTCGGTCCTAACAAGTGGTATCAGAGCCAGATTCAATGATGGAGTCAGGTTTAGTGGTTCGATAATCGATGATTGAACCAGGTTAGAAAGAGGTGTTCATCTTGGCGGGTGTAGTTCTAGCCGCAACCTTTTTGACAGTAATGAAGATTTTGTTGGAGAAATTGTTTCAGAGAGGTTCTCTGTGTTGAGACATAAATTTTGCAAAGGAGATTATGGAGAGGAGAAGCAAGTTGTTGAAGATTAAGTGAAGAAGGTGGACAAATTTATTTTGTCAGAAATTTAGGTCAAGGGGGAGATTTGTTGGGTTTTATTTGCCCTGATTTCTTACCATAAATAGGTTTTCATTTTAGGAAAAGGTTTTGAATTGACTAATCCTTTTTCTGGTAGGAAAAGGTTTAGGACTCTATAAATAGAGGAATGTTCCGTCTAACTTAATTAGCATTCACAATGTAGTCTTAAGGGCTTTGAGAGTTTTGGTTAGGGAGAGAATTTATGGGTCACAAGTTTGATAGGTTATCACTTGTGTGAACCTCTCATGTATTCCGAGTGAATTGGTTGAGGTTGTTTCTCTCTCTATTTTGTACTCTCATATTTATAGTGGATTGCTCATCTCCTTTGTGGACGTAGGTCGATTGACCGAACCACGTTAAATCTTTGTGTCTTTTGGTATATTTCTCGTTGTCTTCTTACTCGTGGTCTATCGAGGTTTTCTTTGCTAGCTTCCGCGTTTACACCTGCTTATTTCCGATCCTAACAATTTGTACATTGTTTTGCTTGATATGTATCTAGTCCTCTATTCAGTCATTATTTATTCTATCATATTACAAACTCGTACATTTAATGTACTGATGTCATTTGACGTGTATCATCTTGTGATGCAAATACAGATGTTCAGAATCAACAACAGGAGTACCGTCACCCAACTTCTTACCAGCTTTTGGTCAGATCTTCTTGCTTTCGGAGGACTTCAGTCATTTATTTGCTTTAGTAATTTTATTTAAAGTTGTCGTTTGTCCCAACGCCACTCGACAATAGAGGCTTCATAGATAGACAATGTTAGAGAATCTCTCAGTATTGATCTTCAAATATTTTGCTGAACTCTTCGAAAAAGAACATCGGTATAAAGAAAAACCTTAGAGTTTATTGACGCGCTATTAACAAGAGGAAACTTAGGCACATGCTCTATATAGCTTTAAAACAAACGCGGCGAGGGCATCAAATAACATCAGATTCATTCACACCAAATTGATTGTCACAAAGATATTCATTTTATTACATAACAAGGGATTTAACCATACAGTAGGGACAACTAAAATAAACATTAATAGTACAATACAAGAAAAAACATCACTAGTAGCTAGAACCACTTAGGTTTAGCAATTAAGGTAGGAGCTCAAATCTCGTTCTTGTACCAATAAATACCCTTATCCTTTTCTTTCTCCACAAAGATGCACTCATTTATATCCCTCCACATTGCCTTTAGAATTGGTGTATCATCAAATTTATAGTATTCTCCCAACAAAGGTTTGATAGCTTTTGTTGCCTCAACTGCATGGTGATGTGATATGTATGGAAATATATGATGCAAAACATGTGTATCAGTAACATTGTGAAACACCTTATTTAAGAAACCATAGTCTCTATCCACTGTAGCTAAAGCTCCTCTTAGAAAATCCCACTCAGTTGAATCATAATGTGGCAATGAAGAGTGAGTGTGGTGCAAAAGAGTGATAAACACTACAAGCCCATTCACAATAAGTAGGGGTACCCCATAGATACAAAATACCCAAGCTAGCCCTTTCATCATAACAGCGCGATACAACAAATAAGTTGTTGCAATGATACCTACATCTGAAATGTAGATTTGTAGCCTCTCGCGATCGGTATATATTGGGCTATAAGGATAATAGTGACTTGCAAAACGATCATATTTTTTCCCTGAGACATTAAAGAGCAAGTACAAAGGCCATGCAAAAGTAACGGTGAAGGCAAGTATGAGTAGTCGTCCTAATGGATTGTTCAAGTACTTGTAGTACCATCTTAGTTTTGATTTAATTCTTGGTTTGTAGACTTCATCATTCTCAATGGAAGCAGTGTTTGAATGGTGACGACGATGACTATGTTTCCATGAGAAGTATGGTGTTAAAAGTGAAGAGTGAAGGATAAGACCAACAGTGTCATCTACCCATTGGTAATCACTAAAGCCATGATGACCACATTCATGAGCTAGGATCCATATTCCTTCCCCAACACAACCTTGAGCAATCCAATAAGTGGTCCATGCTACATAACTATATGGGGTTGGAATGAGGTGAAAGTAAGTGTTGGCGATGTAATAAAAGATGTAGACGAGTATGAGATCCTGAATAAGAAACGAAAATGATTTTACAAGAGATCGTTCGAAGCAATGGGGAGGGATAGCCCTCTTTATGTCACCAATTGTAAAAGGGGGCTTTGAAGATGGAACTCTTTTTGCAATATCATTTTGCTTTTCTTCTATTATTTTAGTGCTCATATTACCACCACCTCCCATTTTCCTGCATGAAATAATTAATTTTTTAGTTAGTAAAATATAACAATCATTGCCTAAAAAGGAATTATAAATTACTTCTTAAATTAAAAAGTCTACAATTATTGACAAGAAATACCTGAATATATTCAAAAGTAGAGAGAAAAGAGTCTTTTGAGTTTTACTTTCTCATATACTGCTTCTCTATATATAATGCAAATATGTGGGGGACCAAACAGCACACCTATTCTGACTATTCTTATTAAATATAGTAAATTATAGGTAAAGTCAAATTTCTTTAATTTTTTTTTTGTCCACCGTGAATTCGTAAAAAAATTAATTTTATGTAAGATATAGAATATGATTTTTTCCATTTAATGTTTAGTTTCATCGAAGCGACTAATTCGTAGAATAAAAATATATGAGTTTTTAACATTTAATTTTTAGTTTCACCGAATCAACTTATTAAAGAATTTAATTTTAAACTTGACCAAATCAACTAGCTTAAAAGAATGAGATAGTTTTTCAATAGTCAAATCCACAAAACTATATTACCATTCAAGAAAGTAACAGACTTTGATCTTAACCAAATCAATATCCTTAGATATAAACTATAGTCAACAAAAGCGACTGCAGGGGGGATAGACAACCTCAATAAGTTTATTTAATCCATAATGACCAATTTTTAAGTTTTTGATCAATTAAGAATTATGTTATATTTAAATTTAGTCGAGCAAAAACTTGCATATGAAGTTAGGTCAATTGCTAGTACAAATAAATTGATATTTTTAACTAATGGGACAAAATATCTATATCTAATATTTTATGAGATATATTCGAAGCTAAAAGAAATTGCTACATGGAAATGTTTCTCCAAAGTCAAAATATGGGGTTAATGAACTCGAATTTGAGTTTTGACGGTTTATGAGGTTCAAAACATGATTTATAATTGAGAACCTTTTCATATAAAACAAACACAAAAATTATATTTGTATGTTATAACTATAGTTTGTATAATTGTGTTTCATAGCATACTTTGCTACGCTATTTCGCTATACATATATACAAAAAGTTGTGGTTGTTTCGCTATACATATAAACAAAAGGCTGACTATTTCGCTATACTATGATGATACATAAATATGACCCTTAACTTGGCGTCAATTGACAACTATGACTTTTCACTTTGGGTGTGCATAATTAGACACTCAAACTTGTATAAAATTAAGCAAATGAACACATTCGTCCTACATGACACCCTACATAGCAATTTTGTATCCTACATGGCGTCCTACGTGCATTATGTCATGTAGGACACTTGTGGCTATTTATGCAATTTTATAATAGTTTAAATATCTACTTGTGCACATTCAAAGTTGGAGGACATAGTTGTTCATTGACGCCAAGTTAAGGGTCATGTTTATGTATTATGCCTATATAAAAGAAGCAATTTTATAATTTGTTTCGGTATACATATACAAAAGAATTAATTGTATAATTAATGTTTGTATAAAGCGAGAAAGAGAAAAACACAAAAGAAATGGGTAGGAAGATTGTATTTGTATAATCACAAGTGTATAGAACGAAAATATATGCATTTGTGTATATAAAATTTTCTCTCACTTTATACAAATACAAATATAAACATTATCTTTGTGCTTGTATAAAGTGAGAGAAGCGAGTAAAATCTGAAAGTACCAAAATTCTATTTATTCAAAAATAGGGATACAACTCCAAAAACATAAACTAATAGTTTAATGTCTTTGTCCGAAAATATGGACAAAGAGATATAGAGGAACTTATGGCATCCAGAAAGAGTAACTCGCCGTTAGATTTGAAGTCAAGCGTCTCTTAACTGAGGTCTCATATCAGTCGCTGCTAAAAGATGTGTTATACTTAATAAAAGAGAACAGATGAAATATCAATATAGAACCACACTGTACTTGTAGGATCAAGTGACAAGTTTGAAACCATGAATGTAAACAAACAACTACAACATAGTAGACACAACCAAGACATAAAACCAACAATTATGAAATAAATTGGACTCCCAGTCCTTACCCAGAATGAACACACATATGAAACATGTCTTACATGATCACAATTACAAAAATGTGACCCTCTTATCAAACCACAATCACACATATCTGGTCCTCTCAGGAAACTACAATATCACACACCCGGTCCAGCCAGGGAATTACTCACACACAAACTGTTAACGTACCGACGTGGTATCCTGGACAATCGACAGAGGCGGACCCATATGTTAGGGTGAGGGTACAAGTGCACTAGTAACTTCAGAAAAATGATGGGTATATATGTATATCTACATTGAGAAATTCACAGTAATTAAGATATAATTTATATTTCACCCATAAAGAACACGGGAATGTCGTTGTGCTAGAGCTAGAGAATTCACTCACAAGATCACAGTTCGAATATAACTGAGCATTTTTTTATTATTTTTATTTTTAAATTTTAGTTTAGAGATCATATTTGGTGAATCCAAAGTCTTGAAATTCTTTGTCTTAGCCTAATTCACACTCCAAAAGTCAGCTCAAAGGGAGGAAGATTACCAATCTTTGTAAGGAAGTTCACTTATCTCATTAACGACCAATGTGTGACTTTCTGTCATTCTTTAATACCCACCTCACGCTCAGTGCTTAGCATCTAGTACATGAGCAATTTTTTATTTTGGGGGGCCCTACATTGGCTGAGATGACCCCTACTTTGATACTATGTGAAATTAGGTCTTGGGCCTAACTCACGCTCCAAAAGCTAGCTCAAACTGAGGAGGATTGCCAAGCCTTATAAGAAGTTCATTTATCTCATTAACCACCAACTTGAGCCCTTTTTTTCATTTTTTAACACCCTACCTCACGTCCAGTGCTTAGCATCTGGTGCATGAGTAATTTTTTACCCACCTCACATCCACTGTTTAGCATCTGGTGCATGGACAATATCGGGCATTTTTTTTATTTTTGAGGGCCGTGAGATGGACCCTGAGCAGATACTATGTGAAATTAGGTCTTAGGCACAATCACAATCACAATGAATACTAATACTTGAAACCAGAAGTAAAGATAAACAAATTCAATGCATTTCAAATAAGTGGTTGGATGTTATGTTTGTATCCAGGGGTTTCAGACATGCATTTCAAACACTCGAGTTACATTCTACTAGAATTTAAAGCTATAGTTTATCTCAATCAAATAGTTTACTAAACAAGCTTGGCTTTAAGATTTGAAAGTTTCATCAGGTTTCTATAATGATTTTGAATTTATCACTAAATTTTTGTTCAATTGATCTGATGAGTTTGAATGTATTGGGTGCCCTGACATTGTCGTTATAAATTGAGTAATGCTTGAAATTTGCAAATGAAATGCTAGAATTTTGGATAATCACAATTTTACATAATCTCTATCAGATTTATATTTTTAGTGTATATAATGTTGGATAGGGACATGGTGGTTTATTATTACTATGAATAGACATGAAATAATCCTAATGTATGTTGGGAGATGGTGGTTATAGTGGTTAGAATTGAACATTTAAGAATTTAGAAGATGAATTTGTCTATTTATTTAATTTTATATAATTATTTAAATTTTTACTTGTGCACATCCAGATCTGGAGGGTATAACCATATATAAGTACTCATTCATATTTAAGTAATGATCTCGTGTTCGAGTCCCCAAGATACAAAATTATCTTTATTTGAAAGTGTTTTACCTCCAATGTGTAAAACTTTCCAACATAAATCTAGATTTAATCAGACTCTAATATACCTACCAAATACCAAATGAAAAAAAAAAACTAAAAGAAAAATTGAATGGCATAGATGTATATAGCCAAATTAAAAAGGTTCATTTATGAATTGACCTATCATTTTTAAGTTTTTAGTGTACCATATGTTGGATAGGAAGATTATGGTTATTTATTAGAGTGAATAGACATGAAAATATCCACATCTAAGAAAATTTATGATATGGATGCTGTTGGACAGTGAAATTGAATGGTGTTGGGTATTTGGAAAAATTGAATCTCAGAGTAATTTAGGTATTTAAATTTGTATAAAATTAAATAAATAGATATATGTATTCTATTTGGTATTTTATATGACAATTCTCATCCTATGTGACGTCTTATATGTATTATGTCATGTAGCACACCTGTGTCTACTTGTTCAAGTTCATAAAAGGTTAAGGTCTCATTTGTTTGCACTTAATGGAGGTCTAAATCTTAATCATTCAGATTCAACCCATTAAGTGCGTTTGGTTTTTAGGTCTGAATCTAAATTATTCAGATTCAGCCCATTAAATTCATTTGTTTTATTTTTAAAAAAAATCTCTTAATGGGTTCTGAACAAATCAGATATGTAGGAGACTCTTTACAACATTCAGACGCATTTGATAAATTATCAAATAATAAATCATAGTTTCTTGCTTTGGGCGTGTCTTCTTATCTCATAACGTAAAACTTTCTTTCTCACTTTTCTCAATCAAACACCATTTTTTTCCAACCGGTAAGTCTTCATAAATCCTTTCAAGTATCTTTTTTTATATTAATAATTTTCTTGTATTGATGTGTGTCAAGAACATTGGTTGCAATAATATTTTTGGTGTATTGTTGTTTATCAAGGTTTTTGAATGAAAAATAATACTCCAAATCATGATTATTGAAACTTTTAAAACTCTTTTTTTTTTTTTATCAAAAGTGATATATTTTGTTGAAATGAAAATTTTATAATATTTTATTAATATAATGTTCAATTTCACTTTCACATTAGATATTGAAAACAAACAACATTAATTATTTAGTGTTCATATTTAGAGACCACATCTTAATATTCAGATACGTATTTAGATAAAAACAATCAGATCTCAAGCAAAAAATCTTAATATTCAGTTGTGTATTCAGATTCAGACCTATTAATCTTAATGAAAACAAATTAGGCCTAAGTGTATGCTTATGCATATCCAAAATTGGGGGCAAAATCAACGGCAAGTACTTTATCCTTAACCAGTGTTCTCGAGTAGGGATGTGCACTATTCGGATTAAATCGAATAACCAATCCAAATCAAATCAAATTTTTATTTGGATTAGTTTTTTGGTTTTTCAAATTGAATTAGCAAATTACTTAGTTTGATTTTTTGGTTTGGTTTTGAATATTAAAAAATAAAAATCGAAAAAATCGAATTATATATATATAAAATCACTTTTGTCCCTTTTTGGTTATTGCTTTTCATGATGATTATATTTATATTTTATGTTTGAACATCTATAATAGGTATATTTATAAGTATTGTGTTTTAAGTTTTACTTATGCTTTGTATTTGAAAGTATATTTAAGGTATTAAATATTATTACTTCGGTTATGCTAATTAATTATTGACATAACCGAATAACCAAATCACAAAAAGTTGAACCGAATAGAGGAAAATCAAATCAAACCAAATTTATTTTGGATCGAATTGGGTTACACTTTTACAAAATCAAAAATAAAAAAATCCAAACCGAATAGTGTAAAACCAAATCGAAAAATCAAATGCACACCCTTAGTATTGTGTTCAAGTCCCCCTAGATAAAGAGTTATCTTTATTAAAGAGTGTTTTACTGTTAATGTGAGACTTTCTGATATAAATCAAAATTTAATTGGGCTCCAAGAAGATACTAAATATCATATCAAAATTTTAAAAAATGTTACAGAACATAAATATATAAAACCAAATTAAAAGAACCATTCATGTATTTGAAAAATCTCCATGGGATTTTAGTTTCTAATGTACATTATTATTATTATGTCGGATAGGGAGATGGACATATGGTGGTTAGAATGAATAGACATGAAAATATCCAAACCTAAGAAAATTTATTGATGCGGATGTTGTTGGGTAGTGAAATTGAATGGTGTGAGTATCTGGAAAAAGTGAATCTCGCATAATTTAGGTATTTAAATTTGTATAAAGATAAATAAATAGACACATATAGTTTATTTGATATTCTATATGACAATTCTCGTCCTATGTGACGTCTTATGTATATTATGTCATGCAGGACATGTGTGTATACTTATTTAATTTAAGCAAATTTAATCGTCTACATGTGTTCATATATCCAAACTCGGGGCATAATCAGAGGTAAGTAATCCTTCATCCTTAATCAGAAATTTCGGGTTTGAGTCCCTCTGAGTACAAAGTTGCCTTTGTTAGGGAGTATTTCACTCTCGATGTGAGATTTTTCAATGTATATTTGATTTAATTGAATTTCAATGCGGATATCGAACATTGAATAAAAAACCAATAGGAAAAAATTTTAAAAAAACATAGATAGATATTCAACTGAATATCTAACCCATGATGGTTGAAAGCAATTATTTGTGCTTTGTATTTTTCATTTGAAATTTCCAACTCGTGCAAGGATTTAGCATTTATTGTTTTTGGTACATAGGAAAACGTTTCCATTCTTCAAAGATTCATAGATGTCTTTCTTGACTCTGCTCTTTGTTTTTATCTACTTTTGTATTTATAAACTTGACTTCAATTAACATTCATATCCTTCAATTTTAGATTTACATAAGTAGATACGTAAATATGTATAAATTAAATAAGTAGACACATTTGTTTTACATAACCTCCCGCGTGATAAATCACATCTTATATGCTGTTAAACGTGTAATTTATATGTCATGTAGGACACGTATGTCTACTAGTTTAATTTTATAAAAATTTCAAATATCAACTTATGCATAGCTAAAATTGATGAAGCCAAATTAAATGCCGCATTTATATATTATGCCTTATAATATGCTTTAGGAATGGATTCATAACTTTGTGTACAAAGTTAAATTTTTCACTTAATGAGTAAACATTACAATGAAAATTCAAAGGAAAATGATTTATTTATGTGTGTTTGAAATTTCCACATAAACAATCGTATAAACACTTGAGATAAGAATAACAATTCCATTATTCTACTTTCATAGTTGTCTTTCTTGACTAAGCTCATTGTTTATCTGATTTTGGCTTTATACAAGAGATACACTATGATTGCTTAGAGTAACTTAAATAGAATTGTAATTAGACTTTTGTGTGTTGTTGTTTTCTTTTGAAATTTCCATGGTATCCAAATTTAATGCCAGACAATTTAAACCGTTGAAAATTAGATTCGAACATCTTTTATTGAATACACAATTCACCATATATCTTTTTAGTGATAATACATAATTTACTCTTTAACTTGACTTTTTTTTACATCTATGGCCTACAATTTTGGATATGCATGTACAAATAGACATTTTAAATTTTGCAAAGTCAAATAAGTAGACGCATCAGTCCTACATGGCATATTACATATAGGACGCCTGATACCACATAAGATGAAAATTATCATGTAGGATGCCATAAAAAGACGTATATCCTTTTTGCATAGCTTTATACAAGCTTAACTGTTTACTTATACACACCCAAAGTTAAAGGATATAAATGTGAACCGAGACCAAGTTAAAGGTTATTTTTATGTATTATGCCTATCTTTTCATATGTTATTAGGAGTTGTGATCGTTTAAAATTGGATTTAGTGAGGTTATTTGAATTTGTAAAGTCTTAAGAATTTATTTTATTAGGATTTCACAAGACTTTTGTTTGCCTACCCAATACCAAAGCTTGGAGATAGACTTATGAGTAGCCTGCATGTAATTTATGTTTAATTAAAAAATCGTCTTTCATTCATGCTATCTTTTAGTAAAAAATAATTTTTTTGACTTTACTTGTCGAGTTTGTTACACAATTCTTAATACATAATAATTGACCTAAACAAATTTATCATATTAATCATATTGATTTGATACGTAGTCTTAGATTTTGGAAAATGCGTTGAGTTGAAATGTTAAGGAAAAAATATGAAAAAAATACATTCTTTCTTTTAATGTGCTAAAGGTGATATATATATATGTGTGTGTGTGGGGGGGGGGGTGNGTAACTATCATTTCAAATTTCTAAGCAAATTGGACTAAACATTATTCATAGTTGCCTCTTTTGACTTTAATGTATTATATACCACTCTAGTGAATTTGTCGCACATATATAATTTTAAACTATTATAGAAAATTTCAGGAACTTATTATTTTCTAAATAATTTTTTTCTATTTTTTTTTTTTTGTGGTTTAGAATATGCTTACTCTCTTCTTGGAAGCAAGTGACAAAAAAAAAGAAGAGAAAATCTAATCAATATTAGACAACATATCTTTTTTTAATTGGACATTTCAGAATTAGTTAATACGCATAATTATTAACAACAACATTCATATATGTTTAATATTTTTTATTTTTTCTTAATAAAATATTTTATTTTCATGATATTTCCAAGATATTTCTTGGATCACGTGTTTAATAATGTGTGAACTAAAAATGATGTTTTTTTCCCGCTTAAATCAACCACAACCACTTAAAATTGTCATCATATTTCACTTGTACACTTCAATTAAGAAATATATATGTTGAACACCTCTTTTGTTCAAAACATATATTTATTACATACTTTTTGATGATGTGGCATTACAGGTATAGTACACGCCTGAAAAGCGCGTGAAACCAATACAATTTACTTACAAAGCAATCAATAATTTACATGTCAATATTTAAAAAGTGGAGCAAAAGTCTAAGCATGAAAAAATACATGTGCTCCCAACAGTATCTTCTTTTCCATTTCCAACCACCTTAGCCTTTTGCATTTTACGCACCGGCTAAATCATTTAGCCAACGTCTCTGGCACACCTCTTTCTGTATTCACCTTTATTTTTCCTTTCTACTATCATTCATTATTATCAAAATCGTCGTCTTTATTTTAATCAGAAAAGTGTCTATTAAATAAATGACTGTCAAAATCGAAAAAATTCAAAAGAGAGTTAATTGATACATAAAAACTAAAATCGCTTATAAATTGCAGAAAAATTCAAGAGAGTTAAAGCAGAAGGAATAATAATAGTACTAATAATAAGAAGAAGATTGCGTCGAAAAAAAAATCCGGCGAGCATCCATTTTTTCCAAGAAAACTAATACAAATCTATATTTGTTTTCTATGAAATTGTTTAAGAAGTCAAATCCTAAAGAATCCACAATACAAAATATATCAACAAATCTCAAATGATGTACGAAGAAGAAGTGAGATTGGAGAAATAGTGGCTATTGTATTGATATAAAATTGCCAAATGGGAATATAAGGAAGAGGATAGCACTACAACAAAAAATAGCTTTTAGCGACATTAAATATTAACACTAATAAAGAGTGCTAAAGTCTTTATCGACATTAGTAAAGTGTCATTAGAACCAATATCGCTAAAGGCTTTAGGAACATATACAAAGAGTGACAATTGCCGCTAAAAATACATATTTAGCGGCAATTAAGAATTAAATGCCGCTAATGATTATTTTTGTTGTAGTGTAGGTAGCAGTTATGGTGTTGATGAGAGAAATATGGGGAAGATACTTGCTGCTCGTTATCGGGCTGTGATGTTCCGGTGGACTTGTTCTGCCGGAAAGGGGTTATGGATATATAGGGTTGATTTTTACTTTTAAATATTTTTTATAAGATTTTTTTAAATAATTTTTTGAAACTAAATGACATGTCAAAGTTTAATTTGTTATGATGCCATGTCATGGCGAGTAAATCTCACACACTTCAAAATTTTGGTTGATTGTCAAAAAAAAATGTCTAATAGGTATCAATTTAATATGATAAAGATGTTCAATAGATACAAATCTTAATTGAGATATTTAAATAAATTATACGAACAACATTAAGTGACCGTGAATGACTTAAGGCTTTTTTTCTCTCTAAAAAGACATCAAGAGAAGGGATGCAACACGAATAGTCGTCTCTTTTCACGTTCAAATGGGTGAGTGGTGACTTTTTTGATAAATAGTGATTTTTTTATAGGTTGTAACTTTTCTAATTGATGATGACTTCTCTTATAGAGCACAATATCACTTATTCATATTACTATCCTTTGTTATATATATATATAGAGAGAGAGGGGAATATGAATAAGTGATATTGTATATATAAAGGAGTTTTAAGTCTGAGTCTTTGTGTGATTTTATTGTTAATTGTTGAGTTCATTGAAGTTACTGTAGTTTGGGGGTCCGGGGGGGCGAAGTCGCCCCCGGCCCGACGGTATACAATGTTGTTGTATTGGGCCCTTAATTATCTGTCAATTCTGTATTTTGGGCCCAAGCCTGTTAGGGCGTAGCTTAGCACTATATATAGACGCTATGGCAAACCCTATTTTGTAATTCTGTTCTTGCCTCTCCATAATAAAACTGCTCCCCCTCTTCCCCGTGGACGTAGCCAATTTATTGGTGAACCACGTAAATCTGTTGTCTTGTTTTTCGCGTTTATATTTTCTCGTATTATCTTGAATTCCACATAACAACAGGGTGAATTTTGTGGTCACGAATATTTGTTTATATACATATAAGTTTTCGAGTTCGGAGTCTAAAGGGTACAAAATATTAACAAAAATTCCAAAACGGTATATAAAATTTTATATTAACAAAAACGGTAAAATCGTTGCATCAACAACGACTTACCTCACCAGAAAAAGCAAAATCGCTGCCTCTGCAGCGATTTTGCAAAATGTTATTTTTTTTTAAATTTATTTTTTTTTTAAAAAAAGGTAAATATATTTATTTATTTTTTACAAAAAAGATATGGAAATCGCTGCTGAGGCAGCGATTTAAAAAAATAAAATTTTTAATAAAATCGCTGCCAAGGCAGCGATTTGACATTTTTTATATATAAAATCGCTGAGCGATTAACATATTTAGAATTTTTTTTTTTTACAAAATCGCTGCCTAGGTAGCGATTTAAAAAAAATAATCATAAAATCGCTGCCAAAGCAGCGATTTAACATTTAAAAAAAATTGTTTTTGAAATCGCTGCTCTCAGCAGCGATTTCCATATGTTTTTAAAATCTTTTTTTTTTAAATCGCTGCCTTGGCAGCGATTTAAAAAAAATCATATTTTGCAAAATCGCTGCAGAGGCAGCGATTTTGCTTTTTCTGGTGGGGTAAGTCGCTGTTGATGCAGCGATTTTACCGTTTTGATTAATATAAAATTTTATATACGTTTTGGAATTTTTTGTTAATATTTTGTACCTTTAGGCTCCGGACTCATAAGTTTTCTATTTTCTAATTTGTTGTTCTTTTATCTGTGTTGAATACGTTACCCATCATATACTATGTCAGTAAGTAATATTTTCCTATACAATATAATGTGTTTGATAACATATCAAATATTTAAAGTTAGGTATGAATATCTTAAATGTGATTTTGACAAGCCAACTTTCAGTAGTATATGTTGGAAGTTTGCCTTTGGCAAGAAGTTTGGCCATAGGCAAATTAAATTTTCTGATGTGTAAATATGTCTGAAGTTTGGTTTCACAAGCATTATACTAAACTTTAATTTAGAGAAATTATGTAAGCATTATACACAATTTTTTGTATTTTGGATCGCGTATGTTGGAAATTGCTTGTAAAATGATAAAACTTACAAAAGTTATTAACTTTGGCTATAGCTTAAAATTTAAATAATGGTCCTAAAATCGAATTGTATATTTCCCTCATGCTTACATTTACTTCTATAATAATACTATTGTTTTTTTTTTTTGGTTTTCCATCGTCTCCGAAATTTATATTGGAACTTTTACTAAATTTGAATCGCGCTCTGTAGGGTCCATTTGAGGATGACGCTCCCCACAAGATCTTCTTCATACCCAGGGTTCGAACACGAGAACTATCGTTAAGGGTGAAATAGTTTCACCACTGCACCATAACCAATGTCGATAGTAATACTGTTCATTAGTGTAGCATGTGATGAGAACCTAATATACACACTACAAAAAAATTACTATTTCCACTAAAAATGTTTAGTGGATTCCCAATGATATTTTTTGATTGAATACGTGAGAAAAAAATATAATATTATATTCGTATAAAAAATTTTAGGAAGTTATCCACTATTTTAGGGGAATTAATTTTTTACCATGCATTTTCTCAATGAGTTGATCCGATGGAAAATGAGTGGTAAATTATATTTTATAACACAAATTTTTCACTCTGGTTGTCGAAAAAAATCTTTATTTCTGATAGTGAAACATGGTAGGATTGGTTCAGAACTAGTACCTAGATACGAAGTGATGAAAATACACAATCCAAAATGTTTAACTATTCCATGTAACTATTAAACTTTCAAATATTGTTTTTGTACCAATAAACACCTTTTTCTTGAGATTCATTATCTTTCTCAACATAGATGCACTCCTTGAAGTCCCTCCACATTGCCTTATAAATTGGGGTACCATCATATTGGTAGTATTCTCCTAATACTGGCTTGATAGCTTTTGTTGCCTCTATTGCATGGTAATGTGGAATTGATGAGAATAGATGATGCATAACATGAGTATCCGCAATGTTATGGAAGAAGTAATTTAACACACCATAGTCTCTATCTACCGTAGCTAGAGCTCCTCGTAGCCAATTCCATTCTTGTGAATCGTAATGTGGTAATGAAGAGTGTGTGTGGTGCAAAAACGTGATCAACACTATGAATCCGTTTACAACTAGGAGGGGTACCCCATAGATGCATACAAGCCAAGTTAGCCCTTGTGTGCATGCAACGCGATACAATACATAACTAGTTGCAATCACACCTACATCAGAAAAGTAAATTTGTAGCCTTTCACGATCGTTATATATAGGGCTATATGGATTATAATGACTTGCAAAGCGATCATAAGGTCTTCCAGCCACATTTATGGCATAGTATAAAGGTAAGCCAACGGTGAGGGTAAATACGAGTATGAATAATCGTCCTAATGGATTATTCGCGTATGCTTTGGTGAACCATTTTAGTTCTGACTTGGTTTTGGGAACATAGTTTTCATCGTTCTCAAGGGAAGCAGTATTGGAGTGGTGACGACGATGACTATACTTCCATGAAAAGTATGGTGTTAAAAGTGCTGAGTGGAGGATAAAACCAATAGTGTCATTTATCAACGGGTAATGACTGAACGCTTGGTGACCACATTCATGGGCATTGACCCATATACCTGTGGAAACACAACCTTGAACGATCCAATAAGCGAACCATGCTAGGTAAGAATATGGAGATGGAAGGGCATGGAAGTAAGTGGACGCGATGTAATAGAAGATGTAGATCAATACTAGGTCATGTACAAGATAGTAGGATGAGCGAATGAGAGATCGCTCAAAGCAATGAGGAGGGATGGCTTTCTTGATGTCACTAAGTGTAAAAGGGGGCTTTGAAATTGGCGCTCTCTGGAGAGGATTTTTCTTTTGTTCAGTTTTAGTTGTTGGAACAGACATATTACCACCACCTCCCATTTTTCGGTATAAATGAAGAAGAAGAAGAGGAGGAGGAGAAGGAAATATCTCAAAGAAGTGGTTGGAGATTTCTCTTTCCCATTTCCTCTCTCTTTATAGAAGTAGAGAACAAGAGGCTAAATTAACTCTATTCTTAAAATTTCTATTTGTTTGACTATTAGGACCAATTGATTATCAATCATGTCAAAAGCTATAGGTAATTGTAGAAAGTTTTACTCTCTCTATTTTAATTTATTTGACTATAGTTTAAATTAACACGAAGTTAAAAAAATAAAATAAAGAATCATTCTTTTTGAAAAGACTAGTAAGACAAATAAATTAGAACAAGAGCAGTATTATTTTAATTAAATTCATATCCATTAATTAAGCGTCGTGTTGTATTATAATTTGATTTGGGCTATCCCGGCCCAGGCCATCCTGAGGTTTGCAATAGGCAGTGTTGGTGTGACCACCAATCCCCCTCCCGACACCTAGCGATAATAGCTGAGGATACAACTTTTTCTAACCAAACTCATTAAGCGTCATGTTTAACCATAATTCTGACTAGAGGTATCCCGGTGATTCTATCACTTGAGGCTCTCCATTGGCAGAATGTTCGCGTTATCCAATAATCATCCTTCCAACACTAAAGTTTGCCATGAAATCTCAAGGAAACTACAACATATGACAATAGTATAATCACACTAGAACTCAGATAAAAACAAAGACCAGAGAAATTAAAGTTAAGTCAAGAAAGGCAACTACAAATGAAGAATGAGAATATTATTGTTTTCTCAAGTCCTTGCACGAGTGTTGACGTTGAAATTTCAAATAAGTGATACACACAACTATTAATTTTCGTATACTGATATTTTTGATTCGTTACAAAATCATGATTTAAAATCAGATTGATCTAAAGTTAAAGTCTTATCAAGTCTCATATCCAGTTGTACGAATTACCAATTATTTTCACATTTCAATTTTATTAATTCATATTTGGAATGTAAACTGCAGTACCATTCCACCTAAAAAACATTCTGGGTGTAGGTTTTCTTAAAGTTATCCCTTTTTTTATAACTAGGTTTTCAACAATCTAAATCTTTAAAATTTAAGAATAGTTTGTGAAAAAGCAAAAAAATAAATAATATTAAAAAATTATTCTCTTAAAAGGTGTGCGTGATACCCAAAATAATTTATTTATTTTGAATAGGAGGAATTACATGCATTGTAAGAATTTAAAACAATAATAGTCAAGGAATAGAGACTAATCACACTGAATTAAGCTGCATTAATCACGTTTCAATTTCCATACAATAATAAGCAATTTTTTAAAGGTGGGACCGTGAGGCGAGTCATTTTATGCAATACGGGCTGAGAGGAAAGTTCGAGACATGGGGTGTAAGTCCCATAGATCTACAGTGCATAGTTTCATAGATATTTAATTTTACAATTACTAAGAAAATAAGTAAAAGTAAAACTTTCAATAATTTTACAAATAAATTTTAATAAATGGCCTATAATATATAGAAAAATATTATAATCTTTATTTAAGATAAGTATTAATAATCAATAATGAAGAAAAAAACTATCATAATTAATTATTTTTAGAAATATCATTATACCAATAATAAAATGATATAAAGCAAAACAAGATTTAAAAATAATAAAAAAAAAATTCTAAGATTTACGCCCTATGAATCTACGTATTCAATAGGCGTTCCAAAGCATTTTTAGTAACCCTCCCCCCGAAACTGACCCCAAAAATATTTTTAAAAACACTGATAATAAGTATATAAAACATTAATGAATCGGCAATACAAAAAACAAAAGCTCACCCAACTCAAGTAAGTAAATGAGATTAAAATTTTTTAAATCTAAACCACCCTTTGACTCTTTGTGAGACTATAATCATTTTATTAAGAGTAAATGAACAACTTAAAGTTAAATTATTTTCAATTATTGAAGGTCATATTTTTAATGGAATGGACTTATAAAAAGAAAGGAGTGTCACATGAATTGAAATAAGAAAATAATTAATCTTTATGGAATAATAACATGTAATTTCAAGCACTTGTGTTCAAGAAATGATTGTATATAATTTATGAAAGGGAAATATTTTCATAGTTCGGGTTGTAATTATTTTATCGTTAAATTAAATTATATCGTATTTCCAATATTTCCAGAGGATTATTTATTTCAACTCAATACTAGTTCTTTCTATTTAATTTCAGCTTTTCTTCCAGCAATTGACAATTTGTTCACTTACTATTTACTTATAACAAAACTCTAACATACTTCAAAAATAGGTAACTAAGAATTACACTATTGATACATTACGCAAAATAATCGATAAAATTTGTCTAATCTATTTGAATTTAAAAGAAGAAAAATAAAATGATTGCTATTGTCATAAACATATGATTCCTAAGAGATAAAAGAAATAAAGCGAATCAAGTAGTGAATCATTTTAATCAAATAAAAAGAAACTCGAAGATAAATGTTACCCAAAAATAAAATATCACGGTTTTTTGATAAGCCCTTCAATATTAATCATTTAGTGATTGTTTAGGTGTATTTGATCTATATTGCAGAAGTTTTAAGCTCTAAGTATGAATTTTTTAATATCGAAACTTCTAAAATATTTTCAGAAAATTTTCAAAATAATTTGATCTACTCAATTATTTTTTTTTGGTAGGGTTTGATATTCGGGAATGAAGTAATATCTCATACAACACTTTTTTCTCAAGACTAGGTCATACTGGACGCAAATTTGAATTATTATAATTAATAACCAAAAATATGAAAATATGACATTAAAAACAATAGCTTCTAATTATTCCCGTTGGTATCATTAACTAATCAAATCCAAAATATTGTCATTCTTGGTGATGAAAAGTATGTATGTTACTCGCAAGGGTAACAGAAGTCAGAGATCGATTTCTTCTATCAACGTTTTTTCAGTTGATTTGTCACAACGGAATTGTTCAAAGCAGCTTACATATGATTTGCAAGTAAATGCACATGAGCAATTTATTCGGCAGGCACCCGAAGAATAGCTTACCCATTTATTTTTTTAAAAAAAAAAGATTTAAGTACAGTACCATGATGTGGATTATAAGTTGTGCTCAACAAGTACAAATAATTAATCGACACCAAATAATGGACAGTATTTGTTAAGCCTACACATATCTCAACTTTTAAAAATTAATTTTATCAAATTTTCACAACCAAAAGAAATGAACAAACAACATTCTTGCAAGTCAACAAATATTCGACTAAAAGTTTAGAAATAGGTGAGTCAAGCAAATGTGTATGAATTGTTTATGACTTCCCATTATCTCAAAACCTTAGTGGAACAGCATTAACCAAAAAACGGCTAAGTCTTTGATATGTTTGGATTATTTAATTTTTAAATCATCAAATGACCCCATCTTAATTATGTTATATAAACTCCTAATTCCTCCGTTCTAAAACACACAAGAAAAAGAAAAACAAAGATATATCTAGCCTTACTGCCTTAGAACCCAATTCTTCTCAATGGGAAGCCAAATGAAGAAGCAATGGCTTCAATTTGCTTGTGTTTTGACATTTTTCTTGATTGCCGCATGCACTATGGCATATTCACCTTACAATTCTTATGAATCATCAGACTCAACATATAGTAAAGTACCAACCACAGTAGTCAAAAGTGAAGACTTCAAGGTACCCTCAGAGTCGGAAAAGGAATATAAGTCGTCATTTTTGCCAAAAAATAATTACTAGAAGAAGCCATCAATTTCAGAGGATAACAATAAGAAAGTATCATTCGTTCCCGAACATGAATCATTCTTGCCAAAGAATGACTACTACAAGAAGCCATTATTTTCGGAAGATAACTACAAGGAGTCATATGTTCCAGAGGTACCCTCGAAGGCTAAACCAGAATATAAGGAGTCATTTTTTCCAAAATTTGACTACTTCAAGAAGCCATCATTTTCCGAAGACAACTACAAGAAGACGTCATATGTTCCAAAGGTACCCTCGATGGCTAAACCAGAATATAAGGAGTCATTTTTTCCAAAATTTGACTACTTTAAGAAGCCATCAGTTTCAGAAGATAACTACAAGAAGACGTCATATGTTCCAGAGGTACCCTCGATGGCTAAACCAGAATATAAGGAGTCATTTTTTCCAAAATTTGACTACTTCAAGAAGCCATTAGCTCCAGAAGATAAATACAAGAAGGCGCCATATGTTCCAGAGGTATCCACAGAGCCTAAACCGGAATATAAGGTACCATCTTTGTCAAAGAATGACTACTATAAGAAGCCAACAATTCCAGAAGATAACTATAAAAAGGTGTCATATGTTCCAAAGGTGCCCTCAGTGCCTAAAGAAGAATACAAGGCACCTACTTTGCCAAAGAATGATTAATACAAGAAGCCATCAGTTCCAGAAGAAAACTACAAAAAGGTACCACTTGTTCCAAAGGTGCCCTCAGTGTCTAAAGAAGAATACAAGGTGCCTTCTTTGTCAAAAAATGACTACTACAAGAAGCCATCGGTTTCTGAAGATAACTACAAAAAGGTTTCATATGTTTCAAAGGTGCCCTCCGTGTCTAAAGAAGAATACAAGGCGCCTTCTTTGTCAAAGAATGAATACTACAGGAAGTCAGCGCCTTCTCCATCACCACCACCACCTCCATATTATTAAATTTCCATCTTTCATGTTCAACATGCATATCTCATTTAAGTCCTTCTCGAGCTCAACATATATAACCCATAGGGTTCTCAAATTTATGATGTACAAGGCATGATATCAAAATTTTAATTCTTATTTATTTATTTATTTATTTTTCCTTTCCTACTTAGGTTTGTAATAGTTTTGTCATTTAGATTCCATATTTTGAATGTTTGGAGAAATTTATTTCAATTAAATACAAATTCTTGTTATTGAAGTTTATATAAGTATATAGATTCATCTGGATTATTCGGACTGAAATGCATAAGAGGTAACTCACAAAATATGTCATAGTATGTAAGGTACATTAAGACATTATTTGATAGCATTCATGTCAGCATACTTATACTAAAGTTGACGGGCTTCAATATACAATTAATTAGGAGAAATTTTAAGAATCACATAGTTTTTAAATATGAAATTACAATCTATCCCTCTTTACTTTGTAATTACATTAAAAATCGAGTATATTAATATGCAGCTCGAATACATTAAAGAGTATCTCGGATACATTACAATAAAAACCGGGTACATAATATGTAGCTCGGATACATTATATTAATAAGTAGCTTAGATACAATAAAGAAATAAGGGATTTTAGAGGTTTATAGAAATAGAAGGGGATATTGAAAATTAAAAAACAAAGATGTGTATTTAAATATTTTTTACAATTAAGAATATATTTTTCACGAAAGAGGTGTTCAAGAACAAAGGAAAGAAGATTGGGCCACTCGAAACCCAATAAAAGAGTCTAAAAAGCTGAACGCTTTAAGTGAAAAGTTCCTCTTTTAAAAGTTTCCTAGTTTAAAAAGTTTGTTAGTTTAAAAAGTTTCCTAGTTAAAGTTTTTCACCTTTCTTAGTTTAAAGTTTCCTAGTTTAAAAGTTTTCATAAAAGTAGGATTTAAATCGAGGAAAGGCTCAAAATAATCTCTCATCTTTAGGTTAAGGCTCAAAGTGATCCTTAAGTTTTCACATGGAGCACTAATAGTCTCTCATGTTTGCAATATTGGTGCACTTTTGGTCCTAAAAAAACTCTAACATACTTCAAAAATAGGTAACTAAGAATTACACTATTGATATATTACGCAAAATAATCGATACAATTTGTCTAATCTGTTTGAATTTAAAAGAAGAAAAATAAATTGATTGCTATTGTTATAAACATATGATTCCTGAGAGATAAAAGAAATAAAGCGAATCAAGTAGTGAATCATTTTAATCAAATAAAAAGAAACTCGAAAATAAATGTTACACAGAGATAAAATATCACGGTTATTTCATAAGCCCTTCAATATTAATCATTTAGTGATTGTTTAGGTGTATTTGATCTATATTGCAGAAGTTTTGAGCTCTAAGTATGATTTTTTTAATATCGAAATTTCTAAAATATTTTCAGAAAATTTTCAAAATAATTTTATCTACTCAATTTTTTTTTTTGGTACGGTTCGATATTCGGGAATAAAGTAATATCTCATACAACACTTTTTTCTCAAGACTAGATCATACAGGACGCAAATTTGAATTATTATAATTAATAAACAAAAATATGACATTAAAAAAAATAGCTTCTAATTATTCCCATTGGTATCATTAACTAATCAAACCCAAAATATTGTCATTCTTGGTGATGAAAAGTATGTATGTTACTCGCAAGGGTAACAGAAGTCAGAGATCGATTTCTTCTATCAACATTTTTTCAGTTGATTTGTCACAACGGAATTGTTCAAAGCAACTTACATATGATTTGCAAGTAAATGCACATGAGCAATTTATTCGGCAGACACCCGAAGAATAGCTTACCCATTTATTTTTTTTTAAAAAAAAGATTTAAGTACAGTACCATGATGTGGATTATAAGTTGTGCTCAACAAGTACAAATAATTAATCGACACCAAATAATGGACAGTATTTGTTAAGCCTACACATATCTCAACTTTTAAAAATTAATTTTATCAAATTTTCTCAACCAAAAGAAATGAACAAACAACATTCTTGCAAGTCAACAAATATTCGACTAAAAGTTTAGAAATAGGTGAGTCAAGCAAATGTGTATGAATTGTTTATGACTTTCCATTATCTCAAAACCTTAGTGGAACAGCATTAACTAAAAAATGGCAAAATCTTTGATATGTTTGGATTATTTAATTTTTAAATCATCAAATGACCATCTTAATTATGTTATATAAACTCCTAATTCCTCCAATCTAAAACACACAAGAAAAAGAAAAACAAAGATATATCTAGCCTTACTGCCTTAGAACCCAATTCTTGTCAATGGGAAGCCAAATGAAGAAGCAATGGCTTCAATTTGCTTGTGTTTTGACATTTTTCTTGATTGCCACATGCACTATGGCATATTCACCTTACAATTCTTATGAATCATCAGACTCAACATATAGTAAAGTACCAACCACAGTAGTCAAAAGTGAAGACTTCAAGGTACCCTCAGAGTCGGAAAAGGAATATAAGTCGTCATTTTTGCCAAAAAATAATTACTACAAGAAGCCATCAATTTCAGAGGATAACAATAAGAAAGTATCATTTGTTCCCGAACATGAATCATTCTTGCCAAAGAATGACTACTACAAGAAGCCATTATTTTCGGAAGATAACTACAAGAAGGAGTCATATGTTCCAGAGGTACCCTCGAAGGCTAAACCAGAATATAAAGAGTCATTTTTGCCAAAATTTGACTACTTTAAGAAGCCATCATTTTCCGAAGACAACTACAAGAAGACTTCATATGTTCCAGAGGTACCCTCGATGGCTAAACCAGAATATAAGGAGTCATTTTTTCCAAAATTTGACTACTTCAAGAAGCCATTAGCTCCAGAAGATAAATACAAGAAGGCGCCGTATGTTCCAGAGGTATCCACAGAGCCTAAACCGGAATACAAGGTACCATCTTTGCCAAAGAATGACTATTATAAGAAGCCAACAATTCCAGAAGATAACTATAAAAAGGTGTCATATGTTCCAAAGGTGCCCTCAGTGCCTAAAGAAGAATATAAGGCACCTACTTTGTCAAAGAATGATTACTACAATAAGCCATCAGTTCCAGAAGAAAACTACAAAAAGGTACCACTTGTTCCAAAGGTGTCCTCAGTGCCTAAAGAAGAATACAAGGTGCCTTCTTTGTCAAAAAATGACTACTACAAGAAGCCATCGGTTTCTGAAGATAACTACAAAAAGGTTTTATATGTTCCAAAGGTGCCCTCCGTGCCTAAAGAAGAATACAAGGCGCCTTCTTTGTCAAAGAATGACTACTACAAGAAGTCATCGCCTTATCCATCACCACCACCACCTCCATATTATTAAATTTCTTTTCATGTTCAACATGGATGTTTAATTAAAGTCCTTCTCCAGCTCAACATATATAACTCATGGAATTCTCATATTATGAGTTAGAAGGCATGATATCAAAATTTGTATTTATTTATTTATTTTTCCTTTTCCTACCTTGGTTTGTAATTGTTTTGTCATTTAATTTCTATATTTTGTATGAGAAATTTATTTCAATTGAATACAAGTTTTTTTTATTTAGAGTTTACGTAGTTTTCATCTATTCTTCCATCAATTGCCAATTTGTTCACTTACTATTAATAACAAAACTCTTGGAACATAACAACAATCAGATAATATTTCAAAAATAGGTCACTAAGGATTATATTGGGTGAATTTCCTTATATTGTACTCAAAAGAGTAATACAATTCGTTTAATCTATTAGAATTGGAAAGAAAGAAAACAACGATCTCTATCGTTACAAACATATAACTCTTGGGAGATAAAGAAATAAAGCGAACCATTTCAATCCGATAAAGAAAAACTGACGATAAATATTACACTACTTAAGATAAAATATCACAAAATTTTCATTAACCCTTCAATATTAATCATTTAGTTATGGGAAAATGCACAAGTACCTCCTCAATATATGTTCGAAATATCAGAGACACACTTATAATATAGTACTTTTTGACATTTTTTTCAAGTTAGTGCCACGTAGGCCGATCGAAAAGGAGTAGAAAATTATTTATAAAATAAATCCAGAGGTAATATGACCTTAATATAGTATAAGTGTGTCTATGAAATTTCAAACATAAATTGAGAGATACTTATGCATTTTCCCTTTAGTCATTGTGTAGGTGCATTTGATCTATATTGCAGAAGTTGTATGCTCAAAGTATGAAAATTTTTAAAGCCAGAACATCTAAAATTTTTTGAGAGTTTATTTTTTATTTTTTTATTTTTTTTTAAAGAAAAATGATTGACTCAATTATCTTTGTGGTAGGGTTCGATCCTAGGGAATATTGAAGTAATATCTCGTAGAACCCTTTTTTTTTAATCTTAAAAATAGATCACGATGCAAATTTGAATTAATTTGAGTTAATAACCAAAAACACTAAATATATGACAATAAAAACAATAACTTCTAATTTTTCCTGTTTGTATTAAGAACTAATCATACCCAAAATATTGTCATTCTTGGTAATGAGAAGTATTCAGGGAATTAACTCGCAAGGATAAGGGAGGTCAGAGATCAATTTCTTGCGCCAACGTACGCTTTTTTAGTAGATTTGTTACAACGGGCTTGCTCAAAGCAGCTTACATCTCGTGTATGATTTGTAAGATATTGCACATAAGTGATTTACTCAATTTGCATCCAAAGAATAGCAACTGCGAATTACATTGATTTAGAAAAGTAAGTGTGGTGACATAATGTGAATTATAAGTAAGTCGTGCGCAATAAGTACATATAATTAATGGGAAATTTTGTTAGGCCTATACATATCTTCAACTTTTAAAAACTAATTTAATCAATTTTTCGCTATACCAACCAAAAAAAAAAAAACAAGAACAACTTTCTTGGAAGTCAATAAAAATTTGGATTAAAATTTAAAGTAGGTGAGTCAAGCAAATGTGTATGAATTGCTCATGGCTTCCCATTATCTCAAAACATTAGTGGAACAGCATAACCAAAAACGGCAAATCTTTGATATGTTAATTAATTTTGAGAGAATCCAAATCTTCAAATAAACCATCTTAGTTATGTTATATTAACTCCTAATTCCTCCATTCCAATACACACAAAAAAAGAAGAAGAAATACCTAGCCTTAGAATCCAATAATTCTCAATGGGAATCCAAATGAAGAAGCAATGGCTTCAATTTGGTTGTGTTTTGACATTTTTCTTGATTGCCACATGCACTATGGCATATTCACCTTATAATTCTTATGAATCATCAGATTCAACAAACAATAAAGTACCAACCACAGTAGTCAAAAGTGAAAACTTCAAGGTACCCTCAGAGTCCGAAGAGGAATATAAGTCGTCATCTTTACCAAAAATTGATTACTACAAGAAGCCATTAGCTTCAGAAGATAACAATAAGAAAATACCGTCTGTTCCCGAACATGAATCATTCTTGCCAAAGAATGACTACTACAAGAAACCATTATTTTCGGAAGATAACAACAAGAAAGAGTCATATGTTTCAGAGGTACCCTCGAAGGCTAAACCAGAATATAAAGAGTCATTTTTGCCAAAATTTGACTACTTCAAGAAGCCATCATTTTTCGAAGACAACTACAAGAAGACGTCATATGTTGCAGAGGTACCCTCCATGGCTAAACCAGAATATAAGGAGTCATTTTTTTCAAAATTTGACTACTTTAAGAAGCCATTAGTTTCAGAAGATAACTACAAGAAGACGTCATATGTTCCAGAGGTACCCTCTATGGCTAAACCAGAATACAAGGAGTCATTTTTTCAAAAATTTGACTACTTCAAGAAGCCATTAGCTCCAGAAGATAAATACAAGAAGGCGCCATATGTTCCAGAGGTATCCACAGAGCCTAAACCGGAATACAATGTACCATCTTTGCCAAAGAATGACTACTATAAGAAGCCAACAATTCCAGAAGATAACTATAAAAAGGTGTCATATGTTCCAAAGGTGCCCTCAGCGCCTAAAGAAGAACACAAGGCACCTACTTTGCCAAAGAATGATTACTACAAGAAGCCATCAGTTACAGAAGAAAACTACAAAAAGGTACCACTTGTTCCAAAGGTGCCCTCAGTGCCTAAAGAAGAATACAAGGTGCCTTCTTTGTCAAAAAATGACTACTACAAGAAGCCATCGGTTTCTGAAGATAGCTACAAAAAGGTTTCATATGTTCCAAAGGTGCCCTCTGTGCCTAAAGAAGAATACAAGGCACCTACTTTGCCAAAGAATGATTACTACAAGAAGTCATCAGTTTCAGAAGAAAACTACAAAAAGGTACCACTTGTTCCAAAGGTGCCCTCAGTGCCTAAAGAAGAATATAAGGTGCCTTCTTTGTCAAAAAATGACTACTACAAGAAGCCATCGGTTTCTGAAGATAGCTACAAAAAGGTTTCATATGTTCCAAAGGTGCCCTCCGTGCCTAAAGAAGAATACAAGGCGCCTTCTTTGTCAAAGAATGACTACTACAAGAAGCCATCACCTTCTCCATCACCACCACCACCTCCATATTATTAAATTTCTATTCATGTTCAACATGGCTGTTTAATTAAAGTCCTTCTCCAGCTCAACATATATAACTCGTGGAGTTCTCATATTATGAGTTAGAAGGCATGATATAAAAATTTGTATTTATTTATTTATTTTTCCTTTTCCTTCCTTGGTTTGTAATTGTTTTGTCATTTAATTTCTATATTTTGTATGAGAAATTTATTTCAATTGAATACAAGTTTTTATTTATTTAGAGTTTACGTAGTTTACATCTATTCTTCCATCACTTGCCAATTTGTTCACTTACTATTAATAACAAAACTCTTGGAACATAACAAAAATCAGATAATATTTCAAAAATAGGTCACTAAGGATTATATTGGGTGAATTTCATTATATTGTACTCAAAAGAATGATACAATTCGTTTAATCTAACAACGATCTCTATCGTTATAAACATATAACTCTTGGGCGATAAAGAAATAAAGCGAACCATTTCAATCCGATAAAGAAAAATCGACAATAAATATTATACTACTTAAGATAAAATATCACAAAATTTTCAATAGCCCTTCAATATTAGTCATCTAGTTATGGGAAATGCACAAGTAGACCCTCAATCTATGTTCGAAATCTCAGAGACACACTTATACTATAGCACTTGTTGACATTTTTTTTTTCAAGTTAGTTCCACGTAAGCCCGATCGAAAAGGAGTAGAAAATTATTTATGAAATAAATCTAGGAGGTAATAGGACCTTAATGTAGTATAAGTGTGTCTATGAAATTTCAAGCATAAATTGAGGGATACTTATGTATTTTCCCTTTAGTTATTGTGTAGGTGGATTTAATCTATATTGCAGAAGTTCTATGCTCAAAGTATGAAATTTTTTAAAGCCAGAACTTCTAAAATTTTGTGAGAGTTTTTTTTTTTTTTAAGAAAAATGATTGACTCAATTATCTGTGTGGTAGGGTTCGATCCTAGGGAATATTGAAGTAATATCTCGTAGAACCCTTTTTTTAAATCTTAAAAATAGATCACGACCGCAAATTTGAATTAATTTGAGTTAATTACAAAAAACACTAAATATATGAAAATAAAAACAAGAATTTTTCCTGTTTGTATTAAGAAAACTAATCAAACCCAAAATATTGTCATGCTTGGTAATGAGAAGTATTCAGGGAAATAACTCGCAAGGATAAGAGATTTGTTACAACGGGCTTGCTCAAAGTAGCTTACATCTCATGTATGATTTTTAAGATATTGCACGTAAGTGATTTACTCAATGTGCTTCCAAAGAATAGCAACTGTGAATTACTTTGATTTAAAAAAGTAAGTATGGTGACCTGATGTGAATTATAAGTAGGTCGTGCGCAATAAGTACATATAATTAGTGAACACCAAATAATTAATGAGAAATATTTGTGAGGCCTATATATATATTTAATTTTTAAAAACTAATTTAATCAGTTTTTCGTTATACCAATCAAAAAAAAAAAAAAACAAGAACAACTTTCTTGGAAGTCAATAAAAAATTGGATTAAAATTTAAAAAATAGGTGAGTCAAGCAAATGTGTATGAATTGATCATGGCTTCCCATTATCTCAAAACCTTAGTGGAACAGCATGACCAAAAAATGGCAAATCTTTGATATGTTATTTAATTTTGAGAGAATCCAAATCTTCAAATAAACCATCTTAGTTATGTTATATTAACTCCTAATTCCTCCATTCCAATACACACAAAAAAAGAAGAAGAAATACCTAGCCTTAGAATCTAATAATTCTCCATGGGAATCCAAATGAACGAAGCAATGGCTTCAATTAGCTTCTGCTTTGACATTTTTCTTGATTGTCACATGCACCATGGCATATTCACCTTATAATTCTTATGAATCATCATATTCAACAAACAATAAAGTAACAACCACAGTAGTCAAAAGTGAAAACTTCAAGGTACCCTCAGAGTCGGAAAAGGAATATAAGTCGTCATCTTTGCCAAAAATTGATTACTACAAGAAGCCATTAGCTTCAGAAGATAACAATAAGAAAATACCGTCTGTTCCCGAACATGAATCATTCTTGCCAAAGAATGACTACTACAAGAAGCCATTATTTTCGGAAGATAACAACAAGAAAGAGTCATATGTTTCAGAGGTACCCTCAAAGGCTAAACAAGAATATAAAGAGTCATTTTTGCCAAAATTTGACTACTTCAAGAAGCCATTATTTTCCGAAGACAATTACAAGAAGACGTCATATGTTCCAGAGGTACCCTCGATGGCTAAACCAAAATATAAGGAGTCATTTTTTCCAAAATTTGACTACTTTAAGAAGCCATCAGTTTCAGAAGATAACTACAAGAAGACGTCATATGTTCCAGAGGTACCCTCGATGGCTAAACCAGAATATAAAGAGTCATTTTTTCCAAAATTTGACTACTTCAAGAAGCCATTAGCTCCAAAAGATAAATACAAGAAGGCGCCATATGTTTCAGAGGTATCCACAGAGCCTAAACCGGAATACAAGGTACCATCTTTGCCAAAGAATGACTACTATAAGAAACCAACAATTCCAGAAGATAACTATAAAAAGGTGCCATATGTTCCAAAGGTGCCCTCAGTGCCTAAAGAAGAACACAAGGCACCTACTTTGCCAAAGAATGATTACAACAAGAAGCCATCAGTTACAGAAGAAAACTACAAAAAGGTACCACTTGTTCCAAAGGTGCCCTCAGTGCCTAAAGAAGAATACAAGGTGCCTTCTTTGTCAAAAAATGACTACTACAAGAAGCCATCAGTTTCAGAAGAAAGCTACAAAAAGGTATCATATGTTCCCAAGGTGACCTCAGTACCTAAAGATGAATATAAGGTGCCCACTTTGCCAAAGATGACTACTACAAGAAGCCATTACCTTCTCCATTACCACCACCTCCATATTATTAAATTTCCATCTTTCATGTTCAACATGCATATTTCATTTAAGTCCTTCTCGAGCTCAACATATATAACCCATAGGGTTCTCAAATTTATGATTTACAAGGCATGATATCAAAATTTGTAATTCTTATTTATTTATTTATTTATTTTTCCTTTTCCTACTTAGGTTTGTAATAGTTTTGTCATTTAGATTCTATATTTTGAATGTTTGGAAAAATTTATTTCAATGAAATACAAATTCTTGTTATTGAAGTTTATATAAGTATATAGATTCATCTGGATTGTTTGGACTGAAATGCATAAGAGGTAACTCACAAAATATGTCATAGTATGTAAGGTACATTAAAGACATCATTTGATAGCATTCATGTCAGTACTCTTATATTAAAGTTGACGGGCTTCAATATAAAATTAAGAAGGATATATTTTAGGAATAACATAGTTTTTAAATATGAAATTACAATATATCCCTCTTTAGTTTGTAATTACATTAATCCCTTAAAAAGCAATACAAATCGAGTACATTAATATGAAGCTCGAATACATTAAAGAGTATCTCGGATACATTACAACATAAACCGGGTACACAATATATAGCTCGGATATGTTATGAAATAAACTAAATACATAATATGTAGCTTGGATACATTAAATACTGACTCACATATATTAATAAGTAGCTTAGATACAATAAAAAAAAATAAGGGATTTTAGAGGTTTATAGAAATAGAAGGGGATATTGAAAATAAGGAAAACAAAGGTGTGTATTTAAGTATTTTTTCCAATTAAGAATATATTTTCACGAAAGAGGTGTTCAAGCCAAAGGAAAGAAGATTGGGCCACCCGAAACCCAATAAAAGAGTCTAAATAGCTGAACACTTTAAGTCAAAAGTTCCTATTTTAAAATTTTCTTAGTTTAAGAAGTTTCCTAGTTAAAGTTTATCAGCTTTCTTAGTTTAAAGTTTCCTAGTTTAAAAGTTTTCATAAAATTAGGATTTAAATCGAGGAAAGGCTCAAAATAATCCCTCATCTTTAGGTTAAGACTCAAAGTGATCCTTGAGTTTTCACATGGAGCACTAATAGTCTCTCATGTTTGTAATATTGGTGCACTTTTGGTACTATCCTAAAATTGCCTATTTTTTAACATTAATTTTGTCCTAGATTTTATATAAGGAATGTCCAATCGTCTTTTAATATATATAATAGAAATAATATGTCTATCTGAGAGAAGGTGATAAGAAAAACACCTTGTTCTGTTCACTAGAAATATTACTGCAACTAAACTAAGAACATCTTAACGTATGACTTTGCAGGAAAAGAAAAAATTATACTATTGCACGTGAAATTATCGTGATGAACCCTCGACTTTACCTGCAATACGATTTCTACTAAACAAAACAAAGTGTTTTCTTCTCACATTCTTTGATATAGAGTTGTTATTTCTACTAAATATATAAAATGACGACTGAACATCCCATACATAGGTTATGGATAAATCAATGCAAAAAAATAGGTAAAATTTTGAAGGAGGACCAAAAGTGCACCAATATTGCAAACATGAGGGACTATTAGTGCTATATGTGAAAACTCAAGGATCACTTTGAGCCTTAACCCAAAGAAGAGAGACTATTTTGATCCTTTTCTCATTTAAATCCTATACAATTTGGGATAGGGGTTGATTTTTATTATTTTAAGACAAACATGATTAATATTATTTGAGAGATTTCTCTTCTTTACACCTTTGTGTGTGGTGACTATGGATTTATCTTACAACCTTATAAGAATGATTCTTTAGAGGTAAGATTAATTCTTAATTTGATATAGTTGGTTTCTATTTGTAAATTAAAGAAGGTGATTAGTCTTATATATATATATATATATATACTAATTGTTGTTTTTAATTTCTTCGAAATAGGGGTCTAGATAACTTTTGGTCTAAGTTATCGAATTGACTCTATTAGTATCATAATTAGTCTTAATCCGCTAATTTTGAATACTAATTTCAATTAGATTTCTTAGCTCTTTATTTTGGAATTGAGGATTTTAGTCTTGAATTTCACCTATCTTTCGATTTCTGTCTTTAATCTTTATAATTTCGCTTCCGCGTTATTTTCTTGTTTATTCTGGTAACCTGATTCTTATCATCATTGCTAATAAGAGGTGGCTCACAAAATATGTCATAGTTGAACATCGAGAAATTAGAACATGCCGCGTGCTAAACTACAAGATCCCAAGAGCTTGTCATTGAGCCAGTTCTATGTCTCATTTTTTAAGATATCCATCTGTTCTTAGCCATATAAAAGGGATTGATTAATTAATGTAGCAGTCGGATAGTTGACAATGAAGTCTCGTGATAAGGTTGAAGAGTTTGATGTATAGATAGTTCTCAAGATACAGAGTCCACCACTCAGACCTTACAAGGTTTCATATATTCCAAAGGTGCCCTCATTGCCTAATAGGCTGGTTGACACCTTGATTTTGATGTGATGGGCTAGTATGCTAGTATCTAATCAGTCTACTAGTTTGCTGATATTTTTCAGGATTCTCACATATAACATTCACTTTTGGATATGAGGCAGGGATCAATAAGAGCACAATGGATGGAAATCTAGTTCCTCTATGTGTTGTTCTTAAATTTGTGCAAGAGGGTATTAAGTATCTATAAACAGAATATTATAAATTGGAGCAATGTAACGCAAATATTTTGATATTCTAATTTTTTCTATATCAAGTTTAGATCTTTTTATAACTTTGAACAAACCAATAACTAAGGAATGCAGTATGATACATATATGGATGAAGACTTCAAGTTTCTACAACCCTTGGATCACATAGCACACAAAATATATATGAGCTTCACAATATAATAAAAAGGAAAAGGAAAAGCCTTAGAAAGATAAACTAGGTGGAAATATTGTTGTTCATCTTGTATTCCTAAGATACTTGGAACAAAATTTTGAAGTACATGGTAAGACACATCAAAGTTTAAGAACATTTTCATAACTAGAAAATTAAAACTAGCAGAGAAAATAGAATCCGAAACATATTAGAAAAAAATATACGATATATTTTTCTTAAAGAAGAATTGTTGTCAATCTGTGTTTAAAGAATCTTGTTGATTCCAACAAACTGTGTAGAAATACGAAGTTACTAAAGTTTAATGAACCAATGAAGAGCAGAAGAACAAAAATTAATTCACAAATCTAAAATTTGTAACACATACTAGAATCTGGAAAAATAGAAAGAAGATCAATCCCACTAAATGCACAGTGTCCCCTTAAGAAAATTATTCCCCTCTAGTATCCGAGGTATGATTTAGAATGTCCTTCCAATATAGAATAATCTCAATCATCAGTGTAGTAATATCCAAAATGCCGGTGTCAGCGAGCCACTCAACGGTAATAAGGTACACTTAAAATACCAGATTTAGTAGTAGTAGAAGAGTCTAGAAAATCTATTTTTAAAATGAGAGGAAATCCCTCAATTTAAAGAAAACAAAGGGTAGTACGAAAAGGTTCTTATTCTGCCTTACCGGAAAGGTCACAAACCTTTGGAAAAGTCAAAAACTTTCAGAATGTTGTCACCTTTCATAAAAGTCACAACTTTTCATAAAAGTCGCAACTTTTCATTAAAGTCGCAACCTTTCATAAAAGTCACAACTCTTCATAAAAGTACATCTCTTTATTTTCCATTCATACATTTTAAAACCCAACAATCCCCCACATGAATGGGGAATGACTCCAAGACAAAAAACGAAAAAGTATGTGTACTTTACAAGGAAGAATTAATTGCATCTGGATAAGTAGGTTTCCCCTTGGACTTTCCGTGGTGAACATACGTCGGATATACTCGGTCAATTGGTAGATGTGATATCTTTGAACCGTCGAGATTTGGTGTAAACCTAGACAACCATGTGTCACACAATTAACCCTTTACTTTTTATGGTTCTTATATTTGTGTTTGTTTCAGCCATGAACACCTCATGGTTTCATGAGTATATAAAGAATAGACTTTTTAAAATAATTTTCTTTGAAGCGGCTTACACTTCACATTCACATAGGTGATTTCTAACCGTGTTATCGTGTAGATATATTATTTGGCCAAATCTGTCAAACTTAGAAAATCATTACAAATATTAAACTTTATTAACTCATTAGCAAGCCTTAATGTTGAATCCTTGTTCCTGAGAATTGTTTTCATTATGAGAATAGATTGAGTTTGTTGACACTGCTGAACTGTCAGTCACAACTTTATTTGAGATCTTATTCAAAGAGAAAGATCTCATTTCTCCTTGAATCTAGATTTTGGGATCTCCAGTCTGCTAGATAGAGTTACCGTCATGATGACTTGTCCTAAACCATTAACTCATTTCCTTAGATGGTCTTTAAACATTCTCTCTAGTTAGGCCTTTTGGTAAGTGATCTGACACATTATCCTTTGACTTTACATAGTCAATTCTGATAATTCCTCTAGAGAGTAGTTTTCTAACGGTATTATGTTTATGTCCTATATGACGATAATTTTCGTTATACATCATGCTCCATGACTTACCTATTGCATTTGACTATGGAAGTGTGTGCATACTAATGCCAATGGTTTAAGACAAAAAAGAATATCTATCAAGAAATTCCGGAGTCTTTAAACTTATTCACCGACATTATCTAGAGCACCTAGCTTAAAGATTATTATAGAGCTAGCGATACATGCCTCTTTTGAAATATTTCCAAGAGACTGCTCTTGTACCAAGAGTTAATACATATCTACTCGTGGATTTTACTTTATTTGTCTGGTGATCTAATTTGCATCACTATATCCTTTAAGTACTGCTGAATATTGCTATAATGCAAAACATAGTTTTAAATATTTCTTAAATACTCCAAAACTCTTTTCATTGTCATCTTTGAGTTCAATTGGGAATACTGGTGAACCGACTCAGTCATTAATAACAAATTATATATCTGATCACGCACACTTCATGATATACATCATATTTTCCAATACTCTAGACAATTCAATTATGAGTCATTTTCACTCTTTTGAAATGCAAAACTCACAATCATTGGAACTTGACCATATTGAAATTCAAATATTTGAACTAGAAAAATACTTTTTCATTGCAATGAGACCATGAAAATGCTAAACATTATGGAGTTCTAAGGATTCTTATACCTAAGATCGCATCAATAACTCTAAAATTTTTCATTCCAAACTTGTTTTCTAGCATATGTTTAGTAGCATTTATGTCATTAGTGTCTCTATTGATGATCAACATATCACTAATATTCAAACAAACAATGACCTTGTGATTTTAATCTGAACACATTTATCACTTTCATCATTCGTAAATACATTTGTCAAAATGGTTTGGTCAAATTCCTTATATCATTGTTTGGGTGCTTGTTTTAGTCCATATTATGACTTAACAAGTTCGCAAACTTTCTTTTATTTACCAGGAACCACAAAACCCTCGGGTTGTTTCATCTAAATTTCTTCCTCAAATTCTACATTTAATAAAGTTGTTTCACACTTATTTGATGAATTTGGAGGTCATATATCACAACTAATAATATTAGTATCTTAATGGATGTAACTCTAGTTACCAAAGAGTATATATATCGACAAAATCAGAACCTTGTTTTTGTCTAAAGTCTTTGACACAAAGTCTTGCTTTATATTTGTCAACAGTTCAATCAATTGTTATTTTCCTTCTAAAGATTCACTTTGAACCCAATGACTTTTTCTAGAATAAGATTAATTAACTTCCAATATGGTTGCTCAAGATTGCATCGATCTCACTATTCACACTATCTTTCCGAAGGATGAAAAAATGTTACAAAATCATATTTGAAGGAAATAAATGTCCTTTGACATTTAATACACCTCCGAATCTCTTTATTAAGTACATTATTCTTTTTCCTTTCCAAGGTCTTTTAGACCCTTGACTAGACTACTCAAATCTAACTTTACAGTCCACAGTCGTAGTTCATATTTTAATATTTTTAGAAATAGAGAACTTGGACTTTGGCTAGACACCCTCACACTTTGAAATATTTCAATTTGAATTTCCTTCCGTTCTACTTTCCATATGAAATAGATTGTGTCCTGAACAAACAAAATTTCTTTATTTTTGAAAAGACAGAACTTTTGGTTGTTCCCTTATGCAGTAATGATAGTTTCTTCACATAAGTTTTGTGGTAAACCAGAACTTATAAATAGTGCATCCATCATTTCTTTCAGCGGTCGATTTTTCATTAGATTGAGATGAATAGGGTAGCAGTTTGATGGATAATTTCACTTTCTAAACATATTTCTGTATAAGAAGATGTATACTCTCCATTATTATCACTTCTTATCTTTTTTTCAACTGAATTTTCAACTTTGATATTACATTGTCAAGACATTTCTATTCCTTCATGCTTACAATTCAGCAAATAGACACAGTCATTTCTAATGCAATTGTCAATAAAAGTAACAATATACTTTTTCCAACCATGAGATGGTGTCGACTTCATATCACGAATATCAGTGTAAATCAATTCTAAGGGATTAAAATTCCTTTCAACAGATTTATAAGAATGCTTAGCATACTTAGATTTCACATTGACTTGACATTTTTATTTATTGCACTCAAAGTTAGACAAAAGTTCTAAGTTGATCAGTTTTCCTTACAAGGTTTTGTAATTTATATTCCCCAAGAACTCATGTCACAAACTTTGACTCAAGCAAATAAGAACGAATAAAAATATTGAGTTTGAAAAGCTCTCCGCGAGGTAGCTTTTTTCTCACTAATATTTTGTTCCTACTTCTTACAATTTTGTGTGATACAAACATTTTTTAGAGTCAACACCTTGTCAAATGTCCTTTTCATAAGGATCTTTCCATAACTTTCAATATTATTGTTATAAAATTACCCATGAATAAAGTTTCATCGGGTCCAATGAAGGTGATATAGTCCAAATGCTTCTTTTACAAAATATGACAAATGACTATTCACCAATATTCATGTATATACAAATAATTATATATAAAAGACATATCATTACATGAAAAAATCACCACATTTTAAGTGACACTTTTTCATAAAAGAATTCAACCATTTTGAACAAGTATACATATAATTTGGTAGTTTCATACTAGTAACATCATATTATAGTAATAGAAAAACTCAACAACCACAATACCAAATATACTCCAAGAATTTTGTGGGTCTAACATAATAAAAAAATATCATTGAATTTTATATTTTTGGCTCCAAAATTAAATTAGACACTAAGGCTAGTTTTATTTTTATCAGAAGCAAAGAACCACCACATTTTAAATGTGATCTCAAAAATGTTTTTTGAAGTATTTGAAAGTAGTTTTTCCACATATTTTCCCAAACTATCAAAATGTCATTCGTAGTATGAAACCTCTTTTGAAAATATTATTCTACGAAAGAATTATAGAGTATCATTTCTCTTTGACAATCTTTAAATAGTGTCAAAATTCATTCCATAGAGGCACAAACATACCAATTCTAAGTCACTCGTCTTTTTCTTCTATCACAAATAGACATACCACTTAGGGATTGTTTGGTTACTGGTTAGAGTTATGCAGGTATTAGCTATGCAGAGTTTAGTTATGTAGGTATTAGTTATGCAGGTATTAGTTATGCAGGGTTTAGTTATGCAAGTATTGGCTATGCAGGGTTTGGAGATTACAATACATGAATTATTAACTATTGAATATTAAATTTGTTGCAAATTATTATTATATATTATTTACAAAATAATAATGCGTACTAATAAAATGTGAAATATAGTGAATAATATATAATGCTAATATTTTATTAGCATATGTACCTTAAAAAATATACAATCAATTTCTAATATTAAAAAAATATTTATATTTGCATAAATCAATCAAAACGGTAAGTATATAAAGCAATTAAAATAATCTATATATAATAAGAAATAAAAACAACACATGTTGATAGGAAATAATAAAGTTTCCAATTAAAAAAATTAAAAGAAATAAAAATGGTCTAAATATAAAAAAGAAATAAAAACAACAAACTTATATATAGGAAAACAATAAAGTTTCCAATTAAAAATAATAAAATAAATTAATAGGGTAAATAGTAATTTATTACTTTAATACATGTATAACTAATAGCCACATAACTTATTCCACCTTCTACCCTGCATAACTTTATACATAGATTCCCTCATAAGTTATGTTGGTATTAGTTATGTAGGATTACAAAAATGTAACCAAACATGGTATAAGTTATGTTGATTCTACCTAAACAAAGATTTCTACCAAGCATAGCATAATTTAATACATTGTTTTATTAATGAATAAAAAGTAAGTTATACCGTAACCAAACGGCCCCTTAGTATTTAGAATACTAATAATAAAGACATACTTTTGTACATTTTTTTCTATTTAACAATGAAGATTATAGAAAATAAAAAGTACAACATTGACTTATTATGTGAAGCTTTCATATTCTTCAAAGCAATTGCAGAATCCAATTTGTTCAGTTAGAAAACTACAAAAAGTTTTTACTCTACAACAATCAGACACAATCAAATTTACAGGAACTACAAAACTACAAAAGTTTTTTTTTACTCTAAATAGAATAAAATATATTTATAGATTATCACATAGAAATATTTTTTCTTTTCAAATAGTCTTCCAACTATAAAATTTTGACATACTATTTTATCAAACAAAAATATACATGTCTCATTCTGCATACTAGTGAATTTTAAAGGCAACAATTTGCCAAGGAAAATTCATTCGAAAACCATACGATTAGTAGAACTTTTTCCAAAGACATACATGATAAATATCAAAATTGTTAACCTTTAGTCACTATTTTCCTCCTTAGATGAATAAGAAGAAGGTTACCTGGTGTAATCTTTACCTAGAATACCACCAACTCTTCTAGTACATTCTCACTTTGACCTTGTTAAACAAAACATTGAATTCTAGAGAAGTAATGCATTTATCTTCTACATTCATGATCTATTTCTCTTAATCAATAAAATACAAGAAATATCAATCGTATAATAATTTTCCTGAGATTGTTGTTCATCTTGTATTCCTATGATACTTACACTACTAAAAAAATAGTGTTTAGCGACGGATATTAGTGACAATGTATATTCCGTCACTAAGTAGTAACGGATCAGCAACGAAATAGCCATTTTGTTGCAAAAATTACTAATAATTTTTTGAGTTACAATATAGCGACGGATTGGGGATGGAATATTCTTTTGGGTCGCTATAAAATAGAGCGAAACTTTGACACCCTTATTTTCGCTACGGATTTTTGAACAAAATGGGTGTGAAAAAATTTACTAATTTGTTGCGACGAAATTTGTGACGGAATATCATTGCTAGCTTAATAAATATATTTTTATGAATTTTAAATCATACCGTGATGGAATTTTCTGTCGCTAAAATTTATTCTAAATAAATAATCATTTTAGTAGCAATGGATGTCATAATCCGTCATTAAGTTTGTTACAAATATTTTTTAACTTAGTTGGAACTTTATTAACTCAGCTCAAAACAAAAAGGGAAGAACAGAACATTTCCCCTAAAGTAATAGGGTTTTCTTCCTCAGGTGAACTCCCGTTTCTTCCTCAAGTGAACTTCTATATCAGATCCCGTCTTCTTCATCCTCAGTCTAGAGATGTTCTCGCGCTTCTACTGCCTCAGGTGAAAGGTAATTTCTCTTTGTTCATCTATGTCCATCTCCTCTATGTAAGACATGGTGGTGCCGTGATTCTCTTGCCGAGATTTATGGTTGTTGGGATGCATAACCCTTGAGAAACCCTTGAAAGGGGTGGAAGTGGTATTTGTAAGAGAAAATCAAATTTTTCGTTTTAATAGAAATTCTTACCATTGGAGGAGATGGAGTTTTGTTTAGTCATACTTTTTACAAAATATACTTATGTTCATCTCCTCGATATAGATAAATATTTCATTTTTTGGGGTGCTTTGTTAGATTTGGATTAATATGATGCTTATGGTATGGTTGTTATTTGTACAAGGTTTAATTTTTAGGGATATTGCTTTATAATCCAGGTGAAAATTGAGGATTTTGTGCTGATTTTGTGTTTCTTGGATGAAAACTTGTTGTATCTTTGTTGATGGTGATGTTTTGATAGTATCTGTATCATCTGAGTAAATTGTATATGTGTTGTGCTGAGTTGTGGTTTGATGTGTTCTTATTTTGGCTCTTTTGGTTCATGAATCAATCGATAATGTCTCAACCCCAATTTTAAAATTAGTGGGTGTAAACTATGTGAAATGTTGGTAGTCGTTACAGGATTTGTCGTAGTTTAACTATAGTAACACTATTTCCAACATGATAATCAACCCACTGTAATCCTCTGCCTTTATGCAATGCTTATATAGACAAAGTTGTTTTTCTGTTCATCGTATTAATTAGACAATGTAGAAGGTGTTGAAAATACTGATTTAGGTGATTTGGGGTTAAATTGTGGTTATGATTGAATTTTTCTATGTCTCAGCTTTTCGTCTCCGAAGAAAGACATTGTCATCAGTGTACAAGAAACTAAAAGAAACACATTGACATCCAGTAAGTGTTCTATTTCCCCTTTTTCTTCTTCTTTCCATCATCGTCCTTCTTACTGTTCCCATTTTAAGATCTCATGAAAATAATTTCTGTTGAAATTACAAAAGAAAAATGTTGCCCCAACCATCTCATATAAGAAATTAATTTCATTTTGAAAGAACAAGTTTTTTAATGTTATTTATTATGAGAAATAGCCATAGTTTTATAATACTAGTCGTGTACTATCATTTAGCAATTAATTTTATTCTGTGCGATACTACTAGTTAGAGTCATTGTTGGGGAAAGTAGATGCTACTGCAAAGACTTGGTGAAATTCTCTCATTAGGAATGAATATTTTTAATATTTTTGGTGAGGCTTAAATTTCTTGTTAAGTTATTATGCATTTTGTTGGAGGTTTTGTTTGGAAGTGTATGAAGGTAATGATTTTAAAGAAAACTTCATGATTTAATAATCTAGTTCTCAGTTATTGTATAAGAATATTATAACTTGTACACTTTTAAAAAGTTGGTTGAAATGAGGTATATCGTTTTTTTTAGTTAATTCATTCTATTTGGATAATTGAGGTATTAAAAGGAGGCGAGACTCTTTAAATCGATGTGGTCTGTCATACCAGCTTACAATTAAGGTTTACTTCTTGTTCTTATTTTTATACTAAGCCTTTTTTAGTATGGTTTGATAATTTTTCATCAAATTGTGGATGAGTGTAAGATAAGAGAACTTCTAATTTAGAGAGCCCACAATTTATCGTAAAAAGAAAATTATCCGGAATTAGAATGAAATGTATCTAATTGGAGTGGACTGATCAATTGGTTTTGAAGGGCTCCTGATTCACCACTCACTTCATAAGTGTTTATGAAACTCAATACAACAACTCATTTATATATTAAGCGTTTAATTGTACTTGTTTGTTTCATGTTCTTGATAATAACCAAGACAAGTTGATGTTATTGTTAATTGTTCTTGTTAATAACCAAGACAATCTGATGTTAAAATATTGTGATGCTTTGGATGCTTAGGAAATCTCCACATTCACTTTATGTTATAAATATGAGGTAACTGAAAGTTCCATTTGAATGAGAGGTGTTTTGTGATGCTTTGGATGCCTAGAAAATCTCCACATTCACCTTGTCCTCTCTTTGAGCTACTATCTTTTAATTATCATTGATGGACTATACAAAGAGAGTTTATGTTCTCTTCCTTGCTACAGGGAAAACTGAAACAAATGTTATGCTTTGTGTTCATTTTACATTATTGTTATACGTACCAATTTTGATGAAAGAATGTAAGCATCAGGTTTAGGTGCCTTATTAGAAACACATAATTTGATGGTATTCAACTTTTCAGAATCTTAAAAGGCTTCTCCAATTTTCTAATATTCTTTTTGTGATTGCATTCAAATATTCAGAATCTGATATAGATTTCTGAAGCTCATTCGTTCTGTAAATCTTCTAACCAAACTCAATGATAATTATTTCACTTTTTTGTATGCAGGCAAAAGTTTTTTAACTTGTTCTACAACTTTTTTTAGTGGTATTTTTAATATTTCGTCACACTTCAGTGAGGTAGCTTAATTTGATTTATACTAGTGATAAATGTTTGACTCTAGAAACTGTTGTTGCAATAGTTTTTCATCTACTTTAACTAGTATATTTTCTATCCATGTTCTATTTGTTACATTTTTGTTTCTTTGGTGCCTTCCATATGTAGTGAATAATTGCTGCAAGTATTGTCAACAACGAATATTGCTCTCATCACACTGTAAAAAAACATTGGACTTGCTTCTTTTTATTTTTGTGATAGTCATTTTCTAGTCTCCTTTCATTTTCATACAACATGATATTATGTGAGTTTGCCAATATTTTTCATGTTATGTAGGTCTGTCAGTATTTTGTTTTGACATTAGATAGAAACTCCCATGCCTGTTGTGTTTGTAGTTCCACATCACTGAAAGTTTCTTTGTTTAGACATGATAATACATTTTTTAGGAAGCCAACTACACCATACACTGTTAATATTTTTTTTAATAGGTGTGGCTCGAGGCAGAGGTCGTGGAAAGCCTTTTGGTAGGAGTAGCCCTTCTATTCATCTAAGCATGTCAACTATTTCGATGCCCACTATAGTTTCTCCTCAACAAGGTGTTACCCCAGCAATTGAAGTATCAGCTCAAAGTACCACCCAACTATCTCCGAGACACATCTAGCTGCACCAAATCAAAGTAATCCCATATTTCAAGGTCTGTCTACTCAGAGCATCCCAAGAGATTGTAGTAATCCAATTGTTGAAGAGGATCTATCTACTCAAAGCAACTCAAGAAGTCATACAAACACAATTATTGATGCTGATTCTAGTAGTAGCCACTCACGAATGCTTATTTACTCTCTTTCTTTTATCCTATAACTTGCTTATACTTAAGTTTAGTTAATAATGGTAGTCTTAGAATCCACAAGTTCCAGTAAACAAATTATAATTTAAGATTCCGTGTTAAGCAATGCTAATTGATGGATCAGAAAAATCAGTTGCCTACTATAATCTGAGTATTCTTTTTTTTTAAGAACTCACATATATAATGTCTCGTTTATAATAACACTTCAAATAATGTCTTCAAATTTACGCAGGTTGGAACCTTCTATCTTATGCTCTAGTTGCATAACCAAGTCTTTCAGAAATAATGTTGATTCCAATGGAATCAAATGAGAATCCAACCTTCTATAGTATGCTCTAGTTTCACAACCAAGTCTTTCAGAAATGATGTTGATCCCAATGGAATTAATTGAGAAAGTGTTTCAAACGATGTAAAAGATGGTTATTTTGGAGAATTCAAATAAATAAGTTTGAAAAGTGTATTTGTACTAATAGATAGGATATTGATATATTACTTTCAAATTTATTTCAGAAAATATTCTATTGGGATGTTTCTACTAGGGAAAGTGAAGTGAAGAGACACTGGTTGGTTAAGACGACTACAAAATACAGAAATTTTATTTCTATAATAAAAAAAGGGGGAGGTGTTAGTCCAGGTTATGTACCTGAGCATGTCTTGAAAAAATGGACACAACTTTGGAAAGTGATGAGTATATTAAAAAGTCAAAAACAAATGCAAAAAAAAAGGTGTGGCGGCTGGAATTTGTTGCTGCGACTCACACAGGTGGCTCCATCTCAATTCGAGGACATCACAAGAAACTTGTAAGTATATATTTCACAAATTATATATGTAAGATCTTTAGGTTATATGATATCTGTACAATATTTTTGTATCTAAAAAGTGTTTTTCTTTTGTAAAAGCTATTGAAAAGGGATGAGATCCAACATCGAGCTAGTTACATCTGCATGTCTATATGCATGTTGATGATGGCAAATCTTTTGTTGGCGAACGCTCTCGAATTGTCCATGTAAGTCCAAAACTTTGAAACATATCTGAAGATATACATGTCATTTGTTATTAGAAGGGAAATTTGGCTTAAAATGTTGTTGAAAGTAGTATACAAAGATATTGTTGATTTATGATCTTTGGATTTATGTCCTTTTTTTCCTTATTCTTAGGTTGTTGTTCTTTTTTCTATTTCAAAGGTGCCTGCTTCGTTTTTGTTTCTTTTCTCAGCTTCATGCTCCTTTCTCCTTTGGTATTCCTCATCTATTTTCTTGATTGTGCATACATCTACAAGGGGTCCTTGATGCTTGCAATACATACAATAGTCCGATTCATTGCAGGATCATTGACCAATAGTCATTCTTTAGGTGAGGTTTTGAGTACTTCCATTCTTTGTGAAGTCGATAAACTGAATTTAAATTATTTTCTTGGATCAACAGAGAGCAAAAAAATAAATAAATGTAACTTCGAGGGAAAAGGTATAGAACAGTTTGACATTGCATGAGTAACCTTCTCCACAAGTTGTTGATTATTGTCATGACCAATTTGTTGTTTGCCTTTGTTTTTTTATCATTGGTTTCATCACCCTTATTTCTTACCTGATCATCTTCCCTGTATGTTATTATATGAGAAGTCATCTTCCTGTTGGATTTCACAATGTCATCAATGAATATGACTGATAAAGTTTATGTGTTTGTTCTATACCATAGTTGTACAGTGTAATTTCACCCAAAGTCTTGTGTATTTCATGTTCTGTTGTAACCTTGTAAATCAATAGTAATTGTTCTCTATTCAAAGTTGATCCCAATTCCATGGGGGTTAATTGTTTTGCTGCATATTTAATTAAGCTAAAAGGTTATGTATGTTTTTGTTTTTTTCTTCCATTATAATTTTGTTCCTTATCTTTAATATTCTCTTTTTTCGCAATTTATCATAGGAAAAATATGAAGAAATATTACGGGAAAAACAACATCCCAATCTGATATTTATCCATGTGAAGCATACTATAAAGCTGTCGGGGAAGAAAAAAAGAAAAGAATATACAGACTTGGATCTGAAGCAAAAACTTACTACGGGTGGAATCTTCGTACCTCATCATCTGTAGCACCTTCAGTTTCTCAAACAACAACGACAAGAAATATGTATGTGTTTGTAAAGGAAATGATTATTGCCCTTATTAATAATTTTCTTCAAGTTATTATGGATCGGGTACAACAAGTGGTTACTCCTATTGACAATCCATCACTTGTGACACCTATGGTGCCTCCTACTACTACTAATGAGGATGTGGTTCATCCCATAGTTTCAAGTGATGAAGGTATTCCTTAATTAGTCTCTTGTAGTTGTAATTTTTGATGTTGTCTCTCTTTTTGAAAAGTACAAATTATGCATAGCTGATGAATTGTGTTCTCTTAAGAACAATTGATAAATTGCTTTTGATATTTTGCACCATAAGTATGTGATTTGTTTCTATCTACAGATTTTGAACCTTCTAAATATTATTTATATGAAATATTTATTATTTAGAGGTATTTAGTAATATTTTAGCGACAAATTTATTGAAAATTTTGGTGGTGTCTATAAAAATATTGGCGACGCATTAGCAATGAAACATTTTAGTGACAAATATGCTGACTCAAATAGCAGAATATTTTGTGACATATTAGTGACAACATTCCATCGCAAATTTATTAGAAATAACGAAATTAATGATGAAATTAGCAACGAATTTTTTTTACGGATTAGTGACAAAAATTAAGTCACAAATTTATTTGAAATGGCGAAATTAATTATGAAATTAGCTAGGAATTATATAAGTATAACGGCAGATCAGTCTGTCACTAACAAGTAGCGATGGATATCATTAGTCTTTAATGCATCACTAAATTTGCGACGAAACTCATTTTTCGTTGCTAAACGATTACTAACAAGCGAAATAGAAACAACCAACAATCCTTCGCAAATCCGTCGCAAATTCAGTTTAGCAACGGATTTCATCAGTCGCTAAATACTGTTTTTTTGTAGTGTTAGAACAAAACTTTGAAGTACTTGGTAAGACAACAAAGTTTAATAACATTTTCACAACTAGAAAATTAAAACTAGTAGAGAAACTAAAATCAAAAACATATTAGAAAAAAATATACGATATATTTTTCTTAAAGAAGAATTGTTGTCAATCTGTGTTTAAAGGTTCTTACTGATTCCAACAAACTTTGCAGAAATACGAAGTTACCAGTGAAGAACAAAAGAATAGAAATTAATTTACAAATTTTAAATCTGTAACACATACCAGAATCTGAAAAATAGGAAGAAGATCAAGCCTACAGAATGCAAAGTGTCCCCTTAGAAAAATTATTCCCCTATTGTATCCGAGGTTTCATTTGTAATATGTCCTCCCTAAATAGAATGATCTAATCACCAGTGTATTGATACCCAAAATGTTGGTGTCAGCGAGTCACTCAACGGTAGTAAAGTACACTAAGAATACTAGATTTATTAGTACTAGAAGCAGTCCAGAAATTTTATTTTTAAAATGAGTGGAAATCCCTTAATTTATTTGAAACAAAGGTAGTGCGAAAATGTTCTTATTATGTCTTACCAAAATGGTCACAAATCTTTGGAAAAGTCATAAACTTTCTTAAAGGTCGTCCCCATTCATAAAAGTCACAACTTTTCATAAAATTCGCAACTTTTCATAATGTCATAATTTTTCATAAAAGTCGCAACCTTTCATAAAAGTCACAACTTTTCATTTTCGATTCACACCTTTTAGAATCCAACAAATATAACGTGAGAATACCACAAACAAGAACCTAGAAGAAATAGGGAGAAGGAGAAACAACATAAGGAAAAGATTGAGAATAGGATAGAGAAAGGAGAGGAAAAAACAAGTGTAGCAACCGATTCCCATCATTACAGAAAAAGCCAATGGTACAATTTTACGGTAGTATATGGAAATTTCCCAATTACCTAGTCTAGATTTGGCACAAATCAGATTTAGTCAGGTCTAGGAAATTCAATAACATATGGGAGGTCTAACTGTGAATTCGATCATATGGGAAGATAGCTTAGACATTAAGGGAAGCGTACGACTTTACAAAACTGAATATGGGCAAGTAGAACTCTCGAAATTGATCTTAAATGTGAACGGATATTCTCTGAGTGTCATAGGATGCATGTGTGTTGTGAAATGGGAGTTTGGAACTCTTAAATTAGCTCTTTGTTTTAGTGTAAGCCGCCAAGGCATAATTATTCCACCAGGTGGGGCTACTATAGAGGGGTGAGGACCCTTGTGGCGATACAGACGCGACTTAAGTAGGAAATAAATCCCAAAAATTCTTTATTCGGCAAGTTTCTACTTTGAGAGCTAAGGAACGACCACAGGTGTCATCTTGAGAATTTTTTCACATTTCTTGAGGCTGAAGGTAAGGTTTTCACTCACTAAGTCTATTTTTCAATCCATAGAGCTTAGTTTCTTAGGTAATTATTGATGGGGAAGGTTTTGATATGGGTTTATGGTGGAAAAACCCCCAACATGGGTATGAGGATCAAGGATTTGGCCTAGGGTTGATGATTTCGATTGTAATATGGGTAATTAGGCTTCATTTATTCATCTTTGTGTTATATTGATTGTTTGTAGACCAAGAATAGAGTTTTTGGTCAAAAACATCCTTTAACTATATCTCAAACTTAAACTACATCCTTCAAGTATTATTTCTAGCAGAAAACATCCTTTAATTATACCCCAAACTTAAACTAAATCCTTAAAGTATCATTTTTAGCAAAAAACATCCTTTAAGTATTTGTAAGTGAACAACTTCATCCTTTTGTTAGATATTGTCAAAAAACTGAAGGATTTTACGAAAACATGAGCAGTTAACGTGACTACCAACAAAAGTTATTCTGCATAATTTCATTACTTGCTACAAAAAGTTCTTGTAAAATATAAAAAGTCTTAGAGATTGTTGCTTATGAAAACTAAAAATGACAGGAAGGTGTGAACGTACATGATTTGCCTTTTTCGTATTGAAAAGAAGTTGGAGATTAATTATTTCTATCTTTTTCTTAACCAATTAAATCAATAGATTTTTAGGTCAATCTAATATTGAAGTGCCCAAAATATTTATTATGTCTGGTATTTGAGTTTCATTCTGTTGGGTTATGGACCTTTTTCCCTTCCTATGTGGATAAATAAAAGTCCAATTTGGACCAACCCATTTTTGCCCATAGGCCCATTCTGATGAGGCAAATATAAGCCTATTTAGGTCTTATTTTCAGACATACAAAGAGTTTTTCAGCAGCCAAAAAGAGAGAAAGAGAACAGTTTTTCGCAGTCAAAAATTCAGCCCTAACAGCCAACTTCAAATTGCGATTCCCGCTTCGTTTCTTGTCCGATTGAGCTGATTTTTGGACAGCATATTATATTCATCTCAATCTTTGATTAGGAACTGAAAGAGTTGGATTTGGTAGCCTGCAGCTTCAGTTTTGCTGTCGTGAACAGTAGCTGCGAAATTGGTGATTTTGCTCCTTTAATTCTCTAGATTTGGTGCAATCTTATTTTGTTGTTGCTCGTTGTTTGGCACTTGTTTTGTGGCCAATTTTGGAGAACAATATTGTAACTCTTGGTGATTATAGTGGAGCTTTTGGTCCCGTGGTTTTTTACTCTTCACATCGAAGGGTTTTCCACGTAAATCTTGGTGTCTTGTGTGATTGGTTTATTATTGCCTTGTTATATTTGTTTGGTTGAATTACTTGCTGCCTTACTATCATATTGCTTGTGGTTGTTTGTCTTCTCTTGGTTCAAATCGAGAAGGGAAAGTATAGACTTGGGTATTCTTCCGCTGTTATCCTGTCAGGCATTCTTTGTTAGTGCCTTGTCTTTCCCAACAAAGTGGTATCAGAGCATTGGTTATTGTTGATTGTCGTTTTGAATGATGGAGGCAAATATGAGCAAAATGGTGTGTTTAAATGGTAGTAACTATCATATTTGGAAAGGCAAGATGAAAGATCTTCTATTTGTCAAGAAGATGCATTTACCTGTGTTTGCTTCTAATAAGCCTCAGTCTTTGAATGATGAAGAATGGGAATTTGAGCATCTGCAGGTTTGTGGCTATATTAGACAATGGGTTGAAGATAATGTTAGAAATCATATTGTGAATGAGACACATGCCAAAAGTTTGTGGGACAAGCTCGAGACACTTTATGCTTCGAAGACTGGCAACAACAAGTTGTTCCTATTGAAACAATTAATGAATATCAGGTATAAAGAGGGCACTCCTATTTCTGATCATATTAATGATTTTCAGGGTGTTCTTGACCAGCTGTCCGGAATGGGTGTAAAGTTTGATGATGAGATACAGGGACTTTGGCTTCTTAATACTCTGCCAGACTCTTGGGAAACTCTTCGAGTTTCTTTGACTAATTCTGCTCCCAGTGGTGTTGTAACCATGGAATATACTAAGAGTGGTGTCTTGAATGAAGAAATGAGAAGAAGATCTCAAGCCTCATCTTCTTCAGCTTCACACTCCGATGTTTTGGTTACTGAAGATAGGGGGAGAAACAAGTCCAGAGGTCAGAATGATAGAGGTAAAAGTAGAAGCAAGTCAAAGTCTAAATACAAGAATATTACATGTGACTATTGCCACAAGAATGGGCATATCATGAAATATTGTTACAAGCACAAGAGAGATATGAGACAACAAAAGAGAGAAGGCGATAATGAAAATCGTGTTGCTGTTGTTGCTAATGATGATCTTCTTGTTTCTTGTGATGCAAATGCCATTAATCTTGTTCGTGATGAGTCTAGCTGGTTTGTGGATTCTGGTGCTACTTCTCATGTCACGCCAAAGAAGGAATTATTTTCTTCTTATACTCCAGGTAATTTTGGAACGTTGAAAATGGGCAATAATCATGAAGTTGAAGTTATTGGCATTGGGACAGTTTGTTTGGAAAGTAACAATGGTTCCAAACTAGTTCTCAATAATGTCAAGCATGCTCCAGATGTTCGCTTGAATTTGATTTCTGTGGGATATCTTGATGATGAGGGTTATGTTAATACACTTGGTGTTGGCCAGTGGAAGCTTACTAGAGGTTTGATGGTTGTGGCCCGTGGTGACAAGTTGTCTAACTTGTATGTATTTCAGGGCTCCATGTCCAGAGACTCAGTAAATTTGGTGGAGAATGATACTTCATCAGAGTTATGGCATAGAAGGCTGAGTCATATGAGCGAGAAGGGGATTGATAGTTTGGCTAAGAAAAATTTGCTTTCTGGAGTGAAACAAGCAAAGTTGAAGAAATGTGTTCATTGCTTAGCCGGTAAACAGAAAAGAGTTTCTTTTCAGAGTCATCCGCCTTCAAGAAAGCTTGATTTGCTGGAGTTGGTACATTCTGATTTGTGTGGTCCTTTTAAGGTAAGATCTCATGGTGGTGCACTTTACTTTGTGACTTTTATTGATGATCATTCTCGCAAACTCTGGGTATTTCCTTTGAAGTCCAAGGATCAAGTACTTGATGTGTTCAAGAGTTTTCAGGCCTTGGTTGAAAGACAAACAGGGAAGACATTGAAATGCATCCGCTCAGATAATGGTGGTGAGTATATTGGTCCTTTTGATAGATATTGCAGAGAGCAGGGTATTAGGCATCAGAAAACTCCTACAAAGACTCCTCAGTTAAATGGTTTAGCAGAGAGGATGAACAGAACTCTAGTTGAGAGGGTTAGATGTATGCTTTCAGATGCTAAGCTGTCAGATTCCTTTTGGGCAGAAGCACTTAATACTGCTGCTTATGTTATCAATTTATCTCCTGCTGTTGCTTTAGATGGTGATGTCCCTGACAGAGTTTGGACTGGTAAGAATGTTTCTTATGATCATCTTAGAGTCTTTGGGTGTAAAGCCTTTGTACATGTTCCTAAGGATGAAAGGTCAAAGTTGGATGTTAAAACTAGGCAGTGTATCTTCATTGGTTATGGTCAAGATGAATTTGGCTATCGTTTCTATGATCCTGTTGAGAAGAAACTTGTTAGAAGCCGTGATGTTGTGTTCTTTGAAGACCAAACAATTGAAGATTTTGACAAAGCTGACAAGGCTGATTTTCAGAGTAGTGAGAGCTTAGTTGATGTTGATCCAGTTCCTTTGACTATTGCACCGGAAGAAAATCTTCATAATGATGAAAATCAAGTTGATAATGAAGATGGTGATCATGTTCAGAATGACCGGCATGATGTTGTTGATGCTCCAGTGCAAGATGATGTGGTTGTCCAACAACCAATTATAGATGCTCCAGAGAGTTCTCTCAGACGATCTAGTAGAGAGAGAATTCCTTCATCTCGTTATTCTCCCAATGAGTATGTACTCTTGACTGACGGGGGAGAACCTGAGAGTCTTGATGAGGCCATGGAAAGTGAAGAAAAAGAAAGGTGGTTTGATGCTATGGAAGATGAGATTAAATCCTTGCATGATAATCATACCTTTGATTTGGTTAAGTTACCTAAAGACAGAAAAGCTTTGAAAAACAGGTGGGTTTTTCGGGTGAAACATGAAGATGGTAATCCAGTTCCACGGTACAAAGCTAGATTAGTTGTCAAGGGATTTAATCAGAAAAGGGGAGTTGATTTTGATGAGATATTCTCTCCAGTTGTGAAGATGTCATCCATTCGTGTGGTTCTAGGCTTGGCTGCAAGTCTAGATTTAGAGGTTGAGCAAATGGATGTTAAAACTGCTTTCCTCCATGGTGACTTAGATGAAGAAATTTATATGGAGCAACCGGAAGGTTTTGAAGTCAAGGGTAAAGAGAATTATGTTTGCAAATTGAAGAAGAGCTTGTATGGTTTGAAACAAGCTCCCAGGCAGTGGTACAGGAAGTTTGGTTCTTTTATGAGTCAGCAGGGCTTCAAGAAGACTTCTTCAGACCATTGTGTTTTTGTGCAAAAGTTCTCTGATGGTGACTTTATTATTGTGTTGCTTTATGTTGATGACATGCTTGTTGTTGGTCATAATACTTGCAGGATTCAGAAGTTGAAGCAAGAGTTGAGTAAGTCTTTTGCTATGAAAGACTTAGGACCAGCAAGGCAGATTCTTGGCATGCAGATTGTCCGTGATAGAAAGGCCAAGAAATTGGTATTATCACAAGAGAAGTACATTCAGAAAGTACTTCGCAGATTCAGCATGGACAAAGCTAAGGTTGTCAGTACACCTTTAGCTATGCACTTCAAATTGAGCACGAAACAGTGTCCTTCTAGTGATGATGAGAAGGAAGATATGAAGAAAGTTCCTTATGCTTCAGCTGTTGGTAGTTTGATGTATGCGATGGTTTGTACAAGACCGGATATTGCTCACGCTGTTGGAGTTGTTAGCCGTTTTCTTTCTAATCCGGGAAGAGAACATTGGAATGCTGTGAAGTGGGTTATGAGATATCTCTGTGGCACTTCTAGTCTGAGTTTGTGTTTTGGTACAGGGAAGCCTATTCTTTGTGGTTATACTGATTCAGACATGGCTGGTGATGTTGATACTCGCAAGTCTACTTCAGGGTACTTGGTTACTTTTGCAGGGGGAGCTGTGTCTTGGCAATCTAGGTTGCAAAAATGTGTTGCTCTATCTACTACAGAAGCTGAGCTTATTGCTGTCGTTGAAGCTTGTAAAGAATTGCTTTGGATGAAGAGATTCTTGGGGGAACTTGGTTGTGCTCAAGAGAGGTATGTGCTTTATTGTGACAGTCAAAGTGCTATACATCTTGGCAAGAATTCTACGTTCCATGGTCGGTCTAAACACATTGATGTGAGATACCATTGGATTCGAGATGTGTTGGATTCTAAGTTGCTTGAGCTTGAAAAGATTCATACAAATGACAATGGTTCCGATATGATGACTAAAGCTTTGCCAAGAGGGAAGTTTGAAGATTGTTGCATGGTCGCCGGGATGGCGGTCTCCTCCACATAGTCGTGAGGGGGAGAATTGTTGGGTTATGGGCCTTTTTCCCTTCCTATGTGGATAAATAAAAGTCCAATTTGGACCAACCCATTTTTGCCCATAGGCCCATTCTTATGAGGCAAATATAAGCCTATTTAGGTCTTATTTTCATATACACAGAGAGTTTTTTCAGCAGCCAAAAAGAGAGAAAGAGAGCAGTTTTCGCAGTCAAAATTCAGCCCTAACAGCCAACTTCAAATTGCGATTCCCGCTTCGTTTCTTGTCCGATTGAGCTGATTTTTGGACAGCATATTATCTTCATCTCAATCTTTGATTAGAAACTGACAGAGTTGGATTTGGTGGCCTGCAGCTTCAGTTTTGCTGTCGTGAACAGTAGCTGCGAAATTGGTGATTTTGCTCCTTTAATTCTCTAGATTTGGTGCAATCTTATTTTGTTGTTGCTCGTTGTTTGGCACTTGTTTTGTGGCCAATTTTGGAGAACAATATTGTAACTCTTGGTGATTATAGTGGAGCTTTTGGTCCCGTGGTTTTTTACTCTTCACATCGAAGGGTTTTCCACGTAAATCTTGGTGTCTTGTGTGATTGGTTTATTATTGTCTTGTTATATTTGTTTGGTTGAATTACTTGCTGACGTACTATCATATTGCTTGTGGTTGTTTGTCTTCTCTTGGTTCAAATCGAGAAGGGAAAGTATAGACTTGGGTATTCTTCCGCTGTTATCCTGTCAGGCATTCTTTGTTAGTGCCTTGTCTTTCCCAACACATTCTACATTATTAGAAGCGGAAGTCTCCAACAAATATTTCTTCTAGCATATTCAATTAAGAAAAAACATATTTAAACTAATAATATTTATAATTAAAAGTACATGAAAAATGAATGAAAAAAACGGTCAAATTAAAAGTTTTGCATAATTGTTAACTCAATTACGAAAAAGTTCACGGTAATATTCTTGACATATCTAAGAATACTAATTAGGAAGGGACAACTTAATTTTTGTGGGATATATCGGGTATTTACAAGAAATTCAAGTAGAAGGATGAAACTTGTTCATTTAAAATATTTGAAGGATGTTTTATGGTAAGAATGATACTTTAAGAATGTAGTTTAAGCTTGGGATATAGTTAAAGGATGTTTTCGGCTACAAATGATACTTAAGGATTTAGTTTAAGTTTGGGATATAGTTTAAGGATGTTTTTGGCCAAAAACTCACCAAGAACAAGTGGAAAGTATCCGAAAAGGGCAGAATCAAGTTTCTTAGGGATTCAAGATTTGTGTGGGGTAGGTAATGGTTGTGATTTCATGTTTTGTGATATATATTTGTATTTTCTTCATTATATTTCATGTATGTATGTGAATATTGCATTATTGATCAAACTAATCGTAAATAAGTATGAACAAATAACCATATGACATGGATAACCTCTTAATTGTATAATAGTGAGAATGTACATTGTGATTGTGATTGTGGTATGTTGAATGTAATATTTCGACAGAGTAAATGAGATATGATGTCACGTACCAACACACTAAATGAGATATGATTTCATGTACCTACATAAATATTGGAACGGGTGTCATGATCGAACACACTAACTTGAAATAGGTGGCACAATCCAGTGCACTAACTGTTGGGCTATTGCCCATGTTCTAGCCAAAGGCCCATGGCCTAATCCTACTTGGAAAATGATTGGAATTATTCTCTTTATTTGGTTTCCAATTCTATTATGAAAAGGATTGAAATAGTAATCCTATTTGTAGTTGGTTTTGGCTTTGTTAGAAAAAGCACAACTCTATAAATAGAGGATTGTCTTGAGAGAATAATTAATTGCTCATTGGTATTGTCTTTGAAAGACATTAGAACATAAGAGAAGTTTTTGAGAGATCTTTCAACAAGAGAAAAAGAGAGAAAGAAAAGGGTTTTTTTGCTGCAGTCTTTTCTCCGACCAGCAACGTTCAGATCGTGTTACCCGATTAACTAACCGTTGGATCGGGCTGAAATTTGGACCGAGTGTTTATGACATCTTGGTGGTTGATTTGAATGGTGGAGATTGTATTCCAAGGTCAGCAAGATCCTGTTTTAGGTCCCGAACAGAAGCTGGGTTTGGGTGGTGTTTCTTTCTATTTATCTTTTGTTGGTGTAGCTATTATTTTTTCTCTTTTGGCACTTGTTGTGTAGCCATTAGAAGAATATTTGTAACCCTCTTATTGTTATAGTGAAGCAATTCAGATCTTATCGATCCCGTGGTGTTTACCTTCGGTTTGAAGGGTTTTTCCACGTTAAACTTGGTGTTCTTTATTGTTAGATTTTCGGTTTCATCTTTTCGCCACAACAACTGGTATCAGAGCAAAGGTTATCTATATGGAGGGGAATATGAGCAAGATGGTATGTCTAAACGGAAGAAACTACAACATATGGAAAAGCAAGATGAAAAATCTATTGTTTGTGAAGAAGATGCATCTTCCGGTTTTTTCTGCTCATAAACCCGAGAATGTGATCGATGAAAATTGGGAATTTGAGCACAAACAAGTATGTGGATATATAAGACAATGGGTTGAAGATAATGTTCGCAACCATATTGTGCATGAGACACATGCTAGAACATTGTGGGAAAAGTTGGAGACGCTTTACGCTTCAAAAACTGGCAATAACAAGTTGTTCTTGTCAAAGCAATTGATGAGCTTTAAATACAAGGAGGGAAGTCCTATTTTTGATCATATAAATGATTTTCAGGGTATTCTTGATCAGCTATTAGGAATGGGTGTGAATTTTGATGATGAAATACAAGGACTTTGGCTTCTTAATACTCTACCGGATTCCTGGGAAACTCTTCTTGTTTCTTTAACAAATTCTGCCACTGGTGGAAATGTGACTATGGAATATGCAAAGAGTGGTGTGTTGAATGAAGAGGTTAGAAGAAAATCTCAAGACACATCTTCACATTCAGATGTTCTATATACAGAAGATCGAGGGAGACATAAGACAAGAGATCCGAGGAGTAGAGGTAAAAGCAGAAGCAAGTCAAAATTCAAGAATCCAAATATTATATGTTATCATTGTGGAAAGAAAGGACATATTAAAAGATTTTGTAAACAATTGAAGCAAGATCTTAAAGAAAGGAAGAAGGAAGAAAACAATGAAAATAATGTTGTTGTTGTTGTACATGATGACCTTCTCTTCGCTTGTGATAAAGACGTCATCAATTTTGTATCTCAAGATACAAGTTGGATAGTAGATTCTGGAGCTACATCACATGTCACACCAAGAAAAGACTTCTTTTCATCTTATACTTCTGTTAACTGTGAGGTGTTAAAGATGGGTAATGCTGGTGAGGTTAAGGTGTTTGGTGTTGGCACTGTTTGTTTGAAAACCAATACCGGTTCAACGTTGGTCCTTCAGAATGTCAAGCATGCTCCAGACATTCCCTTAAATTTGATCTCTGAAGGACAACTAGATTATGATGGCTATCATAATGACTTGTGCAATGGCCAATGGAAGCTCACCAAAGGCTCACTGATTTTAGCTCGAGGAAGAAAACATTCAAATTTATACGTGACACAAGGATCAATTCTTGGTGACTCTATAAATTTGGTGGAGAGCGAGACTTTATCAGAATTGTGGCAAAAGAGGCTTAGTCATATGAGCGAGAGGGGGATCAGATGTTTGGCTAAGAAGAATTTGCTTGCTGGTATGAAACAAGCAAAGGTGAAAAGATGTGTTCATTGCTTAACAGGGAAACAGAAAAGAGTTTATTTTCACAGTCATCCTCCTTCAAGAAAGTCTGAGCTATTGGAGCTAGTACACTCAGATTTGTGTGGTCCTTTCAGAATGAAGTCAAAAAGTGGTGCACTTTACTTTGCTACTTTCATTGATGATCATTCTCGCAAGATTTGGGTATATCCTTTAAAATCCAAAGATCAAGTGTTTGATGTGTTTAAACAGTTTCAAGCCTTATTTGAGAGACAAACGGGAAAGAAATTAAAATGTATTTGCACTGATAATGGTGGTGAGTATATTGGTCCCTTTGATAACTACTGCAAATCGCAAGGAATACGTCATCAGAAGACTCCTCCAAAGACTCCTCAATAAAATGGTTTGGCAAAGAGGATGAACAGAACTTTAGTTGGGAGAGTTAGATGTGTGCTTTCAGAGGCTAAACTTCCAAATTCTTTTTGGGCTGAAGCACTTAACACTGTTGCTTATGTTATCAATTTGTCTCCTGTTGTTGCTTTAGATCGTGATATTCCAAACAGAGTTTGGTTTGATAAGGATGTTTCTTATGATCACTTGAAAGTGTTTGGGTGTAAAGCTTGTGTGCATGTTCCAAAAGATGAGAGGTCAAAATTGGATGTTAAAACTAAAGCAATGTATCTTCATTGGTTATGGTAAGGATGAGTTTGGATATCGCTTTTATGATCCAATTGATAAGAAACTCATTATTAGTCGTGATTTTGTGTTCTTTGAAGATCAAACTATTGAAGATATTGAAAAGACTGAGAAACTAGATTCTCATACTGATGAGAGCTTAGTGGATGTTGATCAAATTCCTATTATTGATACATCTTCTGCACATGAGGGAACCCAAGGTAATGATCAAGATAAAGATGAGAGTGTAGAACATATAATTGTTCTTACTGATGATGTTGTGGTTGATAATCAACCAATTCATGTTGGGATGACCTCTTCAGATGCTCCAGAAACCTCTTGTAGAAGATCTACTAGAGAGAAGCGAAGCTCAACACGTTATTCTCATGATGAGTATATTCTATTGACTAATATGGGAGAACCTGAAGGTTATGATGAAGTCATGTTAGATACTCATAGATATAAGTGGAAAGAACTCATCATAGACAATCATGAGTTTTGTAAAAGTGTGGCAGGCAGGAAGCCTGTCAAGAGATCCTCCATTTGAAGTCCATTTGGCCCCTTGGCTGGAGGGAGAGTTTGTTGGGCTATTGCCCATGTTCCAGCCAAAGGCCCATGGCCTAATCCTACTTGGAAAAGGATTGGAATTATTCTCTTTATTTGGTTTCCAATTCTATTAGGAAAAGGATTGGAATAGTAATCCTATTTGTAGTTGGTTTTGGCTTTGTAAGGAAAAGCACAACTCTATAAATAGAGGATTGTCTTGAGAGAATAATTAATTGCTCATTGGTATTGTCTTTGAAAGACATTAGAACATAAGAGAGGTTTTTTAGAGAGCTTTCAACAAGAGAAAAAGAGAGAAAGAAAAGGGTTCTTTTGCTGCAGTCTTTTTCTCCGACCAACAACGTTCAGATCGTGTTTCCCGATTAACTAACAGTTGGATCAGGCTGAAATTTGGACTTAGTGTTTCTGACATCTTGGTGGTTGATTTGAACGGTGGAGATTGGATTCGGAGGTCAGCAAGATCCTATTTTAGGTCCCGAACAGAAGCTGGGTTTGGGTGGTGTTTCTTTATATTATCTTTTGTTGGTATAGCTATTGTTTGTTCTATTTTGGAACTTGTTGTGTAGCCATTAGAAGAATATTTGTAACCCTCTTATTTTTATAGTGAAGCAATTCGGATCTTGTCGATCCCGTGGTATTTACCTTCGCTTTGAAGGGTTTTTCCACGTTAAACTTGGTGTTCTTTATTGTTAGATTTTCGGTTTCATCTTTTCGTTACAACACTAACTATTTGAGTATGATTTATGTGAGAAGACCAATGACTTGTTATACATACACTTATTGTTGAAAATATGGAGTTCTACATTGATCTTGAAATGATATTGATATTGTATATGTTCGGTGTGTGCATGCTTATGATGTTGTAATTACTTGCTTATATTGCAATTATTGGAGTAGCCGTGTGGTCCTAAAATACATTGTGGTTGTGTACTGATATTGCACATGCTCTTTCTTTGTTGAGTTCAGGGTATCTTCAAGTGGCTACTGAGAGACCTCGTTTAGAAGATCAATGATCATCATCAAGTTCAAGGGTGAGTCAGTTCTTTTGGGTTGCCTTGAGTTCTCCTTCTTGTTTACTCCACATCTTTGTACTTAGACTAGTACTTTAGTTTTCTTATGTTGATTCGGTTGTAACCTTTTCCTTAGACTTTTGGTTGTTGTTAGAGTTTTGGTACATTGACTTTCGAGTTCTAAGAAATAATTTCTGCATTATTTTGTTAGTCGTTGTTAGATCTTTTGAGAAAGTATGGGAACTCTACTTGACTCATGTATTTACACCTGCTTCCATAACTTTAAATACTTAGTGATTGATTAGCTTGTGTAGTTCTTGGATTATCTAATTAGTATTAAGGATTTTCCTACAGTAGGGTCAGTATGAGTGTCAATCACGATGATATGAATCGTGAAAACAAGGAGAAAGACAAGTACAAGTGTATAATGACAATGGAAATCAACGCGAGGATATCAAATATTCAAAACTGAGTAGACAAAAAGAGGCTATCAATCATGAGGAAAATGGAAAAGCTGGAGGTAATTCATTCTCATTGCAGCTAATTTTCTACTCTCGATAAGCATTAGTACCAAGGGTCACTTCTTGGAGCCAAATAGGTTTTTTGACTTATCACTATGAATTTTGGAATGTATCAAGAACCCATATTATGAATTAATTACTTGATAAATTTTTAACTAATAAATTTCAAATCCATTAAATTGGTGAATAATTGTGATATGCTACCAAATTTAGAAATCTCGTTTAACTTCTGAATTCATTTCTTTATTTTTAGATACGAATAAATAAATTTGAAATTTCATCTCTTTGAAATGCCTTGAGGGTACATTAGTCATTCAACACTTGATTCAAAATGCCTTTTTTGAAGGAAAACCTTTCTAATTCTATATATACCAAACTTAATAGTAATCCATATGTATGTTTATATAAGCCGCCGACAATTCACATCAAAGGCCTCTTAGACCTACAACTTCCTACAACTTGAATTGGGTAATTAAATCTTTATCTTTAGAATTCGTTCATTTTTACTATTTTTTTATGGAGAATTCGATGTTATGTTTCTAGTAGATGAGTTTAATTGATTCGGTATATGCTTTACTTGAGTCAATGGTGTGTTAGGTAACATGATCCTCTACCTACATAAGGTAGGGGTTAAAGGTTTGCATACACATCAACCTTCTCAGGCCTCACTGGATCTGTTGTTGTTGCTCTTAGACGAGTTAAATTCTACAAGATTAACATTACCATTCCAGCGTATAAGATTCTTCTAAACCAAGGGTTTATCAGAAATAGTTTATCTACCTCAAAGGTAGGGTAATGAATGTTATTCAGATCTAGAGCCACTTCTGTGAAATCAACTTATACAAAGAACTTTTTGACAAAAACAATTTTTTGTGTTTTTTTGGCTCAAAGACGCATTTTTTTGTTGACCAATCACCTCGAATATAAAAAGGAGTCCCTTTTTTATGCTTTTTGTGACGACCCAATTCCTTTGTTATGGAAAAGTTAATAAATAAAGAATTGGGGCTAGAAAACTCTTTTGTAGTAACTTGTAATTATCCAAACTAGCCAGATTTGGAAGAAATCAAATTCATTAAGGTATAGGGAAAATCTAGTAATGAATAAGGAATATAATAGTGAATTTTATTATATGAATGGATAGATAATATGATAACGAACATGTAGAACTTTACAGGATTGAATTTGGATGAGTTGAACTCCAGGAATTGATCTTCTTTTGAATGAGTACATTCTGCATCTGTTGAGTCCTCTAGAGCAGGATTCTGGCCGCTAGAGCGGTGTCGCTACAGCGGGATGGGTACGCAAGAGCGGTACTGACGCGTTTTAAAGCCTCTTATAAACCCTAAGATGATCCTATTTGGTATTTTTTGACTTCTAGGACTAAGGAGGCGACCCCAGAGAAGTTCTTAACAATTTTTCACCATTTTAAGCTAAATGAAAGGTTTTAAATCTCTGAATCCATTTTTTGATCCGTAGAACCTATTTTCTTGGGTTATCATTTATGCGGAAAGGTTCTGATGTAATAATTATGGTGGAAAAAGCTCTAATTTGGGTATTATAATCTTGGATTTGTTATAATCCGAATAATAAATCTTTTGATTGTTGATCCTTGTCTATATAAATTGTTGTAGAGCTAGAACAAGTGTCTTAGGGGATTCAATCTTGGATTCAAGGTACGTGATGGTTGTGATTCTATAATGTGTGGTATATGGTTGTATTGCTTCACTGTGATACTTGTTTATGTATGCATGTTGCAATATTTATCATAGACTTTGAAAAATATGATGTGTGATACTCATTACCATGAAATTAGGAACTAATGTATGATCATTGATGATGTACTTGTAATTGTCATTGTGGTGTGTGATTGGGGATCGGATTGCCACGTTATGGAAAGCTATCTTGTATTGAATTGCCACATTTTGGCATAAAAATTGGATCGAATTGTCACGTTCCGACATAAAATGGGATCAGATTTCCACATGTCAGCAAGCTAACATGTTGACTTTGGGTTCCATGAGAGGTCCAACTATGTGAAAGTATGTGAATTGTTTTGTTGTTCTTAATGTTGATAATATTGACTATGGGATATATAAGCACATGATTATAATGTTGTATTGATTTATTCATGTTTCACTAGTGGGATAGCCGCGTAACCATACCAGTACACGGTGGTTGTGCTAATTCTGCACTTACTCTTGTTTTTGTTGAGTACATCGCATCTTCAGGCGGCTATTGACAGGCGTCTTTTAAAAGATTAGTGATCGTTCGAATTCAAGGGTGATCTAGTACTTTCGGGCTACCTTGAGTTTTCTTTGTTTAAGTCCACTCTTTTCGGACTTAAACTATTGGCCAAGTTGTTGTTAGTTTTGGGGTTGTACCCCTTGTTCTTAGACTTGTTGCTGTTAGAGTTTTTGTACATTGACTTTCAGGTTCTAGGAGGATTTTTTGCATTGTTTTAGTTTATTTTAACTTGCTTTTGTAACTTATATACCTTAGGTCTAAAGTAATTGTTTTAATTGGATGGTAGTAGTGGTTCTCCCACCAGAGGGTTAAGGTGGGTGCCAATCACGATGATTTGGGTCGTGACAAGTTGGCATTAGAGCGTAGGTTCGTTGATCTCTTTGTACCAAAATGGTTCTAGTAGAGTCTTGCGGAACGGTACGTTGACGCCTATATTTTTCTTCGAGAGAGTATAGGACTTTAGAAAAAATTCACTTCTTTTTACTCTTTTGTACTATGACTTGAATCCAAATGGTATTAGGTGATACAAATTTGTATTTTTCCTCCTTTACTTTATAGTTCGAACTAAAGCAACAAAAGTGGTAACAGCATCGCTAGCAAGTGAGAATTGTGTATAGACTAATGAAAATTGAATAGGGTTACCACTCACAACAAGTATCCATTGCCTCGAATAAATGACATTTTTGATCTACAGCAAGGTGCATAGGCTTTCTCTAAGATTGATTTAAGGTCTAGTTACTATCATTTAAAGAAAGAGGCGGTCAAGAATTGGGTTTGGACAAGTTATGTGATTGAAATTAGCAATTTTATGGGGCTTGTTGGCTATTATTGTTGATTTTGGTATGACTTGGGTCCAATTGGTATCTCCCAATTCAAATTGATATCTCACCGAAGTGAACTAGATGGAACACAAACAAGATAATCGAAACTGAGAAGGTTCCATTGGTATTTGTCCGTAGGAATCGTGTAAGGAATGGATCATCAGTAAAAGTCCTTTATGAAAAAAATAACTATTAAGAATTTGGAATTCTTTGGTATTGTATCTTCGAAACAGTGAATGTGTGCTTCTAGTTCTCTGAAATTAACTATGGATGTGGAGGGTGTATTACTTGAATGCTTGGGTATGATTAGGTGCTCAAGTGTTGCTTGACTAAATGGGATATGTCAATGTGTTGGTCTAAATGTTGAAAGTGTGTCAATCGTAACCATTTGAGTGTCGTAGAACTTGTTGTAAAAAGGAAAATCATCATGAGATTAGGCTCAATGGGCTAGATAAATTACGATATGATTTGTAAGAGATAAATCTTGATATGTGTTGCGATGAAATGATAATCGTATGAATGTCTAGGTGTATCCTGGGAACGAGTGAGTTATTGTGTTGAATGTAATGTAAGAAAAATTGTGGAACTTGTGTCACTAAGATTGACTCGAGGTAACTGATGATTATCATAGCTATGAAGATTATTCTAAATCTCAGCATGTAATCCCTGTTTTCCATTTATAATTATGGACCCCTAATTGTACCTCTGAGATCAAGAAATTGAATATAAGTTATAAGGTGTGTAAAAATTGTGGAGAACCTAGGCATATGAGGGTCGGATGTAGTGCTCACAAGTGATAAAATTGTTGTGACCGAATGAGTAATGTGTTGTTGATCCAGAATCTACTTATTCGTTCGTTTCAGTTCAATTTCCTGGGGATTTGATGTGGTTTGTGATATACTTGATGCCCTCATCCATGTTTCTACCCTAGTTGAGGAGTCAGTCATAGTAACTCCTCAGATTTGGATTTATTTGGTTATGTTGGATATGACTTGGTTGTTCCCTTATTATACCGGGTTTAATTGTGATGCCAGGATAGTAACTCTTGAGATCCCCGGTAGAGAAAGATGAGAGTGGGAAGGGGTGTACAAGTCTAAGCTAGCTAAGATCCTATCCTTCATTCGGGCTAGGAAACTGGTAGGGCACGATTGTTTGGCGTAATTGGCTCATATTAGGGATTTTATGGTCAAGTCTCCCTCTATTGAGTCTATTCATGTGTTGTTAGAATTGAGAGAGCTTAAAGCTTAAAAAAAGGGATTCTTAATAAAGGTTTCATCCATCCTAGTGTTCATCGTGAAGTGCTCCTATCTTGTTTATTAAAAATGAGAGTAGTATGAGAATTGGTGATTTTATCGTAATCCATAAGGAAGTGGATTAATACCGGAATGACAAGCTTATGGATAAAGAAAATTTTATTGGGTATACTTGGGTGAAGGAAATTGATGACTCTAGTTAGAAAGTGTGTACCAAGAATGGGTTAGTCTTTTGAAGTTGATGAGTATACATGACTTTGAGGAGTTATGTCGATGTAAATGTTGAATTATAGAGATAGTCATGCCTAACTAATCATAATGGTAATAAGAGTTCGTAGTAGATTGTGATGGGATGCAACTATATAATAAGATTGTGGCTAAGCGAATTTTGTATAGTTATTATGACTTGTGAATATCTAAAGTTGTATATTTCTAATATTTGGTGAGTAAGGTGGTTGTATTGTGAAGTTTTTAGAGTTTTTGGTACACCTCTCATATAGAGTTTTAAGGAGCTAAGTATAGTAGGATGTAGTATCTTTTTCAAAGAGAGGCGAAAGCAAGAATATTATATTGATTGGAAAGGCTAAAGAGATATTATTAGAGGTATAGATAATTGGGTGCAGGGATGTGTATTTCATTCGTTTTGTTGTAGCTATTCTAATAGTGTCAAAAGTCCATCATATTGGTTAATACTATTGGAAAAGACTTGAGAAAGGAGTATACATATATTAGCTCGAGAGTGATGATATGTGCCTTATTTTGTTTTAAAAAGGAATATATAGATCTCTGTGAATCGATCTTAGCGTTAAGGGTATTTTTTTTATCTTAGTGGGTTAAGAGTGTGTTATAAAAAGGTAGAATTGAAATTCTCTAAAAGGCTCACTGCCTCGATTCATGCCGTTGCAGCGGAGTTATTGCCGTTGCAGCGACGCCGCTACTGCGAGATGGGTGTCGCTGTAGCGAACAAGGAGGGGATTGAAATTATAAATTTTTTTAGGACATTTCATACGAGAGCTCAGTGGTTAAAAAAGTGTCGCTGCAGCGGGATTGGTGCTGCTGTGGCGGGTCCGAAGCGATTGAATGTTATTAAATAAACATATAAACTAATGTTAATAGATGAGGGGTTTGTGTTAGAAGATTGAACTTACAAACATCTACATTTGTGGTGATATATTTTTCCAAGGTATGAATTTACAAGGTGTGGAATGGCCACTTATCAAGTATTGAGCATTTGAAAACACTTACACTTGATCTAAGTTTGTAAAGTTTATCGCTTTTGATTGTTAAGGTATTTATGGAAGGTTTTCATTCTAAAGGTATTAAAATAAAATTAGTTCAATGGTCAGAGTGTTTATCATGGTTGTTAGTATTAAGAGTGTTGTCTCCAATCGAAGGATGTGATGAGTATGTTGAGTCAAGTGAATGGGAATGACTGGTATCGACTCTGCAAAGGAAAACCTTTCATGTTATTCGATAAATTCTTATGTGACTATGTGTTTCGTTTTGTACATGATTGGGAACATAATCAAATAACTATGATCACATGTGCTTTTATTTTGAGGGTGCATCCGTAGTAGGGAATCAAGTGTACCGATACTGTTATTTTCTCTTGGATGAGTGGATGATTGAGAAGAATTGGTTATTTAGATTACTTATGTGGTATGGACTTGGAATTGTTAACGTATTTTATTGTTCTTTCTTGTACCACCTTGCTTAGGAAAATTTATAGAAGAGCTATATTGCATAATTATGGTTGTCCGGCAATTTTAATATTCATCTTGTCGTCAAGTTCATGTATCGTTAAATGTGGTCGAATGTGGTGATTTGAATCAAATTATGTTGTTGTTAAAAGGTAAGCTACAATTACTAAATTTATCATTTCGATAGTGTTGTTGGACTGTTTGTTGGTTTATATGTTGGACATATTTCTCAAGGAATATCCAATGTTTAAAGATTGAAACTTCTGTAACTTAAGCTTACTATGATTATTTGAGTGTTATGAGCGTGTGGTTGTTGGTTTAGGTTCATCTCAAACTGTGGTGAGTTTTAATTTTAGAATTTAATCATGGTTATGTGAGGAAGTATTAGTCCTTATGATTGTGTCAAGATCCTTGATAACATGTGGAAAAAGTGTGTCCGATCAACTTTGGTGGTTGTTGGGATTCGTTCTGTGATTAGTTAAGTTTACATACAACAATATGTATCGCTTGAGTGTATAGATGACTTTGTTGATGCATGGTAAGGGAGGATGTGTAGGTACAAATTGGTTGGCTTGAGGTTGGAGATGTGAAACCCTTAGGAGGTAATGAAATTCGGTAAGAAGGGAATCCGAGACAAGTACCACTGGTAATTCCACGTTTCAGATACTACTCTACCTTTATTTTACCCAAGTCTTTCCCAGTTGATCACTCGGGGATCAGTGATAGGTAAATTGGTATCTATTGTAATGGTCCAATTCTTTCGTTATAGAAAATTCAAAGAAGAAAGAATGGGGCCAGAAAACTTTTTTGTAGTAACTTGGAAATACTCATCCTAGCCCAGATTTGGAAGAAATCGAATTCACTAAGATCTAGAGAAAATATAATAATGAATAAAAGACCTAATTGTGAATTTTATTATAAGAGTGGATAAATAAGACGATAAGGAACATGTAGCACTTTACGGAATCGAATTTCGACGAGTAGAACTCTGGAATTGATCTTTTTGTGAATAAGTACATTCTTCCTCTGCCGAGGCCGCCATTGTAGCGGAATGGGTCCGCTAGAGCAGAACATACACATTTTAAAGTTAAGATGACCCTATTTGGTATTTTTTGACTTTTAGGACTAAAGAGGCAACCTCAGACGAGTTCTTAACAGTTTTCACCATTTTGAGGCTAAAGGTAAGGTTTTAACTACCCGAATCCATTTTTCAATCCTTAGAACCTATTTTCTTGGGTTATCATCGATGAGGTAGGGTTTTGACATAAGAATTAAGGTGAAAAAATCCTCTAATTTAGGTATTACGATCTTGGGTTTGGTCTAGGGTTATATGGTTTGTTATAATCCGAATAATTAGACCTTTGAATGTTGATCCATGTGTATATCCATTGTTGTAAACCTAGAACAAGGGGAAAGAATCCGTAAAGGGAAGATTCAAGTGTCTTAGGTGATGCTTGCGATTCTATGATGTGTGGTATATGCTTGTCTTGCTTCATTGTGATACTTGATTATATATGTATGTCCAATATTGATCATAGAATTTGAAAAATGTGATGTGTGATTGTCGTTACCATGAAATCGTGGCCTAATTTATGATCATTGATGATGTACTTGTAATTGTGACTGTGGTGTGTGATTGGGGATCAGATTGCCATGTTCCGACAAGCTAACTTGGATTGGATTTCTACGTTCTGGCATAAAAGTTGGATCGAATTACCATGTTCCGGCATAAAATGGGATCGAATTGCCACATCCCGACAAGCTAGAAAGTTGAATTTGGGTTCCGTGAGATGACCAATTACGTGAAAACATATGATTGTGTCGTTATTTTTAATGTTGATAATATTGACTATGCGATATATATGCATATGATTATGATATTGTATTGACTTGTTTATGTACTGAATCTGCACTTGCTCTTATTTTTGTTGAGTACAGGCATCATCAGGAGGCTATTGACAAACTTCATTAAGAAGATCAGTGACCGTTCAAATTCAAGGGTGAGTTAGTTCTTCCAGGCTGCCTTGAGTTATCTTTGTTTAAGTTCACTCTTTTCGGACTCAAACTATTGGTTAAGTTGTTGTTAGTTTCGGAATTGTACCCCTTATTCTTAGACTTTTTGTTGTTAGAGTTTTGGTACATTGACTTTTAGGTTCTACGCGTATTTTTCACATTATTTTAGTTTATTTTAACTTGCTTCCGTAACTTAAATACCTTAGTTCTAGAGTTATTGGTTTAGTTGGATAGTAGTAGTGGTTCTCCCACCGGAGGGTCAGGGTGGGTTTCCATCACGACGATTTGGGTCGTGACACGTTTAGCCTCCAAAAGTATGACCAAATAGATTACTAGAAATGTAAGAATTCCTATTCTTTCAAACTTCTTAATATTTCGTAAAAGTTACATTGATTACCGTTAAACAGTCTTGAATTTTTTCTTGTATGTTTTAGAAACTATAATTCATATTAGTTTAGGAAACCCTTTGTGCAAATATAATTGGAAAGGAAAATATTTTCCTTATAGGATTGGAAACCTTGTCCTTATAATTTTGAGACTACTTGGGATCTATGTATGAGGTATATAGTTGAGGATTGTAAGACATGGTACAAGATACATAATGTAGTCCTAAGGTCTTGAAAGTATTGTATGTTTTTTTTATAGTGGAAAACTCTCTCTGCTTTTGTTGGGAGGAGTAGGCCTAGTCGGACCTCATTACACCCTTGTTGTTATTTTTCTTATCTATTTTCTATGTTTGTGATTTTGTGCTAGTTCATCCACGATATTTCTGCATCAATTGGTATCAGAGTTTGGTTAGTATTTCTAGACATAATCAAGGGTTAATATGTCTCTATCATATTCAACAAAGTATGAAATTGTCATGCCCTGAGAGCACCCCCTAGACGTAACACGACGTACTTGACCCCAAAGCGGTCTCATACAAGCCTTTAGCGTAGAATAACATAAGATCATAGGAATAATGGAGGAATTTAAAACTTTTAAGATATACAATTGAAGTCTTTATCATAAATGAAGACAAAAGTTTTTTCCAACTCTTTGTCTCAAACCATCTATTTAATACTCAAGAATAGTAGTGTTTGGGACGCAACCCATACAATGTCTTACACATAAAAGTAAACGACGTAAATGTAAAGTGGATGTTGTCCTTGAATTTATGAAGATTCACCAAGATCTTCAATTCTTTCTAAATCCTTGAAACCTAGCCTCCAATAACAATTCAAGCCTCCAACCCAATATTTGGTTAGAATGAAGGCAATACATGTTAGTACAAAATTTACCAAGTACGAAAGCTAGCACATCATATGAGCATCTCAAAATGGTTAGTCAATAGAAGCATCAATCTCCAATATAAGCATCCTATTCATGGAACAGTCTCTACTTAGACCGTGCATGGTTACATTCATCAACCTTAAGTCTTTCATGTTACAAGACAACTATGTCACAATCCACCTCCAAATATACTTGTTCAATGTTGGGATATCATCTAATACAACCATCCAAGCTAAGACCTCTCTTTGGTCATTCTTGGGGATAGTCCATCTTATAGTCAATACCTAGATTTTCATGTTATATTAATTATACTATATGTATATGGTCAACTCTTAAGCTTCTCTATGCCATAAGAGTATCATACTCCTAAGTAACCCCAAGGCACACTTGTGTAATGCTTGAAAGACATTCCATACTACCCTTCACACTAAGCATAGCCTTGAAGTTATCCTAGTCATATTAATCCTACTTTGGCCTCATTATTATCTTAACTCTCAACCTAAGGGAATCTCTCACCTTTTAGTCAATAATAACTAGGAAGGGCAACTATAGCACAATCTTATCTCACAACTCCTCTTTAGTGACCCTAAGTCATACTTTGTGTAATGCAATCATAGAATCCCATAATACTAATCATGCTAAGTATTACTTTTATGTCTTCTTACCAGTACTTCTTAGTTTGGAACCTAGTTCCTATCTTTAGCTTTAGAACCCTATGAGGTACTCACTCTCAAGCACATCTTAGTGTATTATTACGTTGAACCCTAAGAGATACTTCTTTTAGTATGTCTAAGTTTCTTCTTCACGTGGACCCTATGAGATACTTTCTTAAGTTTGTCTAAATCCACCTATACTCGTGAACACTATGAGATACCACTTTTAGTATGTCTAAGTTCATCTACACTCTTGAACACTAGGAGTTACTTCATTAAGTAAGTCTTAGTCCAGTATGCTATGAGCACTATGAGATGTTTCTCAACATGTCTTACTTCATAGGATATAGAGATCTCTACTAGGAACCTTGACTCAACTATGTGAAGGATCCCATATTATGAGACCTAACTTTGGGAAAACCCACACTCTATTACGTAAGAGTTTCCCCTTTAACTTGGATAGTCCTCACATCAACTAGGTGTGGTTCTTCTCTCTTCTTGAAGTTTGGACCCTATATTGTGATACTCCATTTCATTGTCAATATCCACTTAGAGCCGAGCATACACCCCATTATTTACTTGTTAAGACTTGCTTAACACTCATCTCTCATGGAAGGATGTCCTTGACAATCAATCCATATTCAAGTGATTATATCACTTCCATCTAGCAAGCATTCTTAAGTTATGTTAGATTAGTATAGGCCTTTCACCACAATCCAACCTATTAGACTTCTATTCTCTTTTAGACTTTACTCTCAAAGCATTAGCATCACTAGGTAATCATATTAGACTCACCCTAAATCCCTAGCTATCATGATCACAAACTCTACTCTCAAAGTTTCTTTTTAATCTCTTCTTTATATCTAGATTTCAAGGTAATTTAGTCACGTCTTCCATACTAAGTGATTCTATTCTTAATTGATCATAAAGGTTCAATTCTAACTTTATAAGTCAAGATACTTCCTATTCAATCAAGTCTAGCTCATTTCATATTTAGATGATCTTAACTTTGATCAATTAAAAATCAAGACATTGAAATAGGAAGATTAGTTTTGATCCTTCAACATTGCCTCTATTGGCACAAACACACAAAGATCACCTTCATCAACTTAGATTAGGGTTCATCATGGAATTCACATGAAATCATCATCTAATCATTAAACAAATCTAATTCGAACATAACTGAGTGTTAACCACTAGGTTGGAGTCACATTCAAGCCCTACCCATAATGCAATCACAGCCCTAGCTAGAATTGGGTTTTGAGTTTACATTTGGGGGAAACTATGTTGGATCCGTGGGTGGAAGAACCCATGTATGAATAATCTTCACATACCTTTGATCAATGCCTTAAAGAAAGCTTGAATCCTTGGTAAATTCGGCCCTAGCTTCTGCCCGCATCTCTTCTCTTCTTCTTCTTCTATTCTAGAGAGATGATTTTTTAGAGAGTTTTTTGGGCTTTAGATGTATGAGTTCGATTGATTAGTTTAGGGTTTATTTAAGCTTATGTAGGTGGTTAAATAACCTATTAACCGACATATATTAACACCTAACTAATGACTTGGCCATCTACGGACCGTAGATTGATCTACTGTCCGTGGTTTGGACCCAAGGCTCATATTTTGCATGACAACTCATGCCTGACCTATGGGGCGTAGGTTGATCTATTGAACGTGAATTGCAACCGTATGTCACAAAATTAACAGTTTTGGGGACTGTTTTTGGGGTCCTCCTCAAGGACCCCCCCCCTCATAGGTGGTCCTTGGGGAGTTGTACCCAGACGTTTAACCCCTAAAAATGCTTTTCTAAGTATGGGAATCATTTATCTTGATTTTAACCCTCATACGACACTCCAAAAGTTCACTACAAGACTCTATGACACTCTAGTTTGACTTAATAATATACGGGGTGTTACAGAAATAGAGAAATTTGATGGAGGGTTATAATTTCAGTCTATGGAAGATTCGAACGAGATTTTCTTTGGTTTTACAAGGATTGTGGAAGGAAATTGAGTAGGAGTTCCAAAAGAGTTGAAAGAATCATAACAACAAGACCTGACGGAGAGGGTTTGAGTGCGATATTCATGAGCGTTACAAATTAAGTTCTTCAGGAAATTGATAAAGGAAAATCTGCAGCAACGGCATGGAAGAAGTTAGAAGATCTTACTCTAAGAATCACTCACAAACCACCTCTACTTAAAAATCAGGTTAGACAATATCCGTATGAATGAGGTACACCGATCAAAACTTACCTTGATGAGTTTAATTCAATTATAATGGACTTGAAGAATGTATATATCAAAATTGAAAGTGAGGATAAGGTCTTAAGTGTGTTACGTTCTTTACAAATATTGTTGACAGTGGAAATAATTCGGATGACAATGACTATGTAGGGGAAGTTTGTGATGTGAGCTCTGATCATAGACAGAATTATTGGGTTCTTGATTCCGGTGCAACTTTTCACATATGTCATCACAAGAATTAGTTTGCAACTTACAAACATTTGAATAAATCGTCTACCTTGGTGATGATAAACCGTAAAAGGTAGAGTGGATTAGTAATATCAAATTGAGAATGTTTGATGGAATTATCAGAAATATTAAGTGTTGGCATGTTCCTTGAATTAAGAGATATTTGATTTCTCTTTTAACTTTGGATGAGCAAGGGTATAAGTTGCATTCTATATTGTATTATCTACAAGCTGGTGTAGTTGTAATGAAAGAAATTGTAGCTTCTGGGAAGAGTAATTTGAATCAGTCTCAGTTGTGGCACGTGCGACTTGATCATATAAGTAACAATGGATTGTCTTTGTTGAACAAGAAAAATTTGTTGGATGGTTACAAAAATCAAGCTTTAAGCATTATGTGTTTGGTAAGAGAACACGGTGAAATTCAGCAGTTGGCTATAAACAATAGCAAAGACAAGTTAGATTATATACATTCGAACTTGTGGAGTCCAAAAACGAAATTCCCTCCAAAATTGGTGCAAGGTACTTTATAACTTCTGAACTGAAAATAGGTTGAAATTTGGCAACTTAAAGTTCAATAACTTTTGCAACAGAAAGGGCATAGAGAGACACCGCACTTTTGTTGGAACACCACAATAAAATAGTGTTGCAGAACGTACGAACAGAACACTTAGTGATAGAACACGACGTATTCTTTCATACTCATGTGTTAGCAAGACTTTTGGGATGAAGTAATTAATACAACTTGTTATTTGGTCAATAGATCCTCATCTATTGCTATTGAGCTTAAAACTCCTTTTGAAGTTTTGCCCGATTCACCTGTTGATTATTCAAATTTGACAATATTTGGTTGTTCTGCTTATACTCATGTAAGAAATGGAAAAATTGAGCCGAGGGAAAAAGAGAAAAGGTTGTGGATTTTAAAGCATTGTACATGATACACAATGTATTCCTAAGGGCTTGAAGGAATTGTAAGCTTCATCTTTTTTTTTCACAGTTGAAAATTTGCTGAGAGGAGTAGGCCCAGCTGAATCTCATTACATCCTCGTGTTATTCTTCTTCTCTATTTTCTTTATTTGTGATTATGTGCTAGTTAATCCACGATATTTTTGCAACAATAATGCATAGCAGGAATATAACAGCGGTGAAGGTAATATACTTTAATGGTTAAAAAGAATGACTAATAACAGAGAAGTTGGCTAGTCTGGTTATTTAAATAAGGAATCTAATTGTTGATCATCAAAGAATATGACAAAAGAATAATCGATGTTATCTCACAAGTGGAGTCTGGGGAAGTAGTATGATGAAAGTAAAGTGTGGAAGAAAGTATTAAAAATAATAGTTGGAATATTATTCTGTTTGAAAATACATTACATCAATAACTTTAAATAGCTAGAATAGGCATACTTTCAATGGTGAAGACACTTATGTTACAGTTAAGAGATACATACAACTTATTGGGTGCTCGAGCACCACAGTGACGTAGCTATAGCCACCCTAGGGTAACTAGTACACCCTTCATCTGAAAACTATTAGAACACCTGGTCCTACGACGCCAGTTAGTAGTTTAGTCGTATTAGGATTGTCTTACTAGTTCAGTAGTTATTATTCAATTAGACTACTTTAGTTCAGTTCGTTTAGGAGTCTTATTACTTTCGTTGTAACTCTATTTAAGAACTTGCTGCCTTCATTAATAAAGCACATTTAGTTCATATGGTATTAGAGCTCTTCACGCTCTAAAGAGTACGATCCAGTTTTTTTTTCTTTTTCCTCTCCTCACGCAGATCAGCAACAATGACCAACAACAATGGCAACAATCCCAGAGTTTTCAATGCTGATAACACGACAAGCACCAATACTATCATTCAATTCAATCCCGCATCCCAATTACCCATCAAACTAAGTAGTGGTCACAACTTCGCCACCTGGAAAGCCCAATTTTCCATGCTTATGTATGGCTACAATCTCTTTGGCCATCTCGATGGAACCAGTCCGTCCCCTAGTCGCACGATTACCCTCGGCACGAATATCTCTCCCAATCCTGCCTTCTTAACTTGGTTCCGTCAGGATCAACTCATCCAGAATGCTCTCATGGCTTCTGTCGAACCCACTATTGCCCCTACTGTTGCAGCCGCTGACTCGGCTAAATCAGCTTGGGATGCCTTGCATACCACTTATGCGAACAAATCTCAAACTCGAGTCTTCAGTCTGCGTGATCAGCTTGCCCGTGTCACTAAGGACTCTCGCTCCATTACTGAATATATTCATACTATTCGGTCCTTTTCGGATGAGTTAGCCACTGCTGGTGCTCCTGTTTCCAATCCTGAACTCATTGTCAAAATACTTAGTGGTCTAGGTCCTGAATTTCGTGAAATATCTGCTGCCATTCGTGCACGCGATACGCCTATCTCCTATGAGGAACTGTTTGAAAAGTTACTAGACTTTGAACTCTTCCTCCGCCATGAGGATGCTAAGAAACTATCTAGTACCATCACTGCTGCAGTTGCTACTCCCACTAAATTCAACTCCAATAATTGCAACAACCGTAGACAAACCAACAACTCTCAACAATGGCGCCAGAACTTGCATCCAAGCGATCCACCACAAGGGCAATCCAATTCAAATCCAAACGGTATTATTCGCTGTCTATTATGTAACAGAATTGGCCACACCGCCAATGTTTGCCGCTCGAGACTGCCGCTGGGCTTACAACGGAGACCAATCCCTAGATAGTTGACTCAGGAGCCACCCATCACATCACGACAGAGCCGCACAACCTACAACCATACCACGGTAACGAAGATGTCTCCATGGGTGATGGTAACAAAATTCCTATCTCTCACACTGGTTCTACTAAATTAAATGCATCAAATAATGTTTTTAAGCTAACTCACACTTTGTGTGCCCCTTCCATTAAACGCAAGCTTATCTCTGTTTCTAAATTCTGTCAAGACAATCTTAAGTCTGTTGAATTTTTTCCTTTTAACTTTGTTGTGAAGGATCTGAAAACACGGCAGCCACTGGTGCACGATCGGACTAACAATGGACTATATGAGTGGCCTGTCTCACATCCCCAAGCTCACATTATCTCCACATCCAGCCCTCTCACTACTTGGCACCAACGTCTTGGTCATCCTCACTCTAGAGTTCTTAGGTTTATTTGGAATAAATTCTCGCTATTGTTTCATGAGAGAGACAAAAATTTTCATTGTAATTCATGTTTATCTAATAAAGCTCATCGACATCCTTTTACTCAATTATCATTGTGTAGCTCTAAACCACTTCAAATTATTTTCAGTGACTTATGGGGGCCATCACCAGTCTTATCTCTTGATAAAAAGTTGTATTATTGTATTTTTGTTGACCAATATACGAAGTACACTTGGCTCTACACACTAACAAACAAAAGTGAAGTTAAAGATATCTTTCAAAAATTTCATCCTATGATGGAAAAACATTTTGACTATAAAATTTTATCATTGTATACTGATGGCGGAGGTGAGTATAAAAGTCTTGACTCCTATCTTTCACTTCACGGCATTCAACACCTCTCTACCCCTCCCTATACACCCCAACGAGTTGCACTTGCAGAACGGCGACATCGCCATATTGTCGAAACAGCAAGAACACTCTTACATGAGGCGTCTCTCCCACCCCAATTCTGGTATTTTGCATGCCATCACACTGTCTACCTCATCAATCGTCTTCCAACCTCTCACCTCGATAATCAATCCCCATTCCAAAGATTACTTAGAAAATCACCTAATTATAACTCCCTACGAATTTTTGGTTGTTTATGTTATCCATGGCTAAAACCATACTCCAAAAATAAACTTGAATCAAAATCTACCCCATGTGTCTATCTTGGATTCTCACTATCCCATCACTGTCACCAGTGTTTTGACCCAATTTCTGCAAAGGTTTACTTATCTCGAGATGTGCGATTTGTTGAGGATGTTTAAGACATTGTTCTCCAACATTGCCATTAAATCAACTCACCTGGAATGGGCAACACCAACAATGCCAAGTTCTTCAGACCCCACACCCAAACTTCCCATAGTTACAGATCTGCAAACTCCATTAGAAATAGCAGCACGCACTATTGCAGATTTTCCATCACCATCTGCCTCCTCTCCAGCCCAGTCCGGAGACAACTTAAACTCGCAGTCCTTATCCGACAATGCATCAGCGACAGCCGCAACAGATTCACCTCTAGCAACTCCTCCCTCTCATGGTAAATTTTTGTCTTCCTCATCTTCAATAATTCCTGCTTCCCAGAACACCTCTTCTATATATACTGCCCAACATTTAGCACTACCACGCCTCCCTACAAACTCTCAAACGCCGATAACAACCAACACACAAAGCAGCTTGTCTCCTCTCCTTGTCTATCACCGTAGAAACACCAACCCACCAACACATATGGCTCCTCAACCAGCCTGTCCTACCTTCGAGTTAGAACTCGCTCCTTCACCGCCTCAATGTCCGTCTCCTCCTACCCGTGCTGTCACTCGATCCCAAAATAATATCACAAAACCAAAAAAGATTTTTGATTACCTAGCCAAATTGAACCCCACTGTCACACCCACTACTGTCAAACAAGCACAAAAATATCCAGAGTGGCGTTATGCAATGAAACATGAATTTGATGCTTTAATTAAAAATCAGACTTGGGAACTTGTTCCTCCTGACCCGAATAAAAACATTGTATCCTGCAAGTGGCTTTTCAGGATCAAGAGAAATGTTGATGGGTCCATCGACAGATACAAAGCGCGCCTAGTTGCAAAAGGCTTTACTCAGAGGCCAGGCGTTGACATTCGTGCCACATTCAGCCCTGTCGTCAAGCCCACCACAGTTCGCACTGTCCTCTCTGTGGCACTTCGTCACAACTAGCACCTTCGCCAGCTAGATGTCAATAATGCCTTCCTCCAAGGCAACCTTGAAGAGGAAGTGTACATGGCACAACCTCCGGGGTTTACTAGTGAAGACAAACCAATGCATATATGTCGGCTACGGAAGGCAATCTATGGCTTGAAACAGGCTCCTCGGGCGTGGTACAATTCCCTCACGGGTTATCTTTCATCCATAGGCTTTGTTAAGACAAAATCTGATGCCTCACTACTTGTCAGACATGGTGCAGATGATACGTTATTCGTCCTCGTCTATGTCGATGATATTATTATCGCTGGGAGCAATACTTTAAGTGTCAATCAGGTTATCACTTCCCTTGCTTCTAAGTTCTCTATTAAAGATTTAGGTAATCTTCACTACTTTCTTGGTGTTGAAGTGATACGCAGCTCCAACGGTTTAATTCTCACCCAAGCAAATTATGTGAATGAAATTTTGAATGATGAGCTAATGAACGACTGCAAGAGCGTTAACACGCCCATGAGTGCATCTGAGTTACTCACCTTGTCTGATGGAACTCACTTGACTGATGCTACACGTTATCGCCGAGTCTTGGGTAGGCTTCAATATCTATCCTTCACTAGACCTGACATAGCCTATGCAGTCAACAAGCTTTCTCAATTTATGCAAGCACCGCCAGACCTTCACTGGAAGGCTGTAAAACGTGTTCTTTGATACTTGCGGGGTACCATTCAACTCGGCCTACGCGTTACTCCCATTGATGAATTCAATCTACATGTGTACTCTGATGCAGATTGGGGTGGGGACATCGTTGACATAGTTTCTACATCTGGTTACATCCTATTTCATGGTCACAATCCGATTAGTTGGTCATCAAAGAAGCAAAATATTGTCTCACGCTCCTCCACTGAGTCCGAATACAGGGCAGTGGCTAATGCACTTTCTGAAACCTTNATGTCGACGATATTATTATCACTGGGAGCAATACTTTAAGTGTCAATCAGGTTATCACTTCCCTTGCTTCTAAGTTCTCTATTAAAGATTTAGGTAATCTTCACTACTTTCTTGGTGTTGAAGTGATACGCAGCTCCAACGGTTTAATTCTCACCCAAGCAAATTATGTGAATGAAATTTTGAATGATGAGCTAATGACCGACTGCAAGAGTGTTAACACGCCCATGAGTGCATCTGAGTTACTCACCTTGTCTGATGGAACTCACTTGACTGATGCTACACGTTATCGCCGAGTCTTGGGTAGGCTTCAATATCTATCCTTCACTAGACCTGACATAGCCTATGCAGTCAACAAGCTTTCTCAATTTATGCAAGCACCGCCAGACCTTCACTGGAAGGCTGTAAAACGTGTTCTTTGATACTTGCGGGGTACCATTCAACTCGGCCTACGCGTTACTCCCATTGATGAATTCAATCTACATGTGTACTCTGATGCAGATTGGGGTGGGGACATCGTTGACATAGTTTCTACATCTGGTTACATCCTATTTCATGGTCACAATCCGATTAGTTGGTCATCAAAGAAGCAAAATATTGTCTCACGCTCCTCCACTGAGTCCGAATACAGGGCAGTGGCTAATGCACTTTCTGAAACCTTATGGGTCACCAATCTCCTAAATGAGTTGCGCTTTCCAGTACATCAGCTACCCACAATTTATTGTGACAATCTTGGAGCCACATTCTTGAGCAAGAATCCTGTCCTCCATAGTCGTGTTAAGCATGCTGCTGTGGACTTTCACTTTGTTCGCCACTATGTTGATATTAAAAGGGTTCGTGTTGTTCATGTCCATGGTGCCGATCAAATAGCAGACACCCTCACCAAGGCACTTTCTAAATCTGCTTTTGAGTCTAATTTGTTCAAGTTAGGCTTAGTGACTCATCGTCTAACTTGAGGGGGCATATTAGAACACCTGGTCCTAGGACGCCAGTTAGTAGTTTAGTCGTATTAGGATTGTCTTACTAATTCAGTAGTTATTATTCAATTAGACTACTTTAGTTCAGTTCGTTTAGGAGTCTTATTACTTTCGTTGTAACTCTATTTAAGAACTTGCTGCCTTCATTAATAAAGCGCATTCAGTTCATAAAAACTACGTTGTAAATATATATGCCAAATTCTATATTTAAAGTTGGACACCCTTGACAAAAGCTATGTTTTTGGTTCAGTGGTAATCGATTTCCATTTGAATGAAGAAATTTCATGTTCGAACCCCAAATAACACCGTATTTATTTTATTTTATTTTGACTGTCACACATCATTATTCTTGGACACCCTTAATAAAGTTTCTGGCTTTCTTGGACACCCTTAATAAAATTTCTGACTCCGCCACTGGAGCACCAGTTAACCTCCCCGCAGAATCGTTTATCTATGTTATTTCTTGAAATATGAGTATATAAATCGAACAACATCTAGTGAACAAAAATTCTAAATTCGCCACTAGTACGGTAGTATCTAATCATTCCCATTGCAGATAATTTACTACTCATATAAGCATTATAAATACATAATTTTTTTGAGTATGCAGCTAATATTTGTACACATCTTTTGTTGTGACACTAAGTTTTTCTTTTGTTGCAAGATAGATTCGGAGCCTATGGATATCAACACAGACTCAACCCCATATGAATTTCCGAGTTCTGATTTAATGGTTTTGGAAGGACATACTTCAGAGGTTTGACCGCCACGATTTCATAATAGGCAAAAATGCTAAGTATCATTTCTTTTCTGTCTTCTCTATGAAAATTACAATTGTTTCTAAACTCATGTCAGGTTTTTTCTTGTGCTTGGAGTCCAGAAGGGTCTCTTCTTGCATCTGCGTAAGCATTAGTTCCATTTCTTTAGTTTGTTGCTCTCGTCTATGAATTAACTCATGTTTCATATTCATACTTTTGCTTCTACTTTCCAATATGTTTTATGTGGTCAAATTCTTTGAAGTGATTTTCCTTAGTTAAAAGTAGTTTTAGACTTGTCTAAGGAACCATCTCTCGTATAGCTAACCATGTGTAATATCATTTTAGGTCGAGAGACTCTACTGCTAGAATTTGGACTATTGGAGATGGTCCATGTAATTCTACTATCCGAAGGAGAGCTCCAAATGTTTTGGTTTTGAAGTCTTTGGAAAGTCAAACAAGTGAGACCCACGATCTTGTTACAACACTCAATTGGAATGTGAGTTTTCTACTGCTCATTTTCATTAATCTATCCTTTCACCAATTTGATTTTCTTGTGATTATTCAATCTTGTATCGTTGACTTTTTTCTTGTACAGAGTGAGGGTACCCTGCTTGCAACAGGTAGTCATGAAGGCAAAGTCAGAATGTGGAACCGATATGGTAAGGCAAAAACTTATTTTGAAGATTGAATGTATAAATTGACCATTCGAAAAGTATGGTTCCGAAAATACTTTTGTTATTTGGATTATTTTCATGTCTTCATGTTTACCTGATTGAAACTAAAAGGCACCAAGAAACAATCCATTTACTTGTTGATAAGCTTTTCGTCGTGTTGAATCTATTCAATAATGTTGAGTCCTTCTCATTGTTGTTCAAATGTGCGTGTTGTCCTCGTGTCTGTTTTTCTCTTACTGATAATCCTGTAACTGACTTTTCATTCAGGGGAATTGGTTAAAAATCTTGACAATCATAGTTGTCCAATCTTCGGTTTGAAGTGGAACAAGATGGGTGATTATCTACTTAGCGGTAGTGTTGATAGAACTGCAGTTGTTTGGAATGTGATATCTGGCAAACCGAAGCAGCAATTTGAATTTCCTTCAGGTGTTTTGTTTCCCTTGCTCTGTCTATATTTTACCTGATAGATTTTGTTTTGTTTTGCATTTATTCTCACTGTTGTTATACAACCCCATTCAGTTGTAATTGATGTTGATTGGCAAAACAACGATTCTTTTGCGGTCAGCCTCACTGGTGGCATGATTTACATTTGTAAAGTTGGGGAGAACAGACCAGTCAAAAGATTCTCAGGACATGAGGTGTGATACCATTTCATAACGATTCCAGTTCGAAACATTTTATGTCCAAAGTGTAAACTTAATTTCCTTTGTGAATATATTCTTAAAGAGTTATTAACTTCGCCATTACAGAATGATGTCAATGCTGTCAACTGGGATCCCTCAGGTTCCTTGCTTGCTTCATGCTCTGACGATGCCACAGTTAAGGTAATTCCGTATCAGGTAGAGGTGGTGTAGTGTGCCACTGGCCCTCTGAGATTTGCATATGTTGAATTTTAGCTTCATTTTTTCCGCGCTAGGACTTTATGTGTGTTGTTTCCAAGGAATTATGTTGTATAAAATAAGTCATTGCTTTTTTATACAGATATGGAGCATGAAACAAGATGTTTGCTTGCATGATTTCAGAGAACATTCCGAAGTATCACATATAATATAATTATTTCTATTTTTGTTCTTTATTTATGGTCTTAGTTGATTCATTTAATCAAATCAGACATCACCTGCTGCTATTATGTCCTTTTAGATTACATATACCGTCAAATGGAGTCCAACTGGCGCTGGTACAAGCAATCCAAATCAACCGTTGTTACTAGCAAGGTATTCTATCTATTGCTACTAGTCATGTTTCTAGCCCCGGCTTGATTTGTTGTTTTATCTTGGAAATCGATTGGGATTGGGATAGAAATCCTGGATTACAAATTAACCCCTTCTACATATTTTCCCTTTCATTCTTCATCATCCTATCCCTGATCCGTAACACCCCATTCCACGGCAGCAGAACGAATTTTCCTTGCGAGTAAAAATAATCTAAGAGAGATAAAGTTTTAGTATAACAGTCTAGAAAATAGATTTTTGGTGTGTGTCGATTAATGTGTTGCACCTAACCTTTTTGTTTCTTTGAGCTTATTGGTTTTGTTTTATTCTCTTTGTAGTGGTTCATTTGACGCTACTGTGAAAATATGGAATGTTAAACAAGGGCGTCTTCTTCAAAGCTTGAACCGTCACAGGTAACAAATATGAACTCATTATGTCTACTTAGACACTGGATATTAAGGCACTCTAATAGAATTTCACTTTTCAATTGTTATATACAAGCTCAAGTACTATGGGGTTTGTTTACTCGTACTCAATTGAACTATCGATACATATATACCTATTTGGATGGGGATGTGAGGGGAGAGGAGTGAGAATAAGTTAATTGTGTATCTTTCTTTTAGATCATTAAGTGTTTGTATCGTTTTTGTTGACTGTTTTTGTCTTTTTACTAAGTATATTATCTTTCATTTTGAATTCAGAGGACCTGTTTTCTCTGTTGCATTTAGTCCGAACGGCAAATACTTGGCAAGTGGATCAGCTGATAAATGCATGCATATATGGTCAGTGAAGGAGGGAAATATTGTAAAAACTTACACTGGGGATGACATTATTTATGAAGTGTGTTGGAACAAGGAAGGCAACAAGGTTGCAGCTTGTTTTGCAAATAACAAGGTTTGCGTGTTTGATATAAGACTATGAGATTTTAAAAAAAAAAACTTAGGTTTTACAATTCAAGCGACTCTACTCGTAGAAACGCAGATTGTAGATAAGTTTATTTTTATTCGTCACCTGGCGTTTGATTTACCTGTATTAGGGCCCGACTAAATCATTATGACTTTGATCTAAACTTTGGGTGGTATTGCTCGTATAGCTGTTCTGCTTTCCTTCTTTTGTTGCTTGTGATGAAATTGACATTGTTGTGATTTTTTTGATTATGTGTTATTGAACCATATTGTTAGTTCCTTGCTTGCAATTGAGCCAAAAAACCTAACGGATCGTTTGGTTTGCAAACAAGTTAGACTGGATTATTGAGTGGGAATTATAGTATAGGGATTTAAAACATGCATCTTACTCTAGTTTCTTTTTTATTTTAATTTAGGCATAATACATAAGGAAATTTTTTAAAATATCAATATTTTAATATTTAAGAAGGCTTATTAGCAACACTTTCAATATTTAATAAAAATGTCAAAAATTTTATTTTGTTGTGTATCTTATTTATGATTTTATTATTTGTTTTTACTTAAAGAATAGAATTATTTAATAACAAAAGCGAGAAAATCAAGGGAGAGAATATTTCAAAAAAATTAAAGATTACTTAATTTTCTCATCAGTTACATTTTCAAATAAAACTCAAACTTTGTTCTTTTTTTTCCTCCATAATCTTAATCTTTTTTTATTAGTCATTCAAATAGGTTTGTCAAATGAATTTATAGTTATTTAAGAAACATATTTTTATTCATATATTTTTTTCATTTGTATTTATTTGTTTCTTCGAAAATTTTATATTTCGTATTTATTTCAATATGTATTTTATTCGTATTTCTATTTATTCTAGTTTTTATTTAAAATATTGTATGATAATATATAAAATACAAAAAAGTAGTATGATGAAAAAGTGAGATAATAGTTTTTAGAGAAGAAACATATCACTTAAAATTCTCATCATTAACCATTTCAAAAAAAAAAAACTCCTTTTTAATTCTATAAGATCAACTTTCCTTTGTTATGTTTTCATTTTAATTGTATATCAATATTTTTTTACATTTTATGTGCTCACTTTACCATTCCAATTAAAATTAATTTTTTTCTTTCAAACTACAAATTGTATTCCGGTGATCAAAATTGTATTACTTGATTACCATATATAATATATACACGTATCTCAATATGTATGAATATGATTTATGAAAGAGTACAAGATTTTTTGGGGAAAATAATATACTTGGTGGAAATAATAAATTTGTTGAGGAAGGATATAATATTCTAAAAAAATAAATACAAATTGACTATGAAAGAAATAAGAATACAAGATTCTGGAAACATATTGCATACATAGTAAAATAATATAATCAATATACAATATTGAAAAAAAAATACAAATTAACTGTTGAAAAACAGGATACATATATGTTTTTAAGAAATACAAATTCATATGAGATAGCATACATAGTGAAAATGATATAATTAGAATACAATATTCTAAAAAAATATAAATTGACTGTTAAAAAATAGGATACATCTATGCTTAAGAAATACAAATTCATATAAGATACGTATTTGAATGACTACAAGTATAAAAGAAATACAATATTCTTAATAAAAATACAAATGATGTGTAAAAGAAAAATAATTGACTAATAAAAATTAATATGAATATTATTCTGATATGTATACAATTTCGCAACCTTCTTCTTTGGCTCTCTCTTTCTTCTTCATCTACTATGTTTCTTTTTTTCAATTCTTTTCATCAAATTCAAATCTGAATCTGTGTTAATTGTGAATTAATAACCCTATAAGCAAAATTCAAAATTATTAAAAATGAATATATATATATATATATATATATAAAATCAAACAATATATTATGTATGAATGCTTATGTGGCTTACTACAAATTACAATCTACTAAATCTCAAATATACAAAAATAATCATAAAAATAGTGTTTCAAATACTAAAATTCTGAAATGCATAAATATTTGATGAGTATGTTAACAAACTCATATACAAATCGAAAAAATAACGAAAAAATTGTAATACATACAATCCAAAATTCAACATAATTTTTATTTCGAAAACAAAAACTTATGAAATCTCGCAAAATAAAAGATGATAACGAAAATACCTTTATGTATTGAGAGATTTCTTAAATTAATCGATTGATCTGAACAAATTGATATGAACTTGAATAATTAGTTCTTCAACAATGAGATACAATAATGGTGGAAATGGTAAAAGAGAATTTTTTTTTGAAAATCTTAAAAATGGAAATAAATTTAATGATATTAAAGTCTAGAGAAGTCTAAATGGATAGTGAATATATTTAATGTTGGATTGTTATGAGAAATAAAAGGAAAGACAAATAATAGTATTTACAAATTATTTTTAAAATATTGACATTTTGATATTTTGACTAAATATTTTCAAGTGTAGATGTTTTTAATAATTAAGTTAGAAATTATGACTACTTTACTAATTTTTCCTAATACATATATTAGACCCTAAACTTAGCTTCAAATTTTAGTTTTGACCTCCAACTTTCATAATGCACAAACAGACACTTTAACTATCCAACTTTTAAATAAATAAACACATGAGTCCTACGTGGCAAAATGCATGTAAGACACCACGTATGACAAAAAAAAAAGACATGTAGGATGATATGTAGGACATGTATGTCTATTTGTTCAACTTTATACAAGTTTAAGTGTCTACTTGTACAAATTCAAAGTTGAAGGGCATAAATGTAATTTAAAACCAAGTTAAAAAAGCATATTTATGTATTATACTAAATAATTTTAAGTGCATGCATATGTTTTCATAATTTTTTTGCGTAAAGCATCTATATGAATGTAAATAACCTCCTTTTGAAAAGTACAAAGTTTGTACCTTCAACTTGATATTCTAACTTTGGTTTCTCTTAAATTACCAACATCAATTTTCTATTTTAGTTGATTTATGTGCTTATTTGGATATGTTGTATAAGACGTTTAATATCGTGCTTTCATTCATTGCCTATCAAGTATATAGAGGTTCTTTTTCAACTTAATACATAATCTACTTGTTAAACTTGTTTAAAAATATTCTATTTAGATATTCAATTTAAGTCATATTTCAATCGAACATTTCAATTCATATTAAAGTGTTCAATTAGATTCTTTCAATTTAAATTATCTAATAGACAAATAAAAACATGCATATAAGTTTTTATAAAATTCGAATTGGAAGTACTAATTGAAACACTTTATTAGGAATTGAAATGTATGATTGAAGATATAATACATAAATGTGATCTTTAACTGTCAATCCTCTATTGAGCTCTAAACGTTCAAAAATGGTAAAATGGGGATGAAACTCCGACTTTTGAAAACATTCTATTCAGGTAATATTTGTTCATCGTGATCGTGAACCAAAGCCTTGATATCCGATGAATACCACTTGTCAATTCATTAATTAAACATCAAGATCGCGACACACACCACAACAAAAATGATCATTAGCGGCATTTAATTCTTAATTCTTAATTGCCGATAAATATATATTTTTAGCGGCAATTGTCACTCTTTGTATATGTCCCTAAAGTCTTTAGCGACATTGATTCTAATGACACTTAACTAATGCCGGTAAAGACTTTAGCACCCTTTATTAGTGTCAATATTTAATGCCACTAAAAGTACAATGGCTATGTGATCGTGATGATTAGCACTCAATTGGGGCACCAGACATCAGCATATAACAACTCACCAAGACACAAAAGTTCACCGAATAGACCCTCAGAGGTTCGTTCAAAATTCCGAGCACACAAATCAGATTTGATACCCAACTAAACTCGACTAGTCGGACTCAATAAAATCGTCAAAACATGGATTCGAGGTCTTCTTGACCCGAAACCTGTTAAAGTCACAATAAACATAAATTTACACTCAAAATACCAAACTGTCCTCGGGACCTCTGAAAATTTAACCATGACAAAAGATTATCTCCTGAATTCAATGGAATCGTCAAAAATCCGATATGAGCGTCTGAACTCCAAATGATGACCACAGTCAATCCTTGACTTAATTTTCACCTTAACTCAAGGGCTCAAATCCCCATAAAAACTCCGAAATAGAAAATGGCAACAGTCCTAGACGACCAAATTATTCTCCATCTCAAAGTTGATGATACTTACGAAATTTCATATTGAGACTCGTAGATCTGGTTGTTACCAAAAAAGCACTTTTAACAAAGTTTAGACCTCCGAAAAACAAAACTCCCAAAAATCACAACTTATCAATCAAATTTCGAAACCAACTTTGCAAACTAATCAGGAATAACTCGGGGCAACTATCAGAAGGGGTAAAATGACAATTCTCCGGAAAATTTTCAAAAATGACCTTTAGAATCATCACACAATGTTCTCTAATTTGCAAGAGATCCATTTGACTTTCGATTGATCATTTGCCAACTCATTTCTTCAATTTGAAGTTCTTACACATTTTTGAGTGTCCTATACTATATGGTAGTATGCTTAGTTTATGGAAAGCCACATGCAATGTCTACCAAAACATTTCTTATAATATAATGATGAAGGATTAAACAAAAAAATTACTTCACACACAATTTAAGGGGATTTCAAACTAAACACTATATATAGTTGCATGAAGAAATGGAAATTTATCGAATCGTTTTATCTCTTGTTGAAGAATAAGAATCATATTCCTAGTTAGAATGGCTGGTTTGTCATCACGTTTTGTTGGAATAGTGGTATTGTTACTTGTTCTTGTGAGTGGCATTGTTTCAGCCAACATGGGAATGAGAAACAGGCTTGCTTGATGGCGGCGGTTTTGGTGGTTTTCTTGATGGTTTGCTTGGGGATTTGCTAGGTGGTTCTTCCTCTGCTGGTGGTGGAAATTAATTTAATTCAATTCAATTCACAAGTTTCATGTTCTATGTCACATGTTCTATCATTTAGTATATATGTATTTGTTTTTGTGGTATCTTCTTGTCAAGCTTGGTGTCAAATGACTCATTTTCTCATATGTTATGTATTTCTACTTTTTTCTTCCTTTCATCTTATGAAGATTCCTTTACATAGGCTAGGGTTTCTACCGAAATCTCGGCTCGAAGAACATCAGTTGTTCTCATCTTGTCAACATAACAGACTAAATCTAGCTATTGGTTACCTCTATGTTTATGAAGGTTTATAGCACTTCAACGTGCCAAAACTCTTAGTCTTTGACAAGATCTCTTCGGAATAATCACTCCATTATAAATGCTCTTTTCGTCTCTGACTCTTGTAACTTTTGTCTATCTTATTAACATGGTTTTTTTTAAAAATAAAATAATGATAACAGACTAATCCAAATGTAATTGATATTTAAGTCATATAATTTTAATTTAAACATTAATTTAACTTTATCAATCAATAATTTGATTAGATCGACATATCTTGAGCTTAAGATTTAATCATATGAATTTAACTAATAAAATTTAAATGTCTATAAATACACCTTGCTTCAAGCCTTGTTGAGGTGTAGACTTGTCGGACCTTAAAAGACAAGATTTTAAAGTATTTATAAAGTAATTTCTTTTTACTTCTTTTAATCGATTTCTTGAAAAATAAATTGAAACTAGAATGACTTTGATTACATTCAACCTTTTCTCTTAGATATTCCTGAAAAATCTTACTGAAAAGTTAGTATGCACACTGAGAATTAATTTCAACTTTGCTTATAGACAGACAGATAATCATTTCTGCAAAAAAAAAAGGCTACAATTTCTTAATGATACACCATAAAAAAACTACTAGATGTAAAGTATTTGTAGCTAGCAGACGTCACTTATATTTACATATAAACTATATGTAGTTAAAAAATAAAATTGAATATAATTACAATTTTACAACTAAATTTAATTATTCAAATAATATATAATCATTTTATGCTCGACAATTAAGTTGGTCAACTAAGCTCACCATTCATCAGTTTAAACTTGTATTTCCCCCTTCAAATCTACTATGAATAATTTCTATTATTTAAAATATTTATACAATAAATGTGGTACACAGGGGCGTAGCTACAGCCGGTGAAGGATGATCAGTTAAACATTCTTTATCAAAAAATTATATCGTGTATATAAATAAAATGTGTCTTTTATTATGTGGCCCTCCGGTAAGCATGCTTTAGCAAATTCTTTTTTTAAAATTGGAAAGAAACAGAATTAGAGTGAGGAGACAGAAATAATTTTTTCATACCTTAAACCACAGTTCGTACCTTTGATTTTGTCAACACTGAGAAGCGAGAAGCGAAAAGCTCAAAGTCAGATAAGACAGTCTAAGAGGTTATGCGATAGTTACCTCAAAAGAAGATGCCCCGAATCTTTCTATTTCTAGCCTTAAATTTAATCACGCTTCATTCAATGGATTTATTAACCTAAGAATTAAGATTTTATTGTTTCTTCATATTTTCCATCTATATTAGTAAATCGTGAGATTAACACCATCCTATGAAATTATATTTAAAGATAAACTTAAAAGTCACTTTCCACTATTATTCTTTTGATTATTTTCTAAATTATTCTTTTAGAAAATGTAAAATACATAAGAATCTAACTGAAAAAAGGGTAAATATGAAGATAACAATTCTCTTGAACTATAAAAGAATATACCTATTTTAAATTATTGAAAGAGTCTCAACGATTTACTTTTTTTTTTTTTGGTAAACAAAGATAATTATATTAATATAGATTAATATGCATCAAGAATTCACTTAATATATGAACTAGAGGGAGTGTATTATACTAGTACCTAAAATTATTTTTCTTAACTTTTCTATGTTAATTTTGATTTATACCATTGATAGTTTTATAATTTAAGTCTTAATATGATTTAGTTAGATGATATGTAATTTAATTTTAAATTTGGATGCACCCATTTATCAGTTAAAAAAAAATTGTATAGTCACTTCGTTAAAAAATATTCACTCTTTTAAAGTTTGAACATCCTTGATGAAATTTTTTGCTCCCTCATTGGGGTACAGTGTGATTCACATTCGCAGAAACTAGTATAGTACTATAAAGCATAATACATAAACAAACACTCAAATTTAATCTCAGTGAACAAGTATATAACACTCCAACTTTAAATATACTCGCCTAATTTGCAAGAGATCCACTTGACTTTTGATATATCATTTGCCAATTCATTTATTCAATTAGAAGCTTTTGCTGCTTGTGGAGACCTTTAAAGTAGTTAAGAAATCAATCTTTAATGATATGTTGATTTTGCCATTTAATAGCTGAGAGAATCATGTCTAGTTGTATTGAAATTAAAGACCTGATTAATTTAATAAACGTTTAATCAGATTGCTTTTCTTCTACAAAAAATTATGAAATTAATACTTAATGTTATATTGATTTTATTTTATTACAGTACTAGTCATATTGTAAGGGTGGTTGGAGTAATTAACCCTTAAGATTAGGGTGTCCTTGGTACATATGAAAGAAAATATTTTTCATTAAAAATATTTCGTTGAAAAATAAGTATTTAATGTTTGTTAAGTATAAAAAAAGAATATTACCCTACGAGTATTTTATATATAATCTAGCAAACACTGTATCGACAAATGATTGTTAGAGGGTGAGGATAATTTGGGGTTGGTGGGATGGTGAAGGTATGAGAAGGAGACAATTGCTTTGGAGTGCTATTATGAAACTTGTTTTCGATGTTTTTATTAGAGAAGTTATTTTTCTAATTTTAATATATTTTATAGATTTGTTTGACTTACACATTTTAAGAAACAAAAGAAGAAGAAGAAGGTAACATTGTTATATTATTTCTATTAATTATAAGTTATCTAAATATTAAAAAGTTAATAGTATTTACCTATTCATTAATGTATAAGATAAAATAGATATAAAATAATAAATTATTTTTAAATTTTTTAAACTAAATAAATAAAATTGAACTATTTATGCCTCTTTTAATCATACTAAACGTTCCTCATACGTGTGCCACATTCACATGTATATATTCTTATTCCTAACAAATCCCAAAACACAAGGTCCAATTAATATTTAGCAATAAATCCATACTGTTGTAAAATTAAAGTAAAATAAGACAAGAAATATAAAAGATAAAACAATAGAAATAGGAAGACAAAAGATCAGAGCATTTCTTATTCATCAAAGTATTCATCAAATCTTCAAGTGTATCCAATAGGAATCCTTATGCCTCTATTTATAGAGTAACATAGAGCATACAAAAGGTTAGTCATAAACATGAATAAAAAGAAGGAGGTTATGGAGATGAAAAGTTACAAGAATAATTATCATAAAAGGTGGAGGTTATATTCATAATGGAGGGAAATGATGTAGTAACTTCTTGGTGTAGTGAATTATCTTCATAATGGAGGGAAGTAATGTAGTAACCATTTTGTGTAGTGGACATCCACAATATATTATTTTATAACACTCCCCCTTGGATGTCCATAGATAATAGGCCTCGTTAAAATCTTACTAGGAAAAAACCCTGTAGGAAAAAATCCTAGTGAAGGAAAAAGAGTACACATATCTTTTAATACGCTTTGAATGTTGCCTCGTTAAAAATCTTACTAGGAAAAAACCCTGTGGGAAAAAATCCTAGTGAAGGAAAAAGAGTACACATATCTTTTAATATGCTTTAAATGTTGCCTCATAAAAATCTTACTAGGAAAAAACCTTGTGGGAAAAAATTCTAGTGAAGGAAAAAGAGTACACATATCTTTTAATACGCTTTGAATGTTGCCTCGTTAAAATACTTACCAGGAAAACTAAATTGGGACAAAACCATGATTAAAGAAAAGAGTACAACATGTATTTTTCTCCCCTGATAAAAACTTTACTTGATATATCGAAAACAGTGCATTCCATTCTTGCATCACAACTTCTCAAATATTGATGTTGGTAATCTTTAGTGAATAAGTTTACAAGATTATTACTTGAATGAGTCTTTGAACGGCAATCTCACCATTTTGTTGAAGATCACGTGTGAAAAAAATATATTTGGTGAAATATGCTTTGTTTGATCTCATTTGATTATATTCCCCCTTCAATATTATTTTCGTATATAGTGGTTTTTATATCCTTTGCCAAAGGAAAATCACATATTGGTTGAATATGAATAATCATGATTCCAACTAAACACACTCTAGACTTACTTCATAGATCAATAGTATTTCTGCATGATTTGAAGAAGTGGTTATCAATATTTGATTCTTTAAGCTCCAAGATATTGTTGTACTTTCATATGTAAATAAATAATTCATTTGTGATTGAGCTGTACGCGGGGATCAAATAAATATTTTGCATCTAAATAATTGATCCTTTTAATTTTATTGAAGCTCATCTTTTCTTTTCAAAGAAAATCACACATCTTCTAGCATTTGCATAACCAACAATTTGTAAGTGCACCAATTGCACTAATACATGACATTTTAAATCATTTTCATGAGGTTGAAAAGATTTTTTCTTTGTGTTAAGCAATCTCAAAACCATTGGGTACTCAATGGAATTGCTTTAAGACCTTTTAAATCCTTCAAGAATTTCCATATAACCTTCATTGTCTAGTTAGATGTAATAATCAATCATTATGCATATTCAAGTATTTCATCTATTGCCAGACTGAAACAAGTCTTATTGTATCCACCACTAGAGAATATATCTCCATTTAATAATGTCAGGATTTTTGCAAAAAATCTTTATGCCCCGAGGCACAAACCGTACTTTATATCTTACAGTTATACTTTCGCAAAATGATTCATTTGTACCCCACTGACATATATTTTGATCTATGAACTATAAGTTTAAAAACATCACTTCTCTAAGTGAAATAAAATATACATGAATAGTGCATTTTATTTGGCTAATCATTTATGTATTCACAATATATGACAATTTCAAATTTAAGATCCTCGTAACCATTTATAGCATTGGGTGTTACTTCATATCAAATATACCATCGACGGTCATTTTGACATCGATTCCAATACAACATAACTTATCGAGATCTTTTCATTTTTCATCATTTTCATGTACCTGAACCTTTGCCAAGGTTTTATGAAATGTTATATCATAGTGCTCTTTCAAAGCACTTATCTCATTATCAATGACCATTTCGATAATTTGCTTCTCTCCTTTCTGAGGAGTTTTACATTTAGAATCGATAGGTTTATCACGTTTTTGGCGTACCATAGACTTTGTCCTTTAAGGACTATTTATTAGAGCGTTTGCAGCTTAATTAGAATATTGGGTCAGCAAATACATCTGGCAAATTACTTGCAACATTTTGTAAATGAATTATCTCTTGAACTTCAAGTTCACATAATTTTTAATGAGGATCTAGATAATTCACCTCATACATAATTTTCAACTGCTACACATATCTCCCCCTAATATTAGGAAATCTAACATTTACCCTCGACTTCGATTGGGGATTCATCTTTGTGCATGGTGGAGCATTAAAATCATATGTGCACATGTCAAATTTTAAGATGAAAATTATTTGGTTTCTGACCCTAAACCAATTGTGTTGGGAGAACCTTGTTGGCTTGATGCATACATATTAAATAAACTCATCTCATACCAAATTTTATTTGAGAGATTTGTTCTCATAATCAATGGTCTAGCAATAATTTGAGGTATACAATTTTTTCTAAACCAACCAGTATTATTAACATGATTTTATAGTTTGAAATTGTGCTCTTTATAGTTTAATAATTCGAGCAAACAACCTTACAGAAATCAATTTGTAAGTTGATACAAATGCACATGTGACCACATCATGGATGCATTTATTAAACCACAATAGTAAACGGTCCACATGGCAGGTGAACCGGCCCATATTCACCTTTTTATATGTTCCAAATAATTTTAGGGGATACAATCTCACCCTTAGCTGGTACTATGACTATTGTATCACGAGAAGAAGCTACAAAAGAGAATTCTTGAAGAATCTTTTATTTCTTCAACATATAGCCACATGAATTTTCAATATCTTTTGCATCACATTTGAATCGAAATGGCCAACCAATTGTGCCAACTGATATTTATTCTAGTAAACTTCTAGTTTACTTTTGCATGTGATTCCATCAGCATGCCCATGTATGTATACAACAAACAAAAGGGGAAAAATGGATAATCTTATACATAAATATTTACAACCCACTTTTGTTGTAGTAATTTGAAGATATTATATCTTCCCATAGTTTATTTTCTCAATATAATATTTTTCTTTTAAATTCTTCTGAAACTTAAAAGTTTCTTTTGAGACTCACTACAACCCTAATATAATGAACAATTTCATCCCTCCGGATAGTAACAAATTAGTCCTTTCGGAACTCTCAACTAATTTTGTATACTACCATAAATTTCACAACGTCATTATTATGGTGACTATCTAGAGAAAATTATTATTATTATTGTCATGGTTAAATTATCACATGCAAGACTTATTTCTTGACAACCAATGACTTTTTTTTTTCATAGCCACAACCTTTATAGGAAAGAATTATTTCTTTTCTTTGTCCTTCAATAGTTCATAATTTAACATATCACAATATTTATGTATTACTTAAAGTATATGACTAAATGATCATTTATGTCAAAATACTTCTTTTCAATATCTCAAACCTCCTGTAGAGGTGAGATATGACATTTATCCAACAATTCATGGACGTGTTCTTATCCATAAGAACACAAGTCACATTTTCTTTAAAAAATGGACCATAACCATTTGAACATACTCCATAAGTTTCTATTAGAAATTCGTTGTCATACTTTCACATTTACATATCAAATTTATGTGACTTACCTCAACATCACTTTAAATGATCAAATGTACTATCACTTTGTACTCTTTTATTTGATGGAGGATTTACAAAAAAATTTAAATTTGGGTTGCACCAACAACAATGTGTCCAATAACTTCTCATACCACTTTGATGGATAAAAATTACCTTCACATTTGAAGGATTATCTTAAGAACTCATAATGTTCTTCCTTTTCATTATCACAATGATGGCTATTAATATTTTACCATATTCATATCATACATTCAACCACTTGTCATTTTTCAGACATATTATGCACTGCTACCACATTCACATAAGAGAATGGAGCAAATTAATTGGGTAAATTTCATGACTTTCAGTCAAAAGTATACAATTTTATGTTAGTCATCATCATATCATCATTATAGTGCATTAGGACTTAAACCCAATGTCTTACCCATATAAAAATCGCATTTGGTCATAAATTGATGGGACTTAAACCCAACTTCCTATTATCTTGGTGAACCGAGACTTTACTCGAAGTCTTACCAACTTGGTGCGGTGAAACCTGAATTCACCGTCTTACCCTCAATCAATGTCTTATAAACCAAATACATTACCAAAAATGATAAATATTAAATATCATAAATATAATCTTAATTTGACTTAAATTGAATAAAATTGAAAAAAAAACTATTAATTAGAATAACATGTTAGAATCATAAATCGCAAGTAAAATAAATTAAAACATTGTACCTCACAATATTGTTGTAAAGATTATCATAATTTACTAACCATTATCAAATAATCACAAAATAAACTTTGTTAGTACAAATAATATATAAAATATGAAGTATACCTTGCATGAAGAAATATTAGGGTAATTCATAAGAAAATCAAGAAATACCTATCATTATTCTTGACGGAGAATGAGCAACTCGTGTTGATAACGTGTTGTAAAACTAAAGTAAAATAAGACAAGGAATATAAAAGATAAAGCAATAGAAATAGGGAGACAAAAGATGAAAGCATTTCTTATTCATCAAATCTTCAAGTGTATCCAATAGGAATCCTTATGCCTCTATTTATAGAGTAACATAGAGGCATACAAAAGGTTAATTATAAACATGACATTAAACATGAATATAAAGAAGGAGGTTATGGAGGTGAAAGGTTACAAGAATAATTATCATAAAGGTGGAGGTTATCTTCATAATGGAAGGAAGTAATGTAGTAACTTCTTGGTGTAATGGATTATCTTCATAATCGAGGAAAGTAATGTAGTAACCATTTTGTATAGTGGACATCTACAATATATTATTTTATAACACATACACGTTATTTGAGGTAAAAGTTCCAATATAAATAGTATAGAGTATAAAAATCTCATATATTTGGGTGTACGTTACATCGTACTTTTAAAGTTATCTTATTTACAAATTTTGGATGTTCAATTGCTCTCGCATACATTTTGTGGATATCTGATACATTGCAAGCGATACATTACTTAATGAGAGATATGTATTCGAGAAGGAATGAATATTTCAAGAGGAGACTATGTCCAGTAAGCAACCTATAAGTTTATTATGTATATATATAAACTAGGTATGAAATTTGATACTTCAATAAATTAGTGAATTATTATAATTTTTATTAATATATAAAAATGTATAGAAATTGGTATACATTAGTAAGTTTAATCTAGTGTGTATAAATATTTTATTGGTATGTAAACTATAAGCTGAAATTGATAATTATCGGTTAGAATAAAAAAATATTTAGTGAATAAAATGTCGATACAAACCGTTCTAAATTTGATTCAAAATATCAAATAAAACTTGAATTCTATATTATTTACATATTTTAAAAGTATTTATTAACAAGATTCACAACCGCCAGTAAAGAACACGATACTAAGGCCTCATTTGTTCCTATTAAGATTAAGATATCTGAATTTTGATATACATCTGAATTTTAAGATGTGCATGAAGATTTAAATGTTGAGAAACTCCATTAATGGGAGTTAAGAAAGCTTAGAGAGAGTTTGAGGGAATGAACCAATTCTTATTTATTCAATCTATATCTGTACATGCTGATTACACACATATATTCAAGTATAGAAAAAGAATCTTTGACAGCTGTAAATCCTAACTAACTAAGCTCTTCTAACTAATTCCATATAACTAACCAACTCTAAGTCTAGCATATGGTTAATTAACTATTTCTCGACACTTTCCCTCAAGCTAAGAATTGAAAAATATGTTTTTCATTCCAAGCCTGTCAATCAGTACATCATGTTGAGGCTTGCATAACCCTTTATCAGAAGATCTGCTTGTTGTTCTTTTGTTCCAATATGTTGAGTTTGAATTAGTCCTTCTAGTATCTTCTCCCTTACAAAGCGACAATCTATGTCAAAGTGTTTTGTTCTCTCATGAAAAATTGGATGTGCTGCTATTTGAATGGCAGCTTTGCTGTCACAAAACAATCTCACAGGTAACTTGGCTTGTACTCCTACATCCTTTAATAAACCTATCAACCATATAATCTTAGCTATTGTAGATGCCACGCTTCTGAATTCTTCCTCTGCAGAATTTCTTGAAACTGTGCTTTGCTTCTTTGATTTCCATGACACAATTGCATTGCCAACTTTACTATATATCCAGTCACTGATCTCCTGATTTCAACACAAGCTCCCCAATCTGAGTCACAATAGGCTACCAAAGATGATACTTTAGTACTTGGCATAAACAATCCAAGACCTGCTGACCCTTTTACATATCTTACCACTCTAAGTGTTGCTTCCATATGAGACTGTTTTGGAGAATACATATATTGGCTAAGCACCTGAACAACAAAGGCTATGTCAGGACTTGTAATTGTTAGATATAAGAGTCTTGCTACTAAACTCTAGTATTTCCCATAATCATCAAGAACCCGATCATCTGTATCATTCTTACTTCCCGTGTATCATCAAATATAGTAGAAATTAGCTTATGATTGGACTCTAAGGGAGTAGATGCAGGCTTACATCCTGCTAGTCTCAGTTCAGATACTAGTCCAAGTGCTTACTTCCTTTGATTCATAAGAATCTCATCTGCTGTCCTAGAAAATTCAATTCTAAGAAAGTATTTCAACTCTCCAAGATCCTTCATTTTGAACTTATGTTGCAAATTTTTTCTTGTTTGTTGTATGAGATGCAAACTACTTCCAGTAATGAGAATATCATCAACGTATACAAGAATGACAATAATGTCTATACCTATTTTCTGTGTAAGCAAAGAATAATCATTGTGAGATTGTACGATTCCCATATCAATCAATGCCTTGGTCAGTTTCAGATTCCACTGTCTTGGCGCTTGTTTTAGTCCATACAAGGACTTGTGGAGTTTGCAAACCATATGTTGTTTCTCCCCTTGGTTTGCAAAACCCTCAGGAACATGCATGTAGACTTCCTCATTAAGATCACCCTCAAAAAAAGCATTGTGCACATCCATTTGAAATAAAAACCAGCCATAAGAAGCAGTTAAAACCACCACAGATATGACAGTAACCATCTTTGCCACAGGAGAAAAGGTCTCAATGTAATCAAGACCTTCTTGTTGACTATACCCCTTAGCTACCAGTCGAGCCTTATACCTCTCAACCTCTCTAGATGCATGATATTTGACTTTGAAAACCCACTTACACCCCATAGGAACCTTATTAGCAGGAAGAGGAACAAGAGATCATGTTGCATTGGTCTCTAGTGCAGTAATTTTAGTTCTCATAGCCTCAATCCATTAAGGATCTTGACATGCCTCCAGATAAGTATTAGGTTCAATAATGAAAGAATAGCCTGCAAGAGAAGTTTTGTAAGGGGTGGACCACTTAGAATATGATATATACTGTGATATTGGATACAAGCAGGCAGATTTAGCACTAGGAGTGACATAGAGTCTAACCATACTGGAGGTTTGGAAATTCTAAAGGATTTCCTTGGTTGAACTGGAGGAGATGATTCTAGATATGTGAAATCACCAGGTGGGACTATAGAAGAGGAACTAGACTTGAATGATATAGAAGAAGATTGAGGAGATAATGAGATAGAGAAGGTTGTATCAGCAAAAAAAATATCAAGAAGAGGAGGAAATAAGGGAGCATATTCAGATTGAAGATCTCTGAAAGGAAAGACTGACTCTTTAAATACAGTGTCTCGACTCACAAAAAATGATTTCGAACTTAAGGAATATAACACATAGCCCCTTTTAGAAGAAGAGTAACCCATGTGAACAGCAGGAATAGCTCTAGGTGCAAATTTATCAAGAGACTTAGGATTTGTAGCATAACACAAGCTACCAAATACTCTAAAATGATGAACATATGGAGGATGACCAAATAACTTTTCAAATGAAGAGCATCCTTTTAACACAAAGAAGGTAATCTATTAAGAGTATAGATGGCAGTGGTCACACAAAAACAGGGATGGGCATAAACACCAGAAAATCAAAACACCGAAACGAATCGAATTTTTTCAGAATTTTGGTTTCGGTATTTCGGTTTTCGTTTCTGTATTCAGCTTACTTTTTTGTATTTTTCGTTATTTCGATTCGGTTTTCGGTACGTATTATTTTGGTTTTTGATATTTCGGTTTAAATCAAAATATTATACTATAATTTATATTATATTAATTAATAATCATTAATATTAAATAATCTTCTAAAAAAAAGAAAAAAGTATGTGAAACCCTATTCCTCTTCTTCCTCTTCCTCTTCCTCTTTCATCTTCCTCTTCTCCCTATTCCTCTTTCAGGCAGCAGCAGCAGCAGCCCGCCAGGCGCCAGCAGCAGCAGCCTGCAGCGACTTCGTCTTCAATCGGCGACTCATTTAAAACTGAAATAAAAAAACCGAACCGAAATAACAAAAACCGAACCGAACCAAAATATTTCAGTTTGGTATTTGGTTTACAATTTACAAGAATTGAAAATCGAAAGAAAAAAACCAAAACCGAACCGAAATATCGAATGGACATATGTTTTCTCTCAACCACTCCATTTTGTTAAGGAGTGTAAACACATGAGGTTTGATGTATAATGCCATTGACTTTGAACAACTCATCTACTTGACAGTTAACAAATTCAGTTCTATTGCTGCTTGATTGAAGTTTTGCAGTAGCATTAACAGTTGATCAGATCTCAGTTGCAATTGAAGTTTCAAATTACTGGTTTAGTCATGTCGATTGTTGGTGATGCAACTATTGAAGTTCAGCATCAAGTTTTGGTAGATCATAATCATCCTTTCTTCATTCATGCATCGGACACTCAAGGTTCTGTTCTAATCTCAATTCAGCTTCTAGGTTCTGAAAATTACTCTCTATGGAGTAAGTCTTTGAAACTAGTGTTAACTGGTAAAAACAAGTTAAGTTTTCTGTTAGGAACATGTAGAAAGGATATGTATCCAGCTTCTCTGCATCCTGTGTGGGACAGATGTAATGCCATTGTTCTAGGGTGGATTATGAACACTGTTTCTAAGAGCCTAGTGAGTACTGTCATCTATGGATCTGATGCTCATACAGTGTGGGAGGATCTTCGTGAAAGGTTCGATAAGGTCAATGCTTCGAGAGCTTTCTATCTTCATAAAGAAATAGTTACCTTGTCTCAAGGAACTGCTTCTGTGTCTAATTACTTTTCGAGACTTAGAGAGCTATGGGATGAAGTTGAAACTCTAATTCCCCATCCCTCATGTGCTTGTCCTGAGTCGAAACAATATACTGAGCATTTCCAGTTTCAGAAACTATGGCAATTTCTTATGGGCTTAAATGAGTCCTATGTGCATTCTAAAAGTCAGGTGTTGATGCAAGTTCCTATTCCTACTGTTAATCAGGCCTATGCCATGATAATAAATGTTGAAAGGCAAAGAATGAATGGTAATTCTATCAGAGACAGCTCTTATGAGTATCGAATGTCTTTTGGCACCTCTTCTAATGCTGGGGATACTATAACAATGGTAATGCTTCAGGATCAGGTGGAGGTCCTTCTGGTGGTAGTTACAGGAACAGGAACAACTATGTTGATGGGAGAAACATTTATAGTGATGGAAGAAACAGTAATCCTACATCTGGTAGACCTCCAATCTACTGTGAACTTTGTCATTATAAGGGACACACTAAGGATGCTTGTGGCAAGCTTCATGGTTATCCTAAGAAGAAATGAGACACATCTCATTCTAATGCAAATGCTACTACAGCTGCTAGTCATAATGACTCCTCTGTAAGCTCTAATGCTAGATCATATAGTTCCTCTACTAACACTCCAGCAGGTACACAGGGCATGTCAATGTTTACACATGAGTAGTATAATCAGATTCTGCAAATGTTGAGCAAAGGAAAGGAAGTTGATTATTCAGTTAATGTTGCTACAACCAGTACTTCAGGTATTCATATAGCTCTTATGACTGATGTGGTAAATGCTAATTGGATCATTGACACTGGTGCATCAAATCACATGGTCCACAATCTAAGTTTGATAAGTCAGTCTACAGATCTTGGTGATAAAAGACAAATGAATGTAAACTTACCTACTGGTGATCAAGTTCCTATTACTCATGTTGGTGAATCTATACTACTTAAGGATAAAACGGTGAAGGATGTGTTGTTTATACCATAGTTTAAGTACAATCTTCTATCTGTCTCACAACTAACAAAGCAACTAGGTTGTGCTGTGGTATTTTTTTCCTGATTTTTGTATCTTTCAGGATTTCTTCAATGGGAGGGTCCTGGGGATTGGTAGAGAAGATCAAGTCCTTTATCTGTTCAACACTGAGTTTTCAGCTTCTACACATCCTGCATGTGAACAAAGCTCTCATAGAAGTTGTGCAGTTGGAACCTTAGTGGATGATATGTCAAGATACACCTGGATTTTCTTAATGCACACTAAATCAGATACTATTACTGCTTTGCAACATTTTCTGTGCATGGTGAATACACGGTTTGATGTAGCAGTCAAGTGTTGAGAAACTCCATTAATAGGAGTTAAGAAAGATTAGAGAGAGTTTGAGGGAATGTCTAATATAATGCAATGTAAAATAGTTTATATAGAGTAGTAAATATGTTGTTTAGGAAAATATTTTATTTTATAATAGACATTTATTATTGTTATCGATCAAATAACTAATATTTTTTTGATTTTTTGAAACCGTGCTAAATATTATATCATGGGAGTGCTTATCAATTTAAATATATTCATTAATTTATGAAAGTAAAAGACGTATATTAAATTAATAAGAATAAAAAAAATTATAATGGTAAATCATGTAATTAACATTAATTAAATAAGAAAATAATTTTTATGAGTTGTTGTGATGTAGTTGAATTAAGATAGAAATCTTATGTTTGATTCCGAATGGTGTTAAGAGTGTGTTACACATCTGATTCATTTAAATATATTCAGATCCATTAAAAGACTTGTAACAAAATAAAATAAACGAACTTAATGAACTAGATCTGAATAATTAAGATTAAATAATTAAAAACAAACACATTTAATGAGTGAATTTGAATTATTAAAATTTAGACCCCTACTAAGTGCAAACAAATGAGACCTTAATTTAGTTCACCAAAGTTAGCAAATTTAATAAGTATTAGCAAATTGTATACCGTTTTCATAGTAAACCGATTGGTTTAATAAGATTATTTTTTTCATACAAGTTTTAATATCAATTGCATACGCACACTTTAGTGACATGTCATGAAAATTAACGTTAATCTAATATCAAAATTGACATCAAATAAAAACTACATGCATTAAGGTACCAAAAAATGTTGTTATTTAATGTATATAATTGGTATATAAATTAATTTCAATAATCTTGTTATTTAATGTGTAAAAGTGGTATATAAATTGATTTCAATAATATTAGTTTAAAGTTAAGTATAAAATTAAGTTACACTCATTTTTGTATACAATAAATGATATTTCTTTTTGAATTTATTGCGTGAAATAATATGTTACAAGGTATACTCATTCCATTCAATAGGAAGATTATACACAAAACTGGTAAAATTAATTTATTATAGAGATTTAGTTTTATATTTTAGATTTATAAAATTCGTATACATCAAAAAATGCTAATTGTAAATGACGCAGTATTATCAAACCGAAATTATTCATCTAAATAAAATTACAAAAAGATCCATATTCCAAAAAAAAAAAAAGATTCTAGAAATAAAAATGCTTAATTTCAATTTATTTTTTGAAAAAAGTAATTTTCAAATAAAAAAAACTAAAATAATCATATCAACAAAAATAATTTTCAAAGCAGTAAAAATTACACGTAGTCACATAGAATCTGAATAAACACTATATAACCTGACATTTACTTATACTAAAGACATAATATTACATTGCGAAAGCTATTGTGTTGTCTTAAAAGGAACAAATAGAGTCCTAAAACCCTATCCTAGTCATAATAAACCAAATATATAAAAAAAAATCACTAAAACCCTTTTCTACTCATAATAAACCAAATATCAGAAAAAATTAAAAAATCACGATAAAACTCTAACACTAAGAAAAGATGAAGATTGATAACAACCAAAATACTAACTAACTAATTGAGAGAAAATTAGGATTCCTACATTTACAAAACACTATAATTAAGGAAAATATATTGTTAATTAGTTGATTAAATTTATCTTAACCTATTTTTCATTTTCTTAAATTAATTTATTATTTGTTTAGATATTGTCAAAAAAAAAACCTAATGTTATATATTGAAAACTACAAAGTCTTGTTCAAACTAATAATATTCACTCTTAAATATAGACATTAGTGTTTAATATCATATACAATAACACATTAGGGTAAGTGAAAAATGATTTTCATGAATGTCGATGGAATTGATATCTTGTTGATCACTCTAGGTTTTCTTGGAGCAATTGGCAATGGTTTTTGCTTTTCGATCACGATAATAGTCACCATCAAACTCATGAACATTATTGGTGGTGCAGACACTTCAAATGACCTTAATTTTATGCACAATATTAACGAGGTAAGTAAACAGTAAGACTTGAACGCACATCTATAGAGTTTTTGACCAAAATGAGCTATTTTTAAAACCAATTCACCAAAATAATACATTTTTAATTTTTTTCACAAAACTAGTATAAACGTACTTCATGGTAACGTTTTAGGATATTTTCATTATAAAAATTCAACGGACAAAAAGTTAACGGGTTGGCAACGTTAAACGCATAAACGTAACTGTGAGTAACGTTTTAGGTGTAAAACGTTACTCAAGAGTACGTTTTTGGAGAATCCAATCACGGGCCACTGACTCCAATCCTGCAAAGGCAGAGTCAAATCATTCAACTGTAAAACGTTACTATGCGTAACGTTTTACACTAAAATGTTACTTTGACTCCCGTTTCTTAGATTTGATTGATTGATAGTTGAAGGAATGGGGACGGAGGATAAAATTATTATTATTATTATTAAAACAAAATAATAATAATAATAATAATAATAATAATAATAATAATAATAATAATAATTTTAAAAGCTGGCGTTTTATGTTTTCCAAATTAATATTATTATTATTATTATTATTATTATTATTTTGTTTTAATAATAATAATAATAATTTTATCCGTCCCCATTCCTTCAACTATCAATCAATCAAATCTAAGAAACGGGAGTCAAAGTAACATTTTAGGTGTAAAACGTTACTCATAGTAACGTTTTACAGTTGAATGATTTGACTCCGCCTTTGCAGGATTGGTGTCAATGGCCCGTGATTGGATTCTCCAAAAACGTACTCTTGAGTAACGTTTTACACCTAAAACGTTACTCACAGTTACGTTTATGCGTTTAACGTCGCCAACCCGTTAACTTTTTGTCCGTTAAATTTTTATAATTAAAATATCCTAAAACGTTACCATGAAGTACGTTTATACTAGTTTTGTGAAAAAAAATTAAAAACGTATTATTTTGATGAATTGGTTTTAAAAATAGCTCATTTTGGTCAAAAACTCCACATCTATAACGTTATGGGAGTGATTAATAATCATAGTTTTGGTTATTTGCAGAATGTTATGTTGTTGATATACATTGTTTGTGCAAAATGGATCGCGTGTTTTTTAGGTTTGTCTAATCAGCTCTTTCCAGTATAAATAAATTCGATGTTAATTATTTTAATTTATACGTACGTAAGGGTTTTTATTTTTTTTTAAAAAAAATTTGTGTTATATTATGATCAATTTATGATTATTAGTATTTTGTTTAGAGGGTTTTTGTTGGACAAGAACAGCAAAGAGAAAAGCTTCAAGGCTAAGGATTAGATACTTGAAATCAGTTTTAAGACAAGATGTTGCCTTCAAGGCAAGTGTTTCTGATGACTGTCTAGTAATTCAAGATTTCATTGGTGAAAAGGTAAGCACTTTTTTGCTTTTAACTATTATTTCGAATCCAGATGTCACGTGTCTTTATTTAATTTTCACTTTGTTATATTATCGAAGGTTGTGTATTAGAATCATAACATTCGATAATTTCTATAAATCTTGCTAATTTTTCATACTAATGACATTCAACTGAACCCCTTGCGTCCACCTAACTTTTGCTACAAAATTCTCATATTGAATTGTGACTATATTGGAAAATAGGTACCACTTTTATTGAGGGACATATCAACTTTTATTGGTGCATACGTGGTAGGATTCTTGATGATTTGGAGGCTGGTATTAGTAATATCTTCAATATTATTATTGTTGTTAATACCAAATATCATTTATCAACGGGCTCTTGAGAGAATATCAAGACAAGTGAAGGATGAATCTGATAAAGCTGGAAACATTTTGAAACAAGTGATTTCTTCTATTAGAACAGTGTATTCTTTTGTTGGAGAAAGAAAAAGTATAGAAGATTATTGTGTTGCACTTGAAGGATGTGTTGAATTGGGAGTAAAGCAAAGTTTAGTTAAAGGATTGTTCTTTGGAAGTTATAGCTTTGTCACTGGCTTTGCAATTAGAGCTCTCTTGTCTTATTATGGTAGCATATTGGTTATGTACAATGGAGTTCATGGTGGCAATGTCTATATGGTCACCTTTGCAATTTTTTGGGGTGGAAGGTTACTATCTCTACCCTTTCTTTTTTATATTTTATCAATATTATTGCATGACATGTGAGGGCAGATTAGTAATTATACCTTTTATTATAGGTATAATACATAAATATGTCTTTTAACTTGATTTCAAATCATATTTATGTCATTCAACTTTGGGGTGCACTAGTAAATACTTGTATAAAGTTGAACAAATCGACACACATGTCCTACATGTCATTTTTTATCCTACGTGGTGTCCTACGTGTATTGTGTCACGTAGGGCTCATGTATCTACTTGTTCAAGTTTATACACTTTTAATTGTGTACTTGTGCATACCCAAAGTTAAAGGACATAAATGTGAAATGAGGTTAAGTTAAAGTGCACATTTATGTATTATGCCTTTATTATAATTAGAATTTATTGCTTAATAACTCATAGATGATTGAATCTTTGTATAGTCCATCAATAAATGAGATTAGCATGAGATTTTTGATGTTTAACTAGGAAATGTTATCAGTCAGTAATTTCTTATTTTCTTGTAATGATTTTTACTGAAATTTCTTTATACTTCCACCGTTCAACTTTATTTGAGTTAGTTTAATCTGAACCGAAATTTGAGAAAGAAAAAGGGATTTTTGAAACTAAAAACTAACCACCATATATTTTGAGACGGAAAGAATAGTTTACTTGTATGACATATATTATACTCTATTAAAACACACTAATAGAGTAAAAAAGGCATAATAAATATATGTGTCTTTTAATTTAGTTTTAATATTTTATATTTATGCCCTCTAATTTTGAGTGTGCATAAGTACTAGACATTTAAATTTGTATAAAGTTGAACAAATAAACATACACGTTGTACGCGACATCCTACATGACAATATTCATCCTACTTACTGTCCTATGCGTATTATATCACGTAGGACTCATGTATCTGCTTGTTCAACTTTTGTACAAGTTTCAGTTTACTTGTGCACACCACCCAAAATTGAAGGACATAAATGTAAAATGATGTCAAGTTAAAAAGACGTCATATGTTACACTTGCATGTTTTTTTTTTCCTCCAAACAGAAGTTTGGCTTCTGGTTTCTTAAAGATGAAGGAATTTGCAAAAGCAGTAGCAGCTAATAAACGTGTGATGGAAGTAATAAAAATGGTACCAAAGATTGATTCAGAAAACATGGAAGGACAAGCATTGGATAACATGACAGGGGAAATAGAATTCAAACACATTAAATTCGCGTACCCCTCAGGGAGCAAAAGCATAGGACTAATAGATTTTAGCCTAAAAATCCCGAGAGGGAAAACAGTGGCGTTAGTAGGAGGAAGTGGATCCGCTGTAATAGCATTGCTGCAGAGATTTTATGCTCCGCTATCTGGAGAGATTCTTCTCGATGGAGTCGTCATTAATAAGCTGCAGCCCAAGTGGCTGAGGTATCAGATGAGTCTGGTGAGCAAAGAGCCTGCACTTTTTGCAACCACAATTAAAGAAAATATACTTTTTGGCAAAGAGGATGCATCTATGGAACAAGTTATTGAGGCTGCAAAAGCATCTAATGCTCATGATTTCATATGTAAATTGCCTCAGGGTTACAACACCAAGGTATGTTCGTAAAATGTCTCTTATATATTCTCAAAGTATATAGTGTGTTCGGTAGAAAATGTTTTTCATGGAACATGCTCTTTAACCTGGCTTCAGCTGTTATCTATGCCCTATAACTTTGAATATACGCAAGTAGACACATGCATCCTCAATGACGTGTATCTCATACGAATTGTCATGTAGGATGCGTGTGCCCACTTGTGTACACACTCAAAGTTGGAAGGCATAGATGTCAGATGACTAAAGTTAAATTACACGTTTATGTAAATACTTTTGAATATGCTGCAATTTATATTCCATCATTCCTAGGACATCACTAAGTTATTACTTATATGCGCTATCGTGTAAAACAAAAATATTTATACGATCAGGTCACTTTTGAAAAAAATAATAGTTTGGAAGAACATACATGCAGGTGGGGGAGAAAGGTATACAAATGTCTGAGGGACAGAAACAGAGAATAGCCATAGCAAGAGCCATCATCAGGTCACCAAAAATACTCCTCCTAGATGAAGCAACCAGTGCACTTGACACTGCATCAGAAAGAGTGGTGCAAGAAGCTCTAGACAATGCCCTCCACTGGCCGCACCACAATCATCGTAGCAAGCCGCCTTTCCACTACTCGTAACGCTGACTTTATCGCCTTTATCCAAAATGGACAGGTCAAGGAAATTGGATCACACGATGAGCTTATTAAAAATCAGCAAAACGGACTATACGCTTCCTTAGTCCGTCTACAACAAAATGAAAAGCCTACTGGATCAACTATTGCCTCTTCACGACAATCTTCTTCAATTGCAAATCGCGGTGATACTTCAGTTCCGAGTACTTCAGGGCAAGGATCATTTAAAAGGCTTTTGGCTATGAATTTGCCGGAATGGAAGCAAGCAACTTTAGGATGTATCGGAGCAATCTTAGTAGGTGGAGTTGTACCAGTATATGCTTTTCTGATGGGGGCATTGATATCAGTGTCTTACTCGACTAGTCGTGACGAGATTAAGAGAAAGACTAAGATGTATACTCTGGCTTTCCTGGGGATGGCATTTATTACCCTTCTTCTCAATGTACTTCAGCATTATAACTTTGCGGTAATGGGAGAGCGATTGATTAAAAGGGTCAGAGAGAGGATGTTATCCAAGATGCTTACTTTCGAAGTTGGATGGTATGAGAAGGAACAGAATTCCACTGCTGCAATATGCTCTAGACTTACCGATGATGCCAGTGTGGTACGATGTCTACTCTTCCATATTCATTTTATATGACGGTCTTTGACTAATCATATACTGTTTCCGAATAATACACATTTAGCTCGAACGTGTGGTCTTAGATCATTTCATGACATTTCTGTGACTCTAACATCATTTCATTGACTACAGATGAAAAAACAAAAGCAAAAAGAGTCTGATATACTCCTCAACTTTGCGATTTAGAACTGATATATCCCTCGTTCTAAAAGGGGCTCACATATACCCTTATTGTAATACAAATAGGTATATGTGAGCAACTTTTATAACAATGGGTGTATCATCTCTAAATGACGAAGTTAAGGGTTATATCAGGCCCATTTTCAGAACAAAAATTGAAGTTGATAGAGTTACCAACTATATAAAAGGGTCGTTCTTTTTTATCAGACTAAAAAGGAAATAACGTGATATAGCGTGAAATAAGTAATGACAACATGTGCAGGTGAGGTCTTTGGTTGGGGACAGGATATCATTATTCATTCAAACAACTGCGGGGATGACCATAGCTTGCACAGTTGGCCTAGTTATTGCGTGGAGAATGGGATTGGTTATGATCGCGATTCAAGCTGTCATCATTTTGTGCATCGATTGCAGGAAGGTTTTATTGGAAAAATCCATCAAGTCTCAAGAAGAAAGCAGCAAATTAGCAGCTGAAGCAGTTACTAATCTACAAACTATAACAGCCTTCAACTCCCAAAGCCGAATTCTTCAAATGCTAAAAGAAGCCCAAGAAGGCCCTCTACGCGAAAATATACGACAGTCATGGTTGTGGGGAATTGTTTTTGGCACTACCATCAGTATCCAGTCATGTACATGGGCTCTCTTTTTCTGGTTTGGTGGATATTTCATGGTAGAAGGCTATATTGGAGCTCAAGCCCTATTCCAAATCTTGGTGCTTTTACTTTGCAATTTGGGTGTCATCGCAGAGTTAGGAACAATGACTAAAGATCTCGCCACAGGTACGAATGCTGTCAGCTCAGTCTTTGCAACATTGGATCGATATTCCTTAATCGAGCCAGAGGATTCAGATGGTTACAAGCCAAAGAAAATAACAGGCCATATCGAGATGTGTGAGGTGGATTTCGCGTACCCTACCAGGCCTAATGTGATCATCTTCAAGGGGTTCTCAATAACAATTGATGCAGGAAAATCAACAGCATTGGTAGGACAAAGTGGTTCGGGAAAGTCCACGATAATTGGTCTAATAGAAAGATTCTACGATCCTTTAAGTGGTGTAGTAAAAATAGACGGACGTGACATAAGATCATACCACTTGAAGTCATTGAGGAAACACATAGCACTTGTAAGCCAAGAACCAACATTGTTTCGCGGAACCATAAGGGAAAACATAGCGTATGGAGTGCTAGCATCAGAAGAAGTGGATGAATCGGAGATAATTGAAGCCGCAAAGGCAGCAAATGTCCATAGTTTCATCTCAGCATTAAAAGACGGATATGATACATGGTGTGGGGACAAGGGACTGCAGTTAACAGGAGGCCAAAAACAGAGAATCGCGATAGCTCGTGCAATATTAAAAAATCCAAGGGTGTTGCTATTAGACGAGGCAACGAGTGGATTGGACGATCAATTGGAGAAATTAGTACAAGAGGCAGTTGAACGAGTGATGGTTGGGCGGACAAGCGTGGTTGTAGCACATAGGTTAAGTAATATACAAAATTGTGATACAGTTGTTGTGTTAGACAAAGGCAAAGTTGTGGAGAAGGGGACTCACTCTTCTTTGTTAGCTAAAAGGCCTTGTGGAGTTTACTACTCTCTGGTTAGTTCAGCAAATCATCATCCTTAATTACACTACTAGAAACGAAGGTTTTTCCACTATGAATTAGTCGGAAATTTGTACTTTAGAACATGATTTTCACTCATTTCCGTTGAATTGATTTTTGTCAATTTTGTTAGATAAGGCTAAATCTTGTTTGATGAATATATAACTATTATGGTGTTTTGGCCTAATTTTAGGGTCATATATTTGTGGAGATTTCCAATATATTAAGGGTAGGTAGAAATGAGGAAAAGGGATTCTATGTTCTTCAGTGAAATCGTTTTTAAATTCTACGGAAAATGGAGAAAATTGGGTAAAATTAGAGGTAAGTTTATTAGTTTACGTGACATGAGTGGAACTTTATTGGCTTATGTGGCATGCCATGTGACATCTACATGGAATCTAAGTGACATTTAACCGATTCTGCTAATGAGAACGACATTTTTGACCCTATAGTTTGACGGTAAGGATATATTTGAGCCGAAATATACTTCAAGGGTATATTTGAGCTATTTCTGATAGTTCAAAGGTATTTTTGACCCTTTTACGTTAATTAAATAATGGAAAAATATATAATTATTTAAAATTATAAATATAAAGTGAGGCACGCTACCACTACCGTTGGGTGTTGGCCATGTGACATCATGTTGGCTTCCCAAAAGAATATTTCTTTCGGGCCAAATACATAAGCAGATCCTTAAACTTGTTGGGTTTTTTCCCTCAGGTACCTCAACTACTTCATTTTTCTATTGAATCATTGAATCCCCATATTTTATTTCGTTTAAACAAACACCGTTGTCTGATGTGGAACCAGATTTATGAGGGGCATTGATAGAGGATACATATGTTGTTCCACAACTCATTAGTACAATTGATAGTGAAAACATTCAAGAATAATTGTGTTTTACTTAAGTCATTTGAACACATTAGAAAACAAATGAGACTAACACGGTTTGTCTTCATTCCTTCATCATAATTATTATAATTCGAACAAAATTGAAGGCATTTACAATAGAAAAGCCGATTAAAATCAACCAACAGTGTTTTAAAGGAACAAATTATGGGTGGTTCAATGATTCAATAGAAAAATGACGTAGTTGAGGTACCCGAGGGAAAAAATCCAACAAGTTTAGGGATCTATTTATGTACTTGGCCTTTCTTTCTTATACGTTCTAATTCAATATATTTAAACAATAGAGATGAATCTAAATTTTCTAACTTTAACAAATACAATGATCGTGATGTTATTGTAACAGCAGATAATACAGTTCATCAAGTGGAGAAGGAAGGCACAGTCGTCATTAATGAGAAGAACGAAGACTCTATCACTCTCAATAGTGTGTTCCATGTTCCAGGGATGAGGAAAAATCTATTTTCTGTTGCAAATGCCGTAGATGCAGGAAGTTATCTCCTATTTGGACCACATGATGTGAAGTTCCTTCGAAATATCTAAGAACTCAAGGCAGATGTCATTCATACCGGTAAGAGAGTTAATGATCTATATGTTTTATCTGCCTCTAATTCATCTATTGAGAATATGAGTAGCAATGATACTGCATATCTATGGCATGCTAGACTTGGGCATCTTAACATGGAAAAAATTAAAAGCCATGGTAAAATTGAATCTAGTAAAAGGATTGTCTAACTTAAGAAATTTTTGTGGAGGAGAGATTTGTGAAGGATGTCAATACGGAAAGGCACATCGTCTTCTGTTTGATATATTCGTGTCAAGATCCATTGCTCCACTAGAGCTAATTCATAGTGATTGATGGGGTCAACAAGAACTCCTTCGTTCTCCGGTTGTTCTTATATGCTAATTTTTATTAATGACTTTACAAGGTTCACATGGGTTTATTTTGTGAAGCACAAGTCAGAAGTTCTTAACAAGTTTATGGAATTCAAGGAAACTGTTGAAGGCGAGCTTGGCTCAAAAATAAGGAGGTTGCGAACAAATAATGGTGGTGAATACACTTCTGAAGAATTTCTCTCTTTTTATCGTCAATATGGCATTAAAAGAGAACTTAGTTGTGCTGATACGCCACAACAAAATGGAGTGGCAGAAAGAAAGATCCGACACCTAACAGAGACATACAAAAGCTGACTTCATGCCAAAAGTTTACCTAGAGCCATGTGGGATGAAGGTATGAAATGTGCAGCTTATATAATCAACAAGATGCCACTTTCTCCAAACAACATGAAGTCTCCCTATGAATTAATGTTTGGAGAGAAGCCTAATATCAAAAACCTAAGAGTGTTTGGATATGTCTGCTATGTTCATATCCCTGATTCTCAATGGAGCAAGTTGGATCCCAAGGCAAGAAAATGCATCTTTGTTGGATACGATGAAAGGAAAAAGGGTTGGAAGTGCATAAATCCAAAAACTCATCGTTTTGTTGTTTCAAGGGATGTCGTATTTGATGAAACATCCTTGTATTATGGAGTTACATCAAAAGAAGAGGGTTCTAAAATATTGAACCCTGGAGTTTCAAACTTGCCCATCACAAGTGATTCTCCAGATAATACCATTGTTGAGGAGCTAAGCGAAAGGAGGAGACCAGAAACTCAACAATGTGAAACTCAACCAGAAGATGATGTATTGGTTTCACAAAGACCAAACAGAACCATTGTTAAGCCAGCTCGCTACAGAGATGAAAACTTTGTTAGTACGTATTCTTGTTTCTTTGCAGGGCCAATTGATGATGAAGAACCTTCATCTTTTGAAGAAGCTAAAGGAGCCAAAGATTGGAAGCTTGCCATGGATGATGAAGTGGAGGCTTTAATGAAAAATCAAACTTGGAGCCTTGTGCCAAAGCCAATAGATGTACAACCCGTTTCTTGCAAATGGTTTTACAAAATCAAAAGAAGAGCAGATGGAAGCATAGACAGATATAAAGCTAGATTTGTCGCTCAAGGTTTTTCTCCAAAATATGGTGAAGACTACGAAGAAACCTTCAGTCCAGTTGCTAAGATGATCTCAGTTCGTGTTATACTAGACATGGCATCCTCATATGGTTGGAAACTATGGCAACTTGACTTGAAGAATACTTTCTTTTATGGAGAACTTGACAAAGATATTTATATAGAGCAGCCACCCGGGTATGTTTCTAACTTACATCCTGATTATGTTTGCAAACTTAAAAAAGCACTTTATGGACTCAAGCAAGCTCCACGAGCATGGTATGGGAAAATTGCTCAGTATCTATATTTTTGTGGCTATACTACATCACATTCAGATCCTAGCTTGTTTGTTAAGAAACAAGAAAATTTGCATGTGGTTGTTCTCTTGTACGTGGATGACATTGATAATAACATGAAATAATGATGATGAAGTTGCAAGACTTCAAGAAGAGCTTGCCCTGACATTTGATATCAAGAAGTTGGGAGAATTACATCATTTTCTTGGATTAGAGGTTACAAACACAAGTAAAGGGGTCTTTGTTACCCAAGAAGGGTATGCCAAGAAGCTTGTGGACAGGTTTGGGATGAAACAAAGCAAAAAGTGCTCTATGCCTTTGGAAACTAGCACGAGGCTAAGGTTGAAGAAGGCTCACTTCTTGTAGATCCCAAGCCTCATCGAACGCTAGTTGGAAGTCTCCTGTATTTGACTATTACAAGACCAGACATTGCCTTTTCTGTTTGATATGTCAGCAGATTTATGCAATCACCAAGAAAGCCGCACTTGGAAGCTGCAAAGAGGATCCTGAAGTATATCAACTCAACATCAGATATGGGCCTATTTTTTAAAAGAAAGAATGACTTGGTATTGATCGGATATACCAACGCAGATTTTGGTGGTGATATGGACAATCGAAGATCAACATTAGGCTATATCTTTCTATGTGGTGGAACAGGTATTACTTGGTGCAGTAAGAAGCAATACTAAGTTTCTTTGTCAACTACGGAGGCAGAATATAAAGCAGCAGCCCTTACTGCTCAAGAATGTGTATGGCTCCAAAGACTTGCTGAAGACTTGCATCTATCTATATCAAAGCCAACTACAATCTTTGGAGACAACCAAAGTGCCATCAAGCTCGCTAACAATTCGGTATTTCACACAAGAACTAAGCACATTGAGGTGGAACATCATTTCATTCGAGAAAAAGTTCTTGATGGAACTTTATATACGTCGGAGGTACGAAGTCAGGAGAATATTGTTGATATCTTCTCCAAGTCACTTCCAAAAGCTGCATTTGAGTTTCTCCGCGGCAAGATTGGGATAGTTTCACAAGAATCACTTTAAGGGGGAGTGTGAAAAAAGTTAAAGATGATTTTTTGAATAACATAGATTTCTCTAGAATGTCATAATATAGAAATTTAGAAATTATCTTAAAGAATTGTCTAGATAATGTAGAGTAGTTATCTTAAGGAAATATATAGATATTTTAGAATAGTTGCTAGAAGATAAGTTCACTAGAACTTTTTTATGGATGTATCTAGAAGACTTTCTAGAACCATCCCTAGACAAGTATAAATAGGAGATGGCCTTGTACATTTGTATTCAAGAAAAAAAATCCAAATACTTAAAAGTCTTCTTCCATTACAAAGTTCTTCTTTCCAAATTCCTTTATAACTATCTAGCTTCCTCTTCATCCTTAGTTGAACTTTCCGGTCTTAGTTAACGATCTTGGGCGAGCAGAAGGCTTTTCGAATTATACTTTTCTTCTGTTATTCTCTATATACCTATTCATACATTATGTGATACTATATATTTGAATCAAGATTTAATCTCATTTATCTCCTTGTTGAATCGAGACTAAATGAATCGTACCATCTTTTATACTTGAAAAAAATAAAGATAAATCATGCTGTTTTTCAATATTTATAAAAAGAAAATGAAAAAATAATGGATGAAAGCGTGAACATTATATTTAAGAACGATAGACGAATTATTGAATATGGAAAAGTAAGGGAGAAAATTGTATGAGAATATTAAGTAGAGATTTTTGGGGAATAAGATAAGAAGTATTATTTTTTTGCATGATTTATGGAAGAAGATCAAGAAGGAGAGAATAATGGAGAGAGATTTTTCGAACATGTATTTTCCGTATTTTTTAAGAGTAAATTTTAGGTTAAGCAAACATAAAAATCATAGTTGTATGTTATAACTATAGTTTGTATAATTACGCTCCATAATAAAAAAAAATTATCTTTGCTATGGCTATTAATATGTATATTTCTGTATACATATACAAAAGAATCAATTGTACAATCTGTTTTGTATACAGATAAAAAGAATCAATTGTATACTTTGTGTTTGCATAAAATTAGAGAAAAAGATAAAGATAAAAGAAAGCTGGGCAAGGAAAGATTTGTATTTGTATAATTATAAGTGCATAGGACGAAAATATATGTATTTGTATATATAATTTTCTCTCGCTTAATTTATACAAACACAAACGCAATTTATACATTTATTTTTGTATAAAGTGAAAGAGGCGAGTGAGAGTGACGAGTGAGATTTGGGAGAGTGGCTAGCGTGATTCTCTGGGGGAGAGAGGCGGATGAAAAGATATGTATATATATAATTTTTTATCGCATCACATTGTATACATTTATGTTTGTATAAGGTGAGAGAGGCGAAGAAGAGACTGAAAGCGAGAAATCGCAAGCGAAAAAGTCAGGGAGAGAGGCGAATGACAACTATTTAGTACGAGTTACAATTAGATCAACTATGATTATAATATATATTTTAAATTAATAATTTGCTATTTCTTACCATTTTTTTAACTCCTTAATTAAATAGAAACTCCTACTAGAACTTGTAAAATGGCTCAATAGGCCCAAATGTACTTTTTTTTATAAATAACTATTTAATTAGATATACATTCAAACTATATATATTAATCTTACCTAGCTATAATTTTAAATAAGTACCTAGAATTTCACTGCTTAATAATTTTATATCATATTTGAATTTGAAGTAGGGAACATTAAGATACACTACTCTCTAGAAAGTAGTATAGATTAGAGCATTTATGTATAATAATATATCCCCTATATATATAGCTTTCACTTTTTGCAAAAAAACATGTCATTTGGTAAGTAGAAGAAGGCCTTGGTGCCCTATTTGTTGCATCATTTTTTAAAAATTAAATATCTTTAATTTGAGAAAATTTGAAGCACAATATTCGTAATTCAATTTGTTCGAAATTCTGAATAAACATATAAACGACAACAATAAACTACATAGATTGAAAATAAAACTTTTACAAAGATCATAAACCAAAAGAAAATATGTAAAACTTTTAATTTGCACCGTACACTTCACTTGGACACAATTGAACAGTGGGACAAAACCAACATCATTTTCCCTTTAACATCCCCATTTCCAAAGCAAGGGTGGATATCTCCTTAAATCCATGGGTTTAGGTGAACCTAATATCTTATATACAAAAAATATTTGGCTATGAATAATAAACTCATTCAGTATTATATATTAAATTTAATCCGTCTTAAGAAGTCGGATCCGGATCTATGACTAAAGTGATGAGAAAATGAGGACACCTGGTAAGGTAATATCAGCATCGCGATGAAGACAAATTTGTCACGACCCAAATTTTCAAGTCGTGATGGCACCTATGTTCCCAACCAATAGGTAAGCCAACCCAACATATTAACCCAACTAAACCAACAAATGAGTAAAAAAAAGACTAACACTTAGCAAGAATCTCCAACATTGAGTTCCTTATAAGTACGAAATGCGGAAGCTAAAACATATCACCCCAAGAATTGGTGTCTTAAGTACAAGAGCTTCTAAAATTCGATGCAAGTCTGAAACTAAATGACAAATCTAACATAAGGAATATCCTGTCTGAATACTAATAACAGAATGAATAAAAGATAGAGGGAGGTGTGGGCCACGGAACAGCCAAGCAGCTCACCACAACTCCAAGAACTCCAAGCTCGGACTCAATTTGCTCCACGAGATGTGCTCCTACTCGAAATCGAATCTGCACCACAAAGAGTGCAACAAGCGTAGTATGAGTACGAAACCACGTGTACCCAGTATGTCTCATTGACCGACAA